>NC_092711.1:245900937-246232288 GCF_047496885.1 Scyliorhinus torazame
TGAAAAGGAGGTTTGATTCACGTCGACGTGAACGGTCATCACGTCGACGGGACTTCGGCCCATCCGGAAGGGAGAATATTGGCAGGCCGAAAATCGGCTGCCTTGCGCAGACCCGTGATATTCTCCGCGGCAGCGGCGCCATTAACGCCCCGCCGACTTTTCTCCCTTCGGAGACTTCGGCGGGGGCGGGGGCGGGATTCACGGCGGCCAACGGCCATTCTCCGACCCTCTGGGGGGGCGGAGAATGATGCCCCAGTTGTCCACTTTAAGAAAACTCTTCGCAGCTTCCAGAGCCATCCTGTTATCACTAGAAACTTGGTGTCTCTTTTAATTTACACTTTAACCCAAACTTTGCGATCGCCGTTCCAAAAATCCCATATCTGAGCCCCCAAACAAGAAGGAACAGAAAGGATCCTTACAATGTAGGGAAAGAGCAGGGAATGTGCAAACTGCAAGGTCCCATAAACAGCAAGAAAAAATGATCAGAAAATGTCTGATGGGCAGCATGGTGGCACAGTGGTTAGCACTTCTGCCTCACTGCACCAGGGACCCGGGTTCAATTCTGGCTTGGTTGGTCTGTCTGTGTGGAGTTTGCACGTTCTCGCCGTGTCTGCTTGGGTTTCCTCCGGGTGCTCCTGTTTCCTCCCACAGTCCAAAGGTGTGCAGGTTAGGTGGATTCGCCATGATAAAACTGCCCCTTAGTGTCCAGGGGTGTACAGGTTAGTTGGGGTTACAGGATTAGGGCAGGGGAATGGACCTAGGTACGGTGCTCTTTCAGAAGGTCGGTGCAGACTCGATGGGCTGAATGGCCTCCTTCTGGATTGTAGAAATTCAAATTCTATGTTGGTTGAAAGATAAATGACAACCCTGATACTTCTTATGAATAGAGCATTGGGACTTTTACAATCCTGAGACAGCAGAACAGGCTTATCTTTAACAGTGCAGCTGAAATACTGCACCTCCGACACTGCAGCATCCTATGAGCATTGCATGGAAGTGTCAGGCTAGATTATAGGCTCAAATCTGTGGAATGGGGCTTAAATCTACAGCTTTCTGACTTAGCTGCGAGTCTGCCACCATTAAACTCCCAGACCAACATAAAAGATTAACTCTGATTTTGTGGTCAGCAACAAAGAGTCATTGCTTGTTCTTGAAGAAAGCTGCTTGCAAAATCAAGGAATCTGTGATGTGGATACCCCTTTTCTGACATCAGTTTGATTCAAGCTAAGTCGAGAGGCGATCTTTGGGCATTCAACAACAGTGATGTCATGAAGCAAGATAAGTAGCCAATCACATTGAAGTATTCGCACAGACAACTTGCCAGGGACTAATATGCACTGATTATGCTTCACTTTTAATTACATTTTACAGAATGTAAAACAAATGATTTGGATATTCACAGGATAAAGCTGAACTATCATATACAAATCTCTACAAAAAATAATTTTAAAAATGTGAAATTTATTACAGTGAAGAAATATGACATTCCACAAATATAAAGTTAGTTTTCTCGAGTCAGAGAGGTTGTTCAGCACCAATCATAATCTTAGTGGACTTGTTAAAAACCTAGTTTCACCTTATTCAACAAAATATAACTTTTTCAAGCGTTTCTGACAGCAGCTTTTTCGAGGGTTTTTGGACCAACGTGGTGCCACGTGCAAATGTCAGACTTCCTTTCAAGAAGGCCTGGGGCAACTCACTGAGATTGGAAGTGAAGGTGGAGGCCTCCAACAATGGGATCCTGGAACACCACGTGCAGTAGTGGATGGGGTGAAGCAGATATGAAATGGATCTATTATCTTCAGGATCTTCCAGAAGGTGGCTCTTCTGACTGCAGTTGATGTCCTGTTAAATATGGAACTGGATATGACGGTTGGGTGCGAGCCATCTAGCCTGCCCCGCTGTGCTGAACTTCAGGAAATTCCTCACTGCATAATTAATTAGGTTAGCGTTCTGCACACGGTGCAAATTCCCAGCGTCCTCTCCAGCAGGGTTCTCCCCGTTCCGCCCCTGCCACTGGACTTAGTCCAGGAATGGAAAATTCCACCCCATGTTTCCCTCCTCGATGAGGAGAATTTTTTAACCAATTCCACAGACCTGCGAGAAAATCTCAGAGGAGAATTTACAGGCATTGTCCTAAAATGTCACAAAATGTGCACAAGAAAGACATTAAGCTTCCTGCCAGCTTGCCTTCATCCATTTGACTGAACATTTGGGGCCTTTGCCCCAATGACCAGTCGAACACTGAGAACGTGCACGTGCCAAAATATATCTTGCTACTCTCTAGCACAGTGTAACATATTACATGGCCATGTACAGCATAGATGAGATTGGGAAGATCTGAGGTAAATTATTTTGCTTGGGGGCATATCAGGCATGTGATGGGCAGACTATGTGATGTGTCCACCTGAGTGAATCAGCATCAATTTCATTATTGTGGCCTGGCCTCATTTACATTTCCCCAGATAACTGTTAGTCCGGCATGCGTCCCCTGAGGCAGCTCAACAATTCCATCAGGGTGGCCAATTTTAAAACTTCTGCAACAAAAACTTTAAAGGAAGGGTTTGGAAACATTTGGAGTAAAAGGAAGCACAAGTTTTGAAGAGCTGGCAAAGATATTGAACCCCACACACCAGCAAGTACACTAAATTTGAACTTCTCAAAATCCACAAACGTCCAGTACAAGAGCGAATGCCAAATCTGCATCTAGCTTTCCTGCAACCTTTCACCTGCCCATCTCTCCTTGTAAGATGTGTCTTAAAACCTATCTCTTTAACTGAGATCCACCATATCGCCTTCTTTGGCTTGGCGTTAATTTTTGTCTGATTATATTCCTGTAATAACCCTCACGAGACCCACGTGGATGATCGGATTGATCACCCCATGGGGCTCACGCATACGAGGACTGAGGCCAATCAGCTGGGCCGCATTGAATCAACCCTTAAAAGCCGGCCCAGATTGGGACGAACATGATCAATAGTCCCGGATGGGACCTATGTGCTGTAAACCGTGTAACGGCCTTTTCTTTCAGTTATAAATAAACTTCCGTATGAATCACCTTCTCGGATCTCCTGAGCTTTTATAGTTCCTGTCAAGTGCCGTGGGACATTTTACTACTTTAGAGGTGTTATATAAATACAAGTTGTTGTTGACTGTTGTGATACATCATCTGTATCTAGAGTTCATAAGTCTGGAGCATCATCAGAAATGAGAAAGAAAACATGCAAAACATCATGCTCATGTCACGATCACCTTGAGGTAGGTACAGCTACTTTAGTGAGAATGTTTCTTTGCAGTGAATGTGGTAGTGTGGACATGTAAAACAACATGCTATGGTATTAGAGCATGGTTCAAAGCCCTTCAGCACTTAGGTACAAAAACTATTTAATGATATTGTACATTTTTGTTAACTTCACTTGCATTTTACCAAATGACAATACCAGCCTTCTACAAAGCAAAAGCAAATTTACTTTTGATATTTTTAATTAGAATCGAGCTACTGAAACAGGATATTGCATCCGTAAAATGAATCAGATGAAGCAAGTTGTATGATGTGTAGATTCGACCAGCAGCAGCAGCAGCTGGTGTTCTGAAATCATTCCTGTTTAGTTGTTTACAACCCTCTCTCTGAGGCGTGTAATTTCCTGTCCTGCTGCTGTACTTTGACGTGTATTGATTTACACCTCAATAGCTTGAACAAATCATCTCAAAACCTTTATTGTACTGTCAGTGCGTCGGAAATGAGTGGGAGGCAAGTGTTATACTGAATGCAGATGAATGACTTTGAATTGATTTATATCAGTGAAAGATCATTAAACTCTAAGGTTTACTGGTAGTGGAAGTGAAAGGTTCTGGCCAGGCAGACAGATTTATTTTGACATTTTTGGAACTGGATTTGCTGGTGTTTTGAAAGAAAAACATTTTAACATCTAGCGTTTCAAAAGGAGTGAGAGTTAGCAGGGTCAGTGCGTGAAGTCACAGAGCGGCAGGATGCCCACACTATTTTTTTCATCTCAAAGGTATGGGCGCGATCTAAAGGGAAAAGCAGTAAGTGCGGTAGCGAGACAGCGAGACTTGCCGAGTGCTTCCCGACGGTCGACCTGGCGAGACTGCGACCAGAATCTGGGGTGGGATTCTCCAACGCCCCGCCAGGTCGGAGAATCGCCGGGGGGGGGGGGGGGGGGGGGGGGGGGGGGGTGAATCCCGCCCCCATCCGGCTGCCGAATTCTCCAGCGCCGGGGTTTTGGCGAGGACGGGAATCGCGCCACGCCGGTTGGGGGCTATTGGCAGCGGCCCCTCCGGCGATTCTCCGCTCCACGATGGGCCGAACGGCAGCCCGTTTTCGGCCAGTCCGCCGGCGTAAATTACACAAGGTTTGTACCGGCGGGACCTGGCTCTGCGGGCGCCCTGCACTGGGTGATCTGGCCCCGGGGGGGGGAGGCACGGTGGCCTGGCCCGTGATCGGGGCCCATCGATCTGCGGGCGGGC
Organism: Scyliorhinus torazame; assembly: GCF_047496885.1. Taxonomy (NCBI): domain Eukaryota; kingdom Metazoa; phylum Chordata; class Chondrichthyes; order Carcharhiniformes; family Scyliorhinidae; genus Scyliorhinus; species Scyliorhinus torazame. Next base: position 245,905,426 of record NC_092711.1, read on the forward strand.
CTGTGCCGTGGGGGCACTCTTTCCCTCCGTGCCAGCCGCTGTAAAGCTCTGCCATGGCTGTCGGGGTGAAGAAACCCCCTGCGCATGCGCAGGAATCACACCAGCGGTTCTGGGAACATGGTGGCGCTCCTGCGCATGCGCCAACTCGCGCCGGCTGGCCGAAGCCCTTTGGTGCCGCTTGGTGCAGCGCCAACCAGTCCAGCGCCGATCCAGCTCCCGAAGGTGCGGAGGATTCCGCACCTTCCGGGCAGCCCCCCCCCCACACCCACCCCGACAATGACGCACCTCGAGGTAAGCAGGCGGAACAGGGTGCAATGGTGAGGCATGTCGGCCGTGACACTCCGACTCCAGGTCCTCCAGAGAATGCATGCTAGGGGCATCAAAGGCCACAAGGTGTGGAAAGCAGCAGGCTGCCTCCACCTCTGATGAGCATCCTGGAGCTACACCTGGATGTGGCAGAGCACAGAGGGCTAAGGAAAGGATCGTTGAGAGGGCAATGGGGGGAGGGGAATGGCATCATCGGTAGCTAGGGTTAGGGTTTGGATTGTACACCGTTAAAACACCTAACATGTGAGACATGTGAAGCCGCTGTCAAGTTATTCTACACTGCGGGCCAGCCTGCAGCCCCACCCCGTGGAGCCCTCCACTCTCCCCCAGCCCCAGCTTCCTGGGCACGGTGGTCCTAGATCTGGCATAGCGAGTGCAGGTGGTGGGTGTGTGCGCACTGTCAGCAGAAAGACAGGAGTCAGACTATGGCATATTTTGAGGAGCACCAGAGCTTTCCTCACAGCAGAATATGAGCACCCTCCCGCCTTGTATAATGGCCTATTGACAGTGATGACACAGGCCCATCATCTTGGAGTGATGTTACACACACGATGGGAGGGTGGAAAAGTGTTATTGTGTGTGTGGGGTAGGGGGGGGGGGAAATGGGTGGGTGTGCGGTGGATGAGGGGGAATGGGTGGGAAGGGGAGAGGGGGCGATGAGCTGATGGACGAAGAATCATCCTGTCATGATATTCAGGTAAACATCATGGTGCAAACAGACATACATACTGATGGACAGATCAACAGACCAATCAACACACACACAACACCACAGCCAATCACAGGCAAGAGCATACACACTATAAAACAGTGAACACAACACTTCCCGTTCATTCCAGCAGGTGACAGCTCAGGGCACAGAGCTCACAGCAAGCCACTCAGACATCCACCATGTGCTGAGTGCCACTCCAAGATAGTGTTAGGAATAGGTCCATAGATTCAAGGCTTATGATCGAACCTCAGTAACCAGTTTACCACTGTAAATATATGTTAGTAATAAAACTGAGTTGTACCATTCGTGTTGGTTCGTCTGTGTAGCAGAGCACCCAACACATCATAGTACCAGGATTGGAACCCGGTAACTGTGGGACCTACCTATGAATCCTCAGGAATCTGCCACCTTGCGCCATGGACACCGTCAGCACGCCGCAGCCGCTACAAGTCGCTGGAAACCTCGGCGTCAACTGGAAGCTGTTCAAATAGCGCTTCCAGCTCTTCCTGGAAGCCAACGAAAAGGAGAGCGCTTCGGACACCAGAAAGATCGCCGTTCTCCGCTCCACGGCAGGTCAACACGCCATCCATGTCTACAACTCCCTGGTGTTCGCGGAAGGTGAGGACAAGACCAAGTACAAGACGGTCCTTCTCAAACTCGACCAACACTTCAACGTCGGGGTCAACGAGAGTTTTGAAAGGTATCTCTTCCAGCAGCGCCTGCAGGGTAAGGATGAGCCCTTTGAATCCTTCCTTACGCACCTCCGTATCCTCGCGCAGTCCTGCGGTTATGACACCACCTCCGATTCAATGATTCGGGACCGGATTGTTTTTGGGGTCACCTCGGGCACCCTACGCCAGCAGCTCCTAAAAATTAAAGGCCTCACAATCGAAGCCTGTGTCCTGTATGAAAACGCGACTAGCCGCTACTCCCAATTTCAAGCGGCCGAATCGGCGCGGCAGGGGTCCTACTCGGCCGGATCGGCAAGGCAGGCGTCCTACGAGGCCAAACGGGTCCAGGCGATCGAGTTCCTCCCGGCCCGCGGCCCGGACGAGGGCGGCCATTTCGCGCGCTTTCCGAGGCCTCCCGCGTTTGTGCGCGCCAAAAAAGACGTCGACACAGAGGGATGTGATGCGCAGGCGCGCTCGACGCAAGACCGAACTGCGCATGCGCGGTGGCGCAACGAACACCATGACGTCACGACGTGCGGCAATTGCGGAGCCGCACATTTAAAGCGGCAATGTCCGGCAAGAAACCGACAATGCCTCCGCTGTGGCAAGATGGGCCACTACGCTGCCTGCTGTCGAGCAGGTCAACCTGCCAATGTTCCCCAATTCCGACAACCTCGCAGGGACGTGCGGGCCATTCAGCCTCCTTACTACGAGTCGTGCCCAGACGATATCCAGACCAGTGACACAGACGACCGGGACTCCTTCCATGTTGCGGTCATTGATGGGAACCGGATGTCTCCAGCCAGGACCCACCAGCCGTTGCAATTGAACACGGGTGATGAATGGTGTGCCACCCTAACGGTCAACCGATCACCGATAACATTCCGTCTGGACACTGGCGCCTCAGCTAACCTCATAGCATGGTCAGCCTTCTACGCCATGAAGGTCAGACCACCAATTCGCCATCCCGTTGCAAGATGGTCGACTACAATGGAAACGTTATCCCGGCTATGGGATCCTGCCAGTTCCAGGTGACACACAACACACACACGGCCACACTCTCATTCGAAATAGTCGGATCGTGAAAGGACTCCTTGCTAGGCGCACAGGCGTGAATTACCGGGGTGGCGTCCGGTTTGAGCCGTATTCTGTAGGTGTAGGGCAGTGTTCCCATGCCCTTGAATGCCTCCTGGTTGTGGGCGAAGAGCAATTGGAGCTGTGCCCTGAATTCTGCATCCGGGAAGTCAGATGTGCCTTCTGGAGACAGAGCGTGGACCCGCTGCACGAGGTGCGGGTCCACGCTCTGTCTCCAGAAGGCACATCTGACTTCCCGGATGCAGAATTCAGGGCACAGCTCCAATTGCTCTTCGCCCACAACCAGGAGGCATTCAAGGGCATGGGAACACTGCCCTACACCTACAGAATACGGCTCAAACCGGACGCCACCCCGGTAATTCACGCACCTCGCAAGGTCCCAGCGCCACTCAAAGACCGCTTCAAGCAGCAGCTGCAGGATCGCCAGGACCAAAGGGTGCTATCATGGGTCACGGAGCCCACGCCATGGGTCAGCTCCATGGTGTGTTTTTAGAAGCCCTCCGGCGAGCTCCGGATCTGCATTGATCCAAAAGACCTCAACAACAACATAATGAGGGAACACTACCCCATACCCAAACAGGAACAGATCACGAGCGAAATGGCCTGGGCTAAAATCTTCACAAAACTGGATACCCCAAAGGGTTTTTGGCAGATCCAACTGGATCAGTCCAGCCGAAAGCTGTGCACCTTCAACACCCCTTTCGGCAGGTTCTGCTATAACAGAATGCCATTTGGCATCATCTCGGCATCCGAGGTCTTTCACAGGATCATGGAACAGATGATGGAGGGCATCGAAGGGGTGCGCGTCTACGTGGACGACGCCACCACACCACAGGAGCACATCAATCGTCTCCAGCGCGTCTTTGCACGCATACGGGAAAACGGCCTGCGCCTCAACCGAGCCAAGTGTTCTTTCAGCCAAACCGAGCTGAAGTTTCTGGGGGACCACATATCCCGGTCAGGGGTCCGTCCGGATGCAGCCAAGGTGAGTGCCATTACAGCCATGCCAAAGCCGGCAGACAAGAAAGCAGTGCTACGCTTCCTAGGCATGGTCAGACGCTTCTGCCCCATGAGCTGGTGACGTCCCCCTGGGCGAAGGTGGGTGTGGACCTTTATCATGCACTCGGCAGGGACTATGTAATCGTCAGTGATTACTTTTCAAACTATCCAGAGGTCATACGCCTGCACGATTTGACATCGTCCGCTGTCATAAGGGCCTGCAAAGACACCTTCGCTCGCCACGGCATTCCGATTACTGTCATGTCGGACAATGGGCCCTGTTTTGCCAGCCAGGAATGGTCGTCCTTTGCTGCGTCGTATGACTTCACACACGTGACGTCCAGCCCTCTGCATCCCCAGTCCAATGGAAAGGCGGAGAAGGGCGTTCACATCGTCAAGCGGCTCCTCTGCAAGGCTGCTGCTGCCGGATCGGATTTCTGTTTAGCCCTGCTGGCCTATCGCTCGGCCCCACTAGCCACTGGTCTCTCACCAGCCCAGCTGTTGATGGGTCGCGCCCTCAGGACCACTGTGCCATCCATTCTGGTACCCACAACCAACCATGCTCCGGTACTACACAGAATGCAACAGCAGCGCGTTCGCCAGAAGATGGCATATGACACACGGGCAACTGATCTTCCCGCCCTGGCGCCTGGAGATGACGTCCGCATCCACCTACCAGAAGGTGGCTGGTCAGCACCTGTCGAAGTTCTCCGACGCGTGGCTCCCCGCTCGTTCCTGGTTCGCATGCCTGATGGATCCATTTGCAGGCGCAATCGCCAGGCTCTTCGCCTACTTCCACGCTTGCTATGGGAACTTACACCGGTACCACGCCCTCCTGTTGTCCCTGATGTCGACTTCGTGGAGCTTCCTGCCACCATGCCCCTTCCGTCGTCGCACGTGGCCAGGCCCATTCCTCAGCCGGTGGATCCTGACCCACCCTTGAGGCGGTCAACCCGAATTCGTCGCCCACCTACTAGACTGGACTTCCGAGCCTGTTTGTACATTGAACTCATAATACCACTGTGTTAATATGTTTCTGTTCTTCCTTGTCGTTACAGGAGTTTGTTTTGTCGTTCAACATTTCCCCGTCCTTTGTTTATGGTACAACCTCGTTGCTATGTCCCACCCGACATCGCCCCTTGTATATAGTTTAGCCCCATGTACATGCTGTAGATATTGCACACACACACATTCAGCTGCACTCAGTACACATCTCTATTTATAACCACATAGGCACATGTTCTTGTAAAAAAGGGGGATGTCATGATATTCAGGTAAACATCATGGTGCAAACAGACATACATAACTGATGGACAGAACTACGGACCAATCAACACACACACAACACCACAGCCAATCACAGGCAAGAGCATACACACTACAAAACAGGGAACACGACACTTCCCATTCATTCCAATAGGAGAGAGCTCAGGGCACAGAGCTCACAGCAAGCCACTCAGACATCCACCATGTGCTGAGTGCCACTCCAAGATAGTTTTAGGAATAGGTCCACAGATTCAAGGGTTATGATCGAACCTCAGTAACCAGTTTACCACTGTAAATAAATGTTAGTAATAAAACTGAGTTGTACCATTTGCAACCGTGTTGGTTCATCTGTGTAGCAGAACACCCAACACATCACATCCTATGAGAAGCGGGTGAGGATGAGGGCCTCCTTGGTCCTCCGAGTATACCTGATCCATTGGCTGCTCCCCCAGGTTCTTAACGGGCTCCTCTGCCCACCCTTCCTGGTCCGGCCCCTCCTCTTCCTCCTCCTTAGATGAGGCTGCATGTGCCTCCTCCTCCACCTCCAGCACACCACCCTACTGTTGTGCCAGGTTGTGGAGGGCACAGCAGACCACCACGAAGTGGACGATCCTCTGGGGGGTGTACTGTAGTGCACCACCAGAGTGATCTAGGCATTGGAACCACATTTTGTGCAGTCCAATGCCCCGCTCAATGACAGCACGCGTGGCCACATGGACCTCATTGTATCAGGTCTCCGCATCGGTCTCTGGCCTCTGCACTGGCCAGGACCTCAGTGGGTACTCCTTATCCCCCAAGAGCCAACCCATCATCTTGGCATGGTCCTTCAAGATGCCGGGGATTTTCGACTGCCCCAGGATGTAACTGTTGTACGCACCCCCGGAAAAGCATGCACAAACGTGCATGATCCAGAGGTGGTGGTCACACATGAATTGGGAGCACAGTAGCACAGTGGATAGCACAGTTGCTTCACAGCTCCAGGGTCCCAGGTTCGATTCCCGGCTTGGGTCACTGTCTGTGCAGAGTCTGCACATTCTCCCTGTGTCTGCGTGGGTTTCCTCTGGGTGCTCCGGTTTCCTCCCACAGTCCAAAGATGTACGGGTTAGATGGATTGGCCATGCTAAACTGCCCTTAGTATCCAAAAAGAGTAAGTGTGGTTACTGGGTTGCGGGGATAGGGTGGAGGCATGGGCGTGAGTAGGGTTCTCTGTCCAAGGGCCGGTGCAGACTCGATGGGCTGAATGGCCTCATTCTGCACTGTAACTTCTATGAATTCTATGAATCTATGAATGTTCAGGGAGTGGAACTCCTTCCAGTTGGTGAAGGGCACTCCCGGACCCCTCACTGCACGTAGGGTGACATGCCTGCCATCTGTTACCCCCCTGGACCAGGGGCATCCTGCTAATGGCAGAGAATCCTACTGACCGGGCATCTTGTTGGGCCTGGTCCAGGTTAAAATTTATGTAGACAGCTGCCTGGGCAAACAGGGCATCTGTGACTTCACGGATGCACTAGTGGGCTTGGGTTGTGAAATGCCACAGAGGTCCCTGCTCGAGCCCTGGAGTGAACCCGATGCACAGAGGTTCTGGGCTTTGCTGACCTTGATGGCCACCGGGAGCGGGTAGCCTCCTCCTCACGTGGTGCCAAGTCCGCAAGGACATAGCACAGATGCTGCACCAGTCCCTTGTTGAGATGGAGCCAACATGCTGTCCAACATCTCCTCGAACGATCATGACGCCTGTACACCTTCAGCCGTCACTGGCCAGCCCTCTGGGTCCCTCCCTGGCTTTATGGGTGGCTGGGTCCTCAGACTGTGGGGTGGCCCCTGCACATCGGCTGTCACCTTGTGGCTCTGTCGACACTGCTGCCACTGCCTTCTCTGATGTCTGGCCGTCTGGACTGCCACCAGCACCGCGAGAGCAGCCTCTTTAGGATCCACAATATCTGTCAGGGATTTGAGAAGGCGAGATACTGACAATCAGTTATGGCATTCAAAGAGTCAGTTGTGCTGGGGGACGTGTCCTGCATACACACCCCTGACCATAGCAGGGCCCTTGGGAGCTGGACCTGAGACTCCTGCCGGAAGATAACTTGGACCGTGGCTCGGTTCCCTCCCCAATCCACCTATCACCCTCTGGTCACGGGGACATCCCCAGTGCTGAAGCCCAGCTCCAGACATTCGATTGTGGCTGCTGCCTCTGTGGTGTTGATACCTTCAGTGTTCAGGCAAAGTGTCCAGTCCTTACAGTCTGATTGGGATGTTGGGCAGTGACAATCACCTGCGACATGGCACATCGACCCACAGGACTCCACTTGAGAGCTGCCAAGTGCTCGTGTAACTAACAATGCTAATTCCTTCGTAGCAATAGCGTTCAGCTGTGCAGTCGGAGGCTGCCACGGTCAGAGAGAGTTCAGGTGACCTTCGCCATATTACCATGGTCAGGGCTCTGTCTTGGGGGTGTTCGGTGGGACAGACAGGCAGCGGCTGAGGTTGCCCTGGTTATGGATTTACACAATCCGAGAGGTGGCCTGTTAGACCTGCAGGTGCCGAGCCCCTCACCCCCTAGCCCAGGAGCGGACCCCCACCGATGGCACCCCCCCCCCCCCCCCCCCCGGCCCCCAAGCACTGGGACAGCAGCTCCAGTCTCCCTGGGCTGTATCCCCGATTTTGAAGATGGCAGCTCACCTTCTCCGATCCCCTCACGCCCATGTGACCGCTTGCTGGGAAGCCGGTCAGATCACAGGAGGCTGTTAGATAGGGGGTCCGTACCGTTAACGATACGGAGGTTGGCCTTAGTTGGTGCTACTTGGCACCTTGCCACATCCAGGTGGGATCGGGTACCCACCAACGAGAGCAGGCCAGTTAGATCAGAAACCAGTCAGCGCCCGCCGCAGATCCCGATATAGACCTCCATCACGATCTAACCAGATTGCATGGATCCATGTTGAGCGCAACATGACCATTAGACCTCACCCTGTATCTAAGTTGTCCTATTTTCGTAAGAATATGCTGACATTAGTCGATTAAGCTTCCGGAAGACCAATAATCACTAGCTATCTTCCACGCTATGCACTTTCTAGATGATGTCCATTGACCAGATTTTCCCAGCCAGTTTTCATTAAAAAAACGTTCCGATGTAGTTCTAGGGTTACTGCAAAGGATCACAGATGCCCTGAACCTGATTCTAAGTGTGCCCATTTTAAACTGATCAACAGCATTTTATATTTTTGTAACTATCATACAGAAGATCTGAAGAATTAACATGAGGTGAGTTTTAATGCAAAGTTACTTATCTTTGATGCAACTTCATTTTCTGGTCTAGGTCCAGGCTTTTCCTTGGCATGCACATCCTCCTGGTTCCTATCTTATCCTGTTGTCTTCATTCTCTAGGTCTGTCCGCTGCCAAACTCTTAACAGAGAGGGGCCTGAAAGTGATGGTTTTGGAGGCTAGAGATCGTGTTGGTGGAAGAACATACACTGTTCAAGTAAGTCATGAAAATGACTCCAACTTCTATAATTCAGATGGTACAGGAATCAAACAGGAAACCAGGGCACATTCTGTGGAAGAGTGCTTCAGGATCAGGGCCATGAGCTGGTTATACTCTGGCTAATGCGAAGGCTGTTTCGTTGACACTGTGCTCTAAGAAGAGTACTGGTGACACGTGCTCCAGAAGGACTGATGAAAATTCCAACATTTTTCATACAAGGTTGTGGTTGGAAGTAAAGGGGAGCGAGTATTCAAACGCGGAGTGTGCATTCATTTGCATATTTGAACAATCACACAACCTATTTGCCCAGTTTGTCAGCCATGCAAGCAGTAATTAAGCATTTCCTGAAAAGCAATATTTGAAAGTTAAGCATTATATTTGTCCCCCCTAGTGATTCATTAGGACTGATAATATGATCAGTGGCTCCTGAAGTATTGTAGTGCTTTGTACAACAGAGCCTCACATTATTGTGCACAGAGACCTATTACGCACCTATGCTGGCCTATAAAATATGTTGACGATGACCCTGTGCATGAAAGGATCAGCAATGCATTGTAATTGAATACATACCATAATAAAAACCACCTGTCACAAGGAGGGGCCACTTGATATTTTGGAAAATAAATTCTGGCTGGCCAGTCACTCCATTATGTTACCTGGCGTAACCTTTTGCTCAAAAAGCCAGTGCACTGTTAATGTCAATGTCTTTCCCTTCCCTCTGAGAAAGGAATGGTTTATTCAACTGCCCATACTCCCACCCTCATAAACTCAGGGCTCTCTCTGAGGTGAGAGTGACTGCCCTTGACACCAAGGTACCATGAAAATGAAAATTGCTTATTGTCACAAGTAGGCTTCAAATGAAGTTACTGTGAAAAGCTCCTAGTCGCCACATTCCGGCGCTTGTTCGGGGAGGCTGGTATGGGAATTGAACCGTGCTGCTGGCCTGCCTTGGTCTGCTTTAAAAGCCAGCTATTTAGCCCAGTGTGCTAAACCAGCCCCCATTTGACCGAGTGCGATATAAAGGAGCCCTAGCAAAACTGAAGTCAATGGGAATCAGGGGGAAAATGCTCCGCTGGTTAGTCATTCCTGGCATAAACAAAGACAGTCGTGGTTGTTGGAGGTCAATCATCTCAGTCCCCAGCTCATTGCTGCAGGAGTTCCTCAAGGTAGTGTCCTAGGCTCAACCATCTTCAACTGCTTCATCAATGATCTTCCCTCAATCATAAGGTCAGAAGTGGGGATGTATGCACAATGTTCAGCATTTGTGACTTCTCAGATCTGTGACTTCTCAGACAATGAAGCAGTTTGTGTTCACATGGAGCACGGGCAATATTCAGGCTTGGGCTGATAAGTGGCAAGTAACATTTGTGCCACACAAGCGTTATGATCCTCGAGCAGACCCCCATGTTTTTGTAAGGTTTGGTTAGGGACCAATAACATTTTGTTTAAAGTCAACTGGGCTCGCACTGCCCCTGAATTTCACCAAGCTCCAATTTTCCCAGCTACAAGATTCAAGACACTTGCTAAGAGAATAAATTGAACAAACAAAAATAAACTTTACTATTCAAGGTCAGAAAGATTGAACAATTTTCAATATCTATCTTAAACTTTAACATTGAGGGCTAATATGAGGTACATGTGAGGCACATGCAAACGGTTGTCGAACACACTACGCTGCACACTAATAGCAAAGATAGATCCAAGAGATTTCTCATTAATCCGCCCAGCCATCAATTTCTGGCTATGTTGTGCCCAGCGTAAATCCCAATATGTCGGGAGAATTGCGGGAGAGGCCTGAAACGGGATTTGCGCCTGCCGACAAAAAGTTTGCGATCTTCCCAGGCCCTCCCAGCAGACGAAATCAGGTTGATGCCCAGCGACAGCGTGAACCTGATTACATTAATTTAAATGGATTCACATATACAAAATCTGCTTAACCTCTGGGAAAGTGCGTGACGTGGCATCGGCGGGCATCACTACTGAGCTCCACAAACGGAAACTAAATGTTAAACCCATGCCGGGGTGCTTGTAGGCCATAGTAGTCCCCGGGTGGTTGGGGACATGACAAGGCAGTGTGCTGGCACTGCACCCTGGCAGTGCCAACCTGGACTGATGCCAATGAGGATGGGGGTTGGGGAACTGATGTTGGTGGGGATGGAGGGGGATGGACCTATGTCGGTGAGGATGGGGGGAGGGGACTGATGCCATCGAGGATGGGGGGAATCTGATGCCGGCAAGGATGGGGGAGGTTGGGCTGATGCCAATGAGAAAGGGGGAAGAGGACTGCTGCTGGCGAGGAATGCGTGGTGCGGTTGACTGATGCCAGTGAGAATGGCGAAGGAATTGATGGTGAAGATGGGGGAGTGGACTGATGCTGGACTGGATGGGGAGGGGACTGATGCAGGTAAGGATAGGGGGAGGGGGGACTGATGTCAGCGAGGATGGGTAGTGTTGTCGAGGGGGAGGTGGTGGTGACCCAAATATTAGTGATGGGGGGATGTTGACCTTCTGTAGGCTGTTTAGCACAGGGCAACATCGCTGGCTTTGAAAGCAGACCAAGGCAGGCCAGCAGCACGGTTCGATTCCCGTAACAGCCTCCCCGAACAGGCGCCGGAATGTGGCGACTAGGGGCTTTTCACAGTAACTTCATTTGAAGCCTACTTGTGACAATAAGCGATTTTCATTCATTTTCATTTCATTTCATTTTCATTCAAGGGTTCGGGCCGTTCCCCTTGTCTGCGGGAAGTTGTGATGCCCCTGGTGGGCCTGTCACTTAAGTTTGAGATTGGGGTGCCCTTTAGAGGGTCTGGATCTGCTGGCATGATTAACCGTCTCCCCCCCTGCCCCCTCCCCTCAATGCCAGTGCAAAACATGCCCCCCGCCATAAACGACTGAGTGTGGGTGGATTGTAATCAGGGATGTGCTGACCCACCCAGCGGGAATTGCACAGTGTTTCCTGCCGAGATGACACTGTGTAATTCTTTGAGAGAATTGTGCCCACTGAGTCAATCTTGTTGAAACTCCGGTCCCCCAGCCACATGTTTCTCGGCGGGGCGCCGTTCGTTGGTGGTGGGATTCGCTCTTCCTGCCCCTTTCAATGGGCTTTCCCATTGATGCCCGCCTCACGCCTCCAGGAAACCCATGGGTGGGAGTGTTGCCAGCTGGAAAAGAGAATCCCAATGGCCGGAGAATTCCAGTCTCTGTGTCCCTGACAAAGGATTCGAAACTTTTCACTTTCAAATATCAGGCCTACTAAACTAATTTTCCAAGAGTTAAAAATTACCTCTAACATAATACGTTGAACCATGAACTAGGAATTTATAACACAAGTGTCAGGCAATGGCCACCTCTAAAAAGAGAGAATCTGACTATCTCCCTTGATATTCAATGGCATTACCTTCACTGAAACTCCCACTATTAACATCCTGGGATGGCTATTGACCAGAAACTGAATTGGATAAGCCATATAAGGGGCAGCACAGTAGCATTGTGGATAGCACAATTGCTTCACAGCTCCAGGGTCCCAGGTTCGATTCCCGGCTTGGGTCACTGTCTGTACGGAGTCTGCACATTCTCCTCGTGTGTGCGTGGGTTTCCTCCGGGTGCTCCGGTTTCCTCCCACAGTCCAAAGATGTGCGGGTTAGGTGGATTGGCCATGCTAAATTGCCCATAGTGACCAAAAATTGCCCTTAGTGTTGGGTGGGGTTACTGGGTTATGGGGATTAGGTGGGGTTACTGGGTTATGGGGATAGGGTGGAGGTGTTGACCTTGGGTAGGGTGCTCTTTCCAAGAGCCGGTGCAGACTCGATGGGCCGAATGGCCTCCTTCTGCACTGTAAAAATTCTTAAAAAAAATTCTATATATACTGTGGCTACAAGAGCAAGTTAGCGACGAGGAATTCAGTAGCAGGTAACTCGCCTCCGGACTCCCCAAAGTTTGTGAATCACGGACAAGACACAAATCAGGGGCATGATGGAATGCTCCCCACTTTCCTGGATGAGTGCAGCTCCAACAACACTGAAGAAACTCGACACCATCCAGGACAAAGCAGCTCACTTGATTGCCACCCCTTCCACACCACTTTAAACATTTACTCCCTCCATCTATAAGATGCACTATAGCAACTCACCAACGCTTCTCAACAGCACCTTCAAACCCATGACTTCCACCACCAAAAGGACAAGGGCAGAAGTAGCATGTGAGCCTCACCATCTGCAAATTCCCCTGCAAACCACACATCACTTGACTTAGAACTATATCGCCATTCCTTCACAGTCGCTGGATTAAGATTGTGTAATTTACTCCCTGAAAGCACAGTGGGTTTACCTGCACCACATGAACTGCAATGATTCATGCAGGCAGCCCACCACCAACTTCTCAAAGGCAATTAGGGATGGGTAATAAATGCTGGTCCTGCCGGTGAGGCCGACATCTCATGAACGAATAAAAAAAACTTCTATTCTCAATGTGCTAGGACTGCCATTATACTCCTGTGCTCTAGGCCTCCCTCCCTTGATTTCTTTCTTGTCATCTCGCTCCCTAGTTTAATAAACCTTACCAAGAATTAATTTTCAACCAAATTCTCTTTATTCCCCCTTTCTCCCTCCGACTAAGGCCCACTGTAGTTTTGCCTCCTCAATGTAAAGTGCTTTGAAATATTTCCAACACCTAAGGAGAGAAATGGGATTGCAAATTATTATTGTTGCATCAGCTGAGTTGCAGCTTTTCAAATTGGCCCCATTGTCATTGAACTGAATAAGGGGCGTCATTCTCCGACCCCCCGCCGGGTTGGAGAATGGCCGTTGTCCGCCGTGAATCCCGCCCCCGCCCCGCCGAAGTCTCCGCTCCCGGAGATTGGGCGGGGGCGGGAATCGGGCCGCGCCGGTTGGCGGGACCCCCCGCTGGATTCTCCGGCCCGGATGGGCTGAAGTCCCGCCCAGGAATTGCCTGTCCCGCCGACGTAAATCAAACCTGGTATTTACCGGCGGGACCAGGCGGCGTGGGCGGGCTCCGGGGTCCTGGGGGGGGGGCGCGGGGCGATCTGGCCCCGGGGGGTGCCCCCACGGTGGCCTGGCCCGCGATCGGAGCCCACCGATCCGCGGGCGGGCCTGTGCCGTGGGGGCACTCTTTCCCTTCCGCCTCCGCTACGGCCTCCACCATGGCGGAGGCGGAAGAGACTCTCCCCACTGCGCATGTGCGGGAAACTGACAGCGGCCGCTGACGCTCATGCGCTGGGAAACTGACAGCGGCCGCTGACGCTCCCGCGCATGCGCCGCATTTCCGCGCCAGCTGGCGGGGAAACAAACGCCATTTCCGCCAGCTGGCGGGGCGGAAATCCCTCCGGCGTCGGCCTAGCCCCTCAATGTTGGGGCTAGGCCGCCAAAGATGCGGAGCCTTCCGCACCTTTGGGCCGGCGCGATGCCCGTCTGATTGGCGCCGGCTTTGGCGCCAGTCGGCGGACATCCCGCCGTTGGGGGAGAATTTCGCCCCTGATTCCTGCTTTCTGATCGGTCCCAATTGATTCCACCTGGAAAGCAGATTGTGCAAATATCATACAATTTCAGAATCATCCTGTCTGTGATTGCCCACACTGTAGGATGGTTTGTCAGCAAATATTGCCTGGACTTGCACTTGAAGAAGAGCAATTCAGTATCACAGAGAGAGGCTGGCACCCAGACCAGCAGGAATCATTGCAATCAGAGTAACAGACAAAAAATTAAGAAGAAAAATCTTACAGATAATAATGCTGCTGATATAATTATTTCTCATAGGGTCCGGAGTTCCAGTATGTTGACTTAGGAGGAGCATATGTTGGACCCACTCAGAATCGGATTTTGCAGTTAGCAAAGGAACTGGGGATAAACACATACCAAGTAAATGAAAAAGAACAACTGATTCACTTTGTGAAGGTAAAATATTCTACTTCAAGCAAAATTTTATAAATACAATATTAAAATGGAGGGATGTAGTTCTGGAGAGTGAAGTTGTTTAGCATGTTTTTTTGTCTCTGACGCTACTCCATACAGACGTTAAGTATAGCAGATTGTGAACTTTTCAATCTTCCACACTGTGTGCCTTCACAGCTTCACAGCTTTGGGGAGTCAGGAGGTGAGTTACTCACTGCAGAATTCCTCTGCTCTTGTTTGCCTTCACCGAAGCCATAGAGGCATCAATCGCAGAGCATTTGTATGCAGATTGAATTGAATTGAATAAATATCCAGAATTAAAAGTCTATATGAAGCCATTGTCGATTGTTGTAAAATACAGCTGGTTCACTGGTATCTTTTTGGGAAGGAAATCTGCAGTCCTCAGCTGGTCTGGCCTATATGTGATTCCAGACCAACAGCAATGTGGTTGATTCTTAAATGCCCTTTGAAATGGCCTAGTAAGACAGTCAGTTGTCTCAAATCGCTACAAAGTCAGTAAAAAGGAAAGAAACCTGACGGACCACCCAGCATTCACCTAGGCACTGGAAACGGCAAAAGCAAACTCAGCCCTGTTAACCCGGAAACTCTTCCTTACTCTGTGGGTTTGTGCCAAAATTGGGAGAGCTGGCTCACAGACCAGTCAAGCAACAGCCTGACATAGTCATACTCACAGAATCATACCTCACGGCTAACATCCCAGACACCATTGTCAGAGCCCCCCTCCCACCCAAGCGTTGCCCTCTTCCAGACCCTTCCATCAGGCAGAAGATACAGAAGACTTAAGTCCCGCACATCCAAACATAGGAACATCTCCTTCCCCACAGCTACTAGACTCCTCAACGACTCTCCCTCGGACTGATCTGTTCCCTGTAAGACACTATTCACGACTCCGTATGCTGCTCTTGCTCATGTATTTGCTTTGTTTTGCCCTTGTTCTGCACTATTTGTCGATGTACTATTTGTCAATGTACTCGATTATTCTTTTTGTCTACTGTGTACGTACTGTCTACGTTCCCTTGGCCGCAAAAAAATACTTTTCATTGTACTTTAGTACATGTGACAATCAACCAATCAATCGCCACTATAACCATCCATGGGTATGTCCTGTCCCACTGGCAGGACAGACCCAACAGAGGTGGCGGCACAGTTGTATACAGTCGGGAGGGAGTTGCCTGAGGAGTCCGCAACATCATCAACACATTTCACTCCAGGCTAAAATTTCCCAGACGGCAGAGTCATCCTAAGACGATTCCCATGTGGACATAGAGCATGAAGTAGCAAGGGGTGCATATGAGGGTTGTGGAGATGTGAGGGCTGGAGGGGTGGTTTATGTTTTATTCTTTTTAAATAACATTTGAACACAGAGCCTTAGCCCCAAGTTAGGACAGCCTTAGCCCCGAGGTAGGAGTGCCTTAGCCCCGAGGTAGGCTTTCCACCCGGCCCACCACCACATCCTCCTCACTACTTCTGGAGACAGCCACCTGGATGTCTATTATAACCCGTCCTCCTGAACCAAAAATTTGATATCTGGGCAGCCAATTTTAAGGGCTTGACTTTCATCTTTGGGTTGAGTAGCGAGAGTTGGGAAAACCCCAGGCCTTGCCTGCCCACTGCAGGTTGAGCTCAAGCATGTTCCCGCTGATCCAGGACACCCCGACTTAAGCGAAAGCCATGGCACTCCTCAAAGAGAACTACGCGCAGAAAGGGAACACACTCTTCGCTAGGCACGTATTCGCCACTCGCTCTCAACTCCCTGGTGAGTCCATCGAAGACTTCTGGTGGGCCCTAATCCCACTCGTCTGGGACTGTGACTGTCAGGCTGTTAGGGCCGCCGAACATTCTAATCTCCTCATGCGCGATGCTTTCGTAACGGGGATTGGGTCGGACCTCATCCGGCAAAAATTGCTGGAAGGGGCCACACTCGACGTAGCGGAGACAAACAAATTAGCGCTCTCCATGACGGTCGCCTCCCGTAATGTTCAGGCCTACCCCTCCAGCCGCGCGGCCCACCCCTCCTATCCCTCCTGGACCCCGCAAACAACCGCCTCAGCTGAGGCCCTGCCTAGCCAATAAGCCTGCACCACATGCAAAACCGCGCACCCCGGGGGTCCCTGATGCTATTTTTGCGGTCAGCAGAAGCACCCTCGCCAACGCTGCCCGGCCCGCGCCGCCATTTGCAAGGCTTGCGGCAAAAACGGCCACTTCGCCGTAGTGTGCCAGGCCCGCGCAGTCGCCGCTATTGCCCCCTCCCCCCTGCCAAACGCACAATGGGTGCCGCCATCTTCTCCCCCTCAGTCCACGTACGGCCCATGGGCGCCGCCATCTTGTCCTGCTCCACCAACGTGCAGCCCATGGGTGCCGCCATTTTGTCCCGCCCCCACAACGTGCGCCCCACTGGCACCGCCATTTTGTTCCCCGCAGGATCTCCAGCCTCCGCCATCTGCCTTCCCCACGGATCATGGACGCCAACGCCCTTCCACGACCTGGGCCCCCAATGCTCTTCGCCTGAAACCAGTGATGATCACCCGCAGCTCGCTTCGATGACGCTGGATCAGTCTCGTCCACACAACCTGGCCACTGCTTCGACAACGGTGAAAATCAACGGCCACGTGATCTCTTGCCTGCTGGACTCTGGGAGCACCGAAAGTTTCATACACCCGGATACGGTGAGGCGCTGCTCCCTCGCGGTCCACCCCGCCAATCAACGGATCTCCCTGGCCTCCAGGTCCCACTCTGTCCCGATCCAAGGGTTCTGCACAGTCACTCTCACAGTCCAGGGCATAGAGTTCAGTGGCTTTCGCCTCTACGTCCTTCCTAACCTCTGCGCTGCACTATTGCTAGGCCTGGATTTTCAGTGCAATCTCCAGAGCCTCACCCTCAAATTCGGCAGGCCCCTTCCACCCCTCACTGTGTGCGGTCTCACGACCCTAAAGATCGACCCCCCCCGCCCCGTTTGCCAATCTTACTTCAGATTGCAAGCCCGTCGCCACCAGGAGCAGACGGTACAGCACCCAGGACAAGACCTTCATCAGGTCCGAGGTCCAGCGGCTGCTTCGGGAGGGTGTCATTGAGGCCAGCAACAGCCCCTGGAGAGCCCAAGTGTGAGTCCTTAAAACTGGGGAGAAACACCGAATGGTCATGGACTACAGCCAGACCATCAATTGGTACACGCAGCTCGACGCGTACCCCCTCCCACGCATATCTGATATGGTCAAACAGATTGCGCAGTACCAGGTCTTCTCAACGATTGACCTAAAATCCGCCTATCACCAGCTCCCCATCCGTAAATCCGACCGTCCATACACTGTCTTCGAGGCAGACAGTCGTCTCTACCATTTTCTTAGGATTCCCTTTGGCGTCACTAATGGGGGTCTCGGTCTTCCAAAGGGAGATGGACCGAATGGTCGACCGGTATGGTTTGCGGGCCACGTTCCCATACCTAGACAATGTCACCATCTGCGGCCATGATCAGCAGGACCATGATGCCAACCTCGCTAAATTTCTCCGCACCGCCACTCTCCTCAATCTTACTTATAACAAAGAGAAGTGTGTATTCAGCACAAACCATCCTTGGCTATGTGGTCCAGAATGGAGTTCTGGGGCCGATCCCGACCGCATGCGCCCCCTCATGAAGCTTCCCCTCCCCACTGCCCCAAGGCCCTCAAACGCTGCTTGGGGTTCTTTTCGTACTACGCTCAGTGGGTCCCAAACTATGCGGACAAGGCCCGCCCATTCATACAGTCCACCCAGTGCCCCCTCACGGCCGAGGCACAACAGGCCTTCACCCGGATCAGAGCTGATATAGCCAAGGCAGGGATGCACGCAGTAGATGAGACACTGCCCTTTCAAGTAGAAAGCGACGCATCAGATGTTGCCCTTGCCGCCACCCTCAATCAGGCAGGCAGACCCATGGCGTTCTTTTTCCGCACCCTTCATGCCTCTGAAATTCAGCACTCATCCGTCGAAAAAGAGGCCCAAGCTATCGTTGAAGCTGTGCGACATTGGAGGCATTACCTGGCCGGCAGGAGATTCACTCTCCTCACTGACCAACGGTCGGTAGCCTTCATGTTCAACAACACGCAGCGGGGCAAGATCAAAAATAATAAAATCTTGCGGTGGAGAATCGAGCTCTCCACCTATAATTACGAGATTTTGTATCGCCCCGGCAAACTCAACGAGCCCCCAGACGCCCTCTCCCGAGGTACATGTGCCAGCGCACAAGTAGACCAACTCCGGGCCCTACATGGCAGCCTTTGTCATCAGAGGTCACACGACTGTACCATCTCATCCAGGCTCGCAACCTGCCCTACTCCGTCGAAGAAGTACGGACAGTCACCAGGGACTGCCAGGTCTGTGCGGAGTGCAAGCCGCACTTCTACCGGCAGGACCGTGCGCGCCTGGTGAAGGCCTCCCGCGCCTTTGAACGCCTCAGCGTGGATTTTAAAAGGCCCCTTCCCTCCACCGACCATAACACGTATATTCGCAGTGTTGTCGATGAGTACTCCAGGTTCCCCTTCGCCATCCCATGCCCGGATATGACGTCTGCCACCGTCATCAAGTCCCTCAACACAATCTTCGCTCTGTTCAGTTTCCCCGCCTACATCTACAGTGACAGGGGATCCTCATTCATGAGTGATAAGCTGCGTCAGTTCCTGATCAGCAGGGGTATCGCCTCCAGCAGAACGACCAGCTACAACCCCCGGGGAAACGGGCAGGTAGAAAGGGAGAATGGGACGGTTTGAAGAGCCATCCAGCTGGCCCTGCGGTCCAGGAACCTTCCAGCCTCTCGCTGACAGGAGGTCCTCCCTGATGCACTGCACTCCATCCGGTCACTACCGTGCACCGCTACGAATAACACACCCCATGAACGTCTTTTTACCTTCCCCAGGAAGTCCACATCCGGGGTGTTGCTCCCGACTTTGCTCGCAGCTCCAGGACCGGTCCTGCTCCGTAGGCACGCCCGACTCCACAAGGTGGACCTGTTGGTGGATAGGGTACTCTTGCTCCACGCCAACCCCCAGTATGCCTACATTGCATACCCCGACGGCCGCCAAAATACTGTCTCCCTCAGGGACCTGGCACCGTCAGGTTCCAACAGAACACCCTGCCCCGCCCCGGCTCCATCCCCCCCTTCCCCGGCGCTTCCATCATTGTCCCCACCAGGCCCATCCCTCCTTCCCTTGCCCACGCAAGAGGACGAAGAAGATTTCGGCATGCTCCCGGAGTCATCTAACAGCAGGCCAGCACCGCCGTCGCCACAACCGTTACGCCGCTCCCAGCGGAACGTCAAGGCTCCAGACAGACTCAACCTTTAACTGGACCTTCAAAATGGACAATTTATTTTCTCTCTCCATGTTGTTTCTACGACACTGTAAATAATGTTCAACGCTGTATATAGTTCCACACCACCCCTGCCGGTCTCATTTTTAACAGGGTGTGAATGTGGTGAACCACTGTGTACCTGTATTAGGGGATATAAGATAGGACCTGTAACAGGTTCGCCGGTATGCTCTGCCGGCTGGCTCCGCCCAGTAGGAGGAGTATAAATATGCGTGTCCTTCATTCAGCTGCCATTTCGCCAGCTGCAGCAGGAGGCCACGCATCTGACTGCAATAAAGCCACAGTTGTACCCAACCTTAGTCTTTGTGCAATTGATCGTGTATCAATATAAAAACAGAAAGGCCCTCCATCACTCACATTCTCTCACCCCGCCCCCAAATACTCTCCAAGCCCTATCCGTGCCATCTTATGCCCCTAACTGCCTCCTATGGCCCCTCATTTTACCCCTGCCAAGCTATGTGTTCCATTCACCTCCATTGCCTCTCATACCCCCATGCCAAGATATGACCCCCACCAACCCGCTATAATCCTTCATGCCCCATCATGCCTGGCTATGCTCCCAAATTGTCCCGATGGTCCCTCATACCCCCCCCCCATGCAAAGTAATGGCATTTCCATGCCAATTCATCCACTATACACTGTAAAGAAGCAATTATCCCCATAGTGACAGTAGGATATGTAAAAACAAACTTTAAAAACTGTAATTTATTGATAACTTTCCACTTTCTTAAAACCTCAGTTTTACTGCAACCCAATAAAAGTGTCAATCATTCAGACAGTTTACAGCATCAACAGCAAAAACTGGCGTGACTCCATGAAAATTGTAGAGGACTCGGTCATGCCTATCTTCAAATGAAGACGGCCAGGTCGGGAATGCAGGTTGGGGGCCTTTGACCCAAACCAGCCTGCACCTTAAACAACTTCTTGAAGGTCAGAAACTGCAGGGATTGGGTTGAGAATTGAGCGCTGTCCGCTTTATTTAAAGGGCCTCCGAGTCATCCCACTCGGTGAAACACTGGCTCTCAAAGTCAGGTTTGCGGAGCCGGGAATTAACTGACGGACAGAAAGCCAGGCCCGAAATTTTGCAGAATGGACAAAATGTTAATCTTTATGTTAAACAGTATCAGTGATAGATTGTTAAAGTCCCAACAGTTACCAGCCTATTAGATTAAAAAAACATTTCTTGTATCCTCCTTTTGCCTGTGTTTACTTTTCTTCGCTTTATCTATAAGTAAAATGTCTCGTATTTTCATCTGTTTTTTAATATAAATGGCAATGTGCTTCTATCACTGTTTCTGGCTTCTATTTTGTTTTTGTTGTCATGGATACATCGTTAAAGTAAAGCTCCTGAAGGTAGGCTGTCATCTTTAATGCATCTTTGTGTGCATACTGATATCTGGCAATAACCTTTAGGAGTTACTGAGTCACAGCTAATTCCGTCATTGTACTTACTGTCTCTGACAGGATTACCTACTTGAGTAAAACCTGCCTCAAACGACATCCAGGCCTGAGTTAATAGCAGTACACAAGAGATGATCATATAACACCAGCTGATCTCACACATGCCATTTGACAATGTGCTGATGCAAAAGTAGAAATTTCTTGGAATTGATGGGCAGTTATTTGACTTCTGTGGATATCCTGTCAATTGCTACTTTCTTACGCGTATTGCATGTTTTTCTGTGTTCTCCATATAATTGATCTTGTATCTGCCTTTTTTAAAAATAATACATTTTATTAAAGTTTTTCGATCAACCAAGAATTTTTCCATTTTTACAACATTGTAACAATATATACATTGATCGTTTTAAAAATAATATATTAACTAACGGCAAGTGCCAACACAAATAAAAAGAAAAACGAAAAGTAATAGTAACATTGACAAGATAACTATGAACAACAAATATGTAACAACACACAAAAAAAACCCAAAGACCCGAATGCACCCTCCCCCCCCCCCCCCCCCCCCCCCCCCCTGGGTTGCTGCTGTTGTCTTTCCTATTTTCCCTTATCGCTCTGCGAGATAATCGAGGAACGGTTGCCACCGCCTGGTGAACCCCTGAGCCGAACCTCTTAGTGCGTACTTTATCCGCTCCAATTTTATAAACCCTGCCATGTCGTTGATCCAGGCCTCCACGCCCGGGGGTTTAGCTTCTTTCCACAGAAGTAGAATCCTTCGCCGGGCTACTAGGGACGCAAAGGCCAACACGTCGGCCTCTCTCGCCTCCTGCACTCCCGGCTCATCTGCAACCCCGAATATAGCCAACCCCCAGTTTGGTTCGACCCGGACCCCCACCACCTTTGAAATCACTTTTGCCACACCCACCCAGAACCCGTGCAATACCGGGCATGACCAAAACACGTGGGTGTGGTTCGCAGGGCGTCCCGCGCACCTCCCGCACCTATCCTCCACCCCAAAAAAGCTGCTCAATCTTGCTCCCGTCATATGCGCCCTGTGTAGTACCTTGAATTGGATCAGGCTGAGCCTGGCACACGAGGACGAGGAATTTACCCTACTTAGGGCATCTGCCCACAGCCCTTCCTCAATCTCTTCCCCCAGCTCCTCCTCCCATTTTCCTTTCAGTTCCTCTATCATCGTCTCCCCCTCGTCTCTCATTTCCCTGTATATATTGGACACCTTACCGTCACCCACCCATGCCCCCGAAATCACTCTGTCCTGGATCCCTTGCGCCAGGAGCTGCGGAAATTCCCTCATCTGTTGCCTCACAAATGCCCTCACTTGCATATAACGAAATGCATTCCCAGGTGGCAACCCTTATTTTTCTGTCAGTGCTCCCAGACTCGCGAAGTCCTTCAGTTGCGCAATTCCTGCTCGCTGCCAAGATTGAAATCCCCCGTCTATCCTTCCCGGGACGAACCTGTGGTTGTTCCTTATCGGGGACCACACTGAGGCCCCCGTCACTCTCCTATGTCGTCGCCACTGCCCCCAAATCTTCAGCGTCGCCACCACCACTGGGTTCGTGGTGTACCTTTTCGGGGAGAACGGCAGCGGCGCCGTTGCCAGTGCTTTTAAGCTAGTTCCCCGACAGGACGCCATCTCCAGCCTTTTCCACGCCGCTCCTTCTTCTTCCCTCATCCACTTACATATCATAGACACGTTAGCGGCCCAATAATAATCACTCAGACTCGGCAGTGCCAATCCCCCTCTATCTCTACTGCGCTGCAGGAACCCCCTCTTTACCCTTGGGGTCTTTCCGGCCCACACAAAGCTCATGATGCTCCTGTCCACCTTCTTAAAAAAGGTCTTTGTAATCAGTATGGGGAGGCACTGAAACACAAAAAGAAACCTCGGGAGGACCACCATTTTAACCGCCTGCACCCTGCCCGCCAATGACAGGGGCACCATATCCCACCTCTTAAAGTCCTCCTCCATCTGCACTACCAGTCGTGTCAAGTTAAGCTTATGCAAGGTTCCCCAGTCCCTGGCCACCTGGATCCCTAAATACCGGAAATCTCTTGTTACCCTCCTCAGCGGCAGCTCGTCTATTCCCCTGCCCTGTTCCCCGGGGTGCATCACAAACAGTTCACTCTTCCCCATATTCAGTTTGTATCCCCAAAACTCTCCAAACTCCCTGAGTGTCTGCATTATCTCAGGCATCCCTTCCACTGGGTCCGCCACATATAACAGCAGATCATCCGTGTATAATGACACCCGATGTTCTTCTCCTCCTCTAAGTACCCCTCTCCACTTCCTAGAGCCCCTCAGCGCTATGGCCAATGGCTCAATTGCCAACGCAAACAGTAACGGGGACAGGGGCACCCCTGTCTTGTGCCCCTATATAGTCGGATGTAGTCGGATTGTTGCCTGTTCGTAATCACACTTGCCACCGGGGCCCCGTATAGGAGCCGATCCCATCTAATGAACCCCTCTCCAAATCCAAATCTCTTCAGTACCTCCCACAGATAGTCCCACTCTACTCTATCAAATGCCTTCTCTGCATCCATAGCCACCACTATCTCCGCCTCCCCCTCCGGTGGGGGCATCATCATCACCCCCAACAGCCTCCGTATATTGGTATTCAATTGCCTCCCTTTAACAAATCCTGTTTGGTCACCATGCACCACCCCAGGGACACAGTCCTCTATCCTTGTCGCCATCACTTTGGCCAATCTCTTGGCATCTACGTTCAGGAGGGAGATGGGCCTGTATGACCCGCATTGCAGCGGGTCTTTGTCTCTTTTCAGGATCAGCGATATCGTCGCCTCCGACATCGTCGGGGGTAGTGTCCCCCTTTCCCTAGCCTCATTGAAGGTTCTCGTCAAGAGTGGGGCCAGCAGGTCCACATATTTCCTATAGAATTCCACCGGGAACCCATCTGGTCCCGGGGCCTTCCCTGCCTGCATGTTCCCGATTCCTTTTACCACCTCCTCTACCTCAATCTGCGCTCCCAGTCCTGTCCTCTCCTGCTCCTCAACCTTCGGGAACTCCAACTGGTCTAGGAAATGCATCATTCCCTCTTTCCCTTCCGGGGGTTGGGCCTTATACAACCTCTCGTAGAATACCTTAAATACCCCGTTCACCCTCTCCGCTCTCTGTTCCATCCTTCCCTCCTCGTCTCTAACTCCTCCGATCTCTCTCGCCGCCCCCTCTTCCTAAGTTGTTGGGCCAGCAGTCGGCTCGCCTTCTCTCCGTATTCATACTGTACTCCCTGTGCCTTCCTCCACTGCGTCTCCGCCTTACCCGTGGTCAACAAGTCAAAGTCCGTGTGTAGTCTCCGTCTTTCCCTGTGTAGCCCTTCGTCCGGAGCCTCCGCATATTGCCTATCCACTCTCAGAATCTCCTCAATCAGTCTCTGCCTTTCTTTACCCTCTTGTTTCCCCTTATGGGCCCTTATGGAGATCAGCTCCCCTCTCACCACCGCCTTCAGCGCCTCCCAGACTACTCCCACCTGGACCTCTCCGTCATCATTGACCTCTAGGTATCTTTCAATACATCCCCTCACCCTTCCACATACCCCCTCGTCCGCCAACAGTCCCATGTCCAATCTCCAAAGTGGGCGTTGCTCCTTTTCCTCCCCTAGTTCCAGATCTACCCAATGTGGGGCATGATCTGAGATGGCTATAGCCGAATACTCCGTTCCTGCCACCTTCGGGATCAGCGCCCTTCCCAGGACAAAGAAATCTATCTGGGAGTACACTCTATAACGTGAGAGTAGAAGGAAAACTCTTTACTCCTCGGTCTAGTAAATCTCCAGGGATCCACTCCTCCCATCTGCTCCATAAAGCCCTTAAGCACCTTGGCCGCTGCCGGCCTCCTCCCGGTCCTAGATCTGGACCGGTCCAGCCCTGGGTCCAGCACCGTGTTGAATTTCCCCCCCCATTACCAACTTTCCCATCTCCAGGTCCGGGATGCGCCCCAACATACGCTTCATAAAGTTCGCATCATCCCAGTTCGGGGCATATACGTTCACCAGCACCACCGCCTCACCTTGCAATCTGCCACTCACCATCACGTACCTACCCCCACTGTCCGCCACTATGGTCTTCACCTCAAACGATACCCGTTTCCCCACCAATATTGCCACCCCTCTATTTTTCACATCCAAGCCCGAGTGGAATACCTGTCCCACCCATCCTTTTCTTAATCTGACCTGATCCGCCAGTTTCAGATGCGTCTCCTGAAGCATGACCACGTCTGCCTTTAGCTTCTTTAGGTGCGCAAATACCCTTGCCCTCTTATTCGGCCCATTCAACCCTCTCACGTTCCACGTGATCAACCGGGTTGGGGGGCTCTTTACCCCCCCCCCCCCCCTCGTCGACTAGCCATCCCCTTTTTTAAACCAGCTCCTCACCCGGTTCCCACGCAACTGCTTGTCCCCCAGACAGCACCCTCCCGTCCTGACCATCCCATCCCGTAACAGCTCCCCCTTCCCCTTATCAGCAGCAACCCAGTTAATCCCCCCCCCCCCCCAGATCCCGCTCTAGCTTGATTGCACCCCCATATTGCTTCCCGGAGTCAGCAAACTCTGGCTGACCTCGGCTTCCCCCGTTTATTCTTAGCGTCCCTGTGTGTGAGGCCCCCTCGTTCCTAAGCCCGCTTTTCCCGCCACACTTTCCATATCGCGGGAACAGAGCCCACGCTTCCCTCTCGGCCCCGCCCCTAATGGCGCAGCTCCCTCTCTCCTTCCCCATCCCCTTCCCCACCGGCGCCCACATTTCTTCGTGTCCCCCTCCTTCGAGGGGAAAAAATTCCCCCATCTGATTTACAATTTCTTGCCACCACCTCACTACTTCATTCCAAACATCCTTTCCCAAATCTAGTCCGACTTCTCCTCTTGAATAAATGTCCACGCCTCCTCTGCCGTCTCGAAGTAGTGGTGTTTGCCCTGGTGTGTAACCCACAGTCTTGCCGGCTGCAGCATTCCAAATTTTACTTTCTTCCTGTGGAGCACCGCCTTGGCCCGATTGAAACTCGCCCTCCTTCTCGCCACCTCCGCACTCCAATCTTGGTAGACCCGGATCACCGCGTTCTCCCATCTGCTGCTCCGTGTCGTCTTAGCCCATCTCAGGACCATCTCCCTGTCCTTGTAGTGGTGGAATCTCACCACTATTGCTCGCGGTGTTTCCCCTGCCTTTGGTCTTCTCACGAGGACCCGGTACGCTCCCTCCACTTCCAGGGGGCCCGTCGGGGCCTCAGCTCCCATTAAGGTATGGAGCATTACGCTCACGTACGCCCCAACGTCCGCTCCCTCTGCCCCTTCGGGAAGACCCAAAATCCTTAAGTTCTTCCTCCTCGAGCTATTTTCCAGGGCTTCCAATCTCTCCATACACCTCTTGTGTAGCGCCTCGTGCGTCTCCGTCTTCACCACCAAGCCCTGTATCTCGTCCTCATTTTCGGCAGCTTTTGCCTTCACTCCACGGAGCTCCATCTCTTGGGTCTTTTGCGTCTCCTTCAGCCCCTCAATCGCCTGCAGCATCGGCGCCAGCACCTCCTTCTTGAGCTCCTCCACACATCGCCGGAGGAACTCCTGCTGTTCCAGGCCCCATACCAACTGGGCTCCCTCAGCCGCCATCTTGCTTCTCCCTTCCCTTCTCTGCCACTGCTCCAGAGGATCCTCCACAATCTGGCCACTACTATCACTTCTTTTCATCCACACCCGGGGGGACTCCTTCCTATGTCGCCTCACACTGGGTTTAGCCTTTGAAAATTTCCGTTGGGGCTCCCGATAAGAGCCCAAAAGTCCGTTGAAACGGGAGGTGCCGAAACATGCGACTTAGCTAGTCATCGTCGCACCCGGAAGTCCCTTGTATCTGCCTTTTAATGAACACCCAGTGTATTGGACTATTTTTAAAGCAAGGTGTTTAGGTTTTATGCAACATAGTTGGGGTTGGTTTAGCACAGTAGGCTTGTAATGCAGAACAAGACCAGCAGCGCAGGTTCAATTCCCGTACCGGCCTCCCCGAACAGGCGCCGGAATGTGGCGACTAGGGGCTTTTCACAGTAACTTCATTGAAGCCTACTTGTGACAATAAGCAATTATTATTATTAGTTCTATTGCTGTGTGACTGACCAGCTCTTTATGATAACAGTTTGACATGGTTTGATTGATTGATTGAATCCTACATTACTCAAGTTTGTTTCTGTGACTGAACCTTATGATAGTGTAGTTTGTTGTGTAAATTATTCACTGCATGCCATGATGGTACCATCCAATTGCATATATGCCTACTAACAAAGTTTTGTGCAGCCTTTTGAAGGATTGGCCCATACATCAGTATTTGCTGACAAGAATTAGTGCACCTCTCTCCCTTCCTCCTATACCCAAGTCACCCAGTGAAACAAATTCTGTGATTATGATACCAGAGTGTGTTCCTGTCTTCGCTACGTGCCGTGCACAATGTTAAAGGCCAGGGTTGTGACCTCTTTATACTGAATATAGACCGACAATGTACAGGGACTCTAAATCTGACCACCAGCACTGGCAGTGGAGAGGGGAGGTTGTAGGTTACTTGTTACAGGGTGCTAACTATGACCCATGTGATCTGCTAAAAATCCAACTGATACCTTTACTTATGAAAAATATATTAAGTGTGAATTATAAGTGCTTAATATGTACTCGAAAGCATTCATTAATGTTATAGAATGAGATTTTCTGCGGATAATATGTGCCCAAACACTACTAGAAATGCAGCACCGATTCCATGTCTTCAATATTTAAAACTCCCTTCAATCTTTCAAGTACTAATATGTTTTTTCTTCCTGATACAAATGAACATTCACCAGGCTGGTAGAAGTAGGGAACCCTGGATGACTCGGGACATTGAGGCCCTGCTCAAAAAGAAGAAGGAAGCATATGACATGCATAGGCAGCTGGGATCAAGTGGATCCCTTGAAGAGTATAGAGGTTGCCAGAATAGAGTTAAGAAAGAAATCAAGAGGGCAAAAAGTGGACATGAGATTGCTTTGGCAGATAAGGCAAATAAGAATCCAAAGAGCTTCTATAAATACATAAAGGGCAAAAGAGTAACTAGGGGGAGAGTAGGACCTCCTAAGGATCTACAAGGTAGGTGAGATCCTTGTATTCTCATCGGTATTTCCTGTTGAGAAAGGCATGGATATTAGGGAACTTGGGGAAATAAATAGTGATGTCTTGAGGAGTGCACAAATTACAGAGAAGGAGGTCCTGGAGGTCTTAAAGAGCATCAAGGTAGATAAATCCCTGGGACCTGATGAAATGTATCCCAGGACATTGTGGGAGGCTAGGGAGGAAATTTTGGGTCCCGTAGCAGAGATATTTGAATCGTCGACAGCCACACGTGAGGTGCCTGAAAATTGTAGGGTTGCGAATGTTGTGCCTTTGTTTAAGAAGGGCCGCAGGGAGAAGCCTGGGAACTGCAGAACGATGAGCCTAATGTTTGTGGTGGGTAAGTTGTCAGAAGGTATTCTGAGAGACAGGA
This sequence comes from Scyliorhinus torazame, assembly GCF_047496885.1. NCBI lineage: Eukaryota > Metazoa > Chordata > Chondrichthyes > Carcharhiniformes > Scyliorhinidae > Scyliorhinus > Scyliorhinus torazame. The sequence goes on from NC_092711.1 coordinate 245,934,170, forward strand.
TCTACAGGCATTTAGAGAGGCAAGAACTGATTAGGGACAGTCAGCATGGCTTTGTGAGTTGAAAATCATGGGCGTCATTCTCCGACCCCCCAGAGGGTCGGAGAATGGCCGTTGGCCGCCGTGAATCCCGCCCCCGCCGGTTGCCGAAGTCTCCGAAGAGAGAAAAGTCGGCGGGGCGTTAATGGCGCCGCTGCCGCGGAGAATGTCACGGGTCTGCGCAAGGCAGCCGATTTTCGGCCTGCCGATATTCTCCCTTCCGGATGGGCCGAAGTCCCGTCGACGTGATGACCGTTCACGTCGACGTGAATCAAACCTCCTTTTCATCGGCATGAACCTGTGCTCCAGGCTCACGCCGACCAGCGTGGAGGTGAGTGACGGCCTGGGGGGTTGGCCGCTGGGCAGGCGATGGCGTGGCCGCAGTCTGAATGTGTGGGGAGAGGTGTGTCTCGGGTTGTGTGTGTGTGTGTGTGCGGCGGGGGGGGGGGGGTGGTTAGAGTGTGCTGGGCTCCGGGGGAGTGCCGGGAGGGGGGTCCGTGCCGGGGAGGAGGTTGGGGGGGTCCGTGCCGGGGAGGGGAATGGGGGGTCCGTGCCGGGGAGGAGGTTGGGGTCCGTGCCGGGGAGGAGGTTGGTGGGGTCCGTGCCGGGGAGGGGGATGGGGGGTCCGTGCCGGGGAGGAGGTTGGGTGGGGTCCGTGCCGGGGAGGGGGATGGGGGGTCCATGCCGGGGAGGAGGTTGAGGTCCGTGCCGGGGAGGGGGATGGGGGGGTCCGTGCCGGGGAGGGGAATGGGGGGTCCGTGCCGGGGAGGAGGTTGGGGTCCGTGCCGGGGAGGGGGACGTGGGGTCCGTGCCCGGGAGGGGGATGCGGGGGGTCCATGCCGGGGAGGGGAATGGGGGGTCCGTGCTGGGGAAGGGGTGGGGGGTCCGGGCCGGGGAGGGGGATGGGGGGTCCGTGCCGGGGAGGAGGTTGGGGTCCGTGCCGGGGAGGGGGACGTGGGGTCCGTGCCCGGGAGGGGGATGGGGGGGGTCCATGCCGGGGAGGGGAATGGGGGGTCCGTGCTGGGGAGGGGGTGGGGGGTCCGGGCCGGGGAGGGGGATGGGGGGTCCATGCCGGGGAGGAGGTTGGGGTCCGTGCCGGGGAGGGGGATGGGGGGTCCGGGCCGGGGAGGGGGATGGGGTGTCCGTGCCGGGGAGGGGGATGGGGGGGGGGGGGGGTTCGTGCCGGGGAGGGGGGGTGCGAGGGCAAGTGAGTTGGTCCACCTGGCCGGGTGCCAGCCTCCAACAGTCGGACCCATGCGGTCCATGCCACCTGGCTGGGGGGAGGAGGGGATATGGGCAATGATGACATGTCGTCGTTCCCCCCCCCCCCCCAACCAGGCCGTCATGTTTTCCGATCATCCAGCGATGTTGGCCGCCGTGGCGGCGGCCGCTAATGTCCATGTTGCCCTGGATGAGGATGAGGAGGAGGAGCGTGCCAGAGAGGCGGCGCAGGCTGCCGCAGAGGGGCAGGTGGCAGCCGCCCAGGCTGGAGGGACACCTGACCGACAGGACGAGGAGGGGGAGGAGGACGTCGCGGCCCCACGGCAACGGAGGGACCCGAGGGCGCCCCGTGTGTACCGGCCCCGGCAGTCATACCAGGACGTCGCGGACCGGGAATGCAGGAGGAGACTTCGGATGTGGCGGGAAACCGTGGCACACATCTGCCACCTGCTGGCACACCTGTCACCGCGTGGCACTGGCGGGGGACACCCTCTCCCCGTGTCCGTCAAGGTTACGGTGGCCCTGAACTTTTATGCAACGGGGTCATTCCAGGCACCGAGTGGGACCTGTCCGGCATATCGCAGCCATCGGTGCATCGGTGCATCCGGGCAGTGACAGACGCCTTTTATGCCATGGCGCACCGCTACATCCGCTTCCCTGTGGACCGGGCCAGCCAAGATGCCCGGGCCGTGGGCTTCTCTGCCGTGGCCGGGTTCCCCATGGTCCAGGGCGCGATTGATGGGATGCACGTCGCCGTGCGGCCACCTGCAGATAACAGGGCCGTGCTCACCAATAGGAAGGGGACCTATTCGATGAACATACAGGTGGTCTGCGACCACCGCATGATGATCCTGCAGGTCTGCGCCCGTTACCCAGGCAGTGTACACGACTCATACGTGTTGTCGCGGTCATCCATCCCCAGCATGTACGAGGGACGCCATCCCCGGCTGAGGGGCTGGTTGCTGGGCGACAGGGGTTACCCATTGCTATCGTGGCTGATGACGCCTATACGGAGGCCACGCAATGAGGCGGAGAACCGCTACAATGATGCCCATGTAGCGACAAGGGGAGTGATAGAGAGGTGCTTTGGCGTGCTGAAGATGCGTTTCAGGTGCCTGGACCTCTCTGGGGGCGCCCTCCAGTATCGGTCAGATAGGGTCGGCCGCATCATTGTGGTGTGCTGCGTCCTGCACAACATAGCCCAGCAGAGGGGCGATGTGCCGCAGGCAGAGGAGGGCGGAGTGGAAGAGCAGCAGGAAGAGGCGCAGTCCTCCCCAGGTGAGGGGGCTGGGGGTAATGGTCAGGGCAGACGGGGTAGACACAGGCGGGTGGCTGTCCACCGTTACTGGCTGGCCCAGCGGGCACGGGACAGACTGATAGCCGCCCGCTTCACTGACTAGATGGGCATGGGAATCGGGTAGTATGGCCACAGACCGCACACCATGGCAACAGCCGACCACCCCCACGCCCCACCCATCCACTCACCTAGCACCCTCACCCCCCTCCCCAACCCCACCCACCCCACCCGCATGCACACCACCCCCCCCCCATTGCCGATCCACCTGCGGCACAACGGGCCGGGCTCACACTGTTGCGGGTGGACGCGTGTCTATTGCAGGCCATGGAGGAGGATCACAACCCGCCCTGCGGTGAGCTCCTGGCTCCACATCGTTGGACTATGTCTGACCCATGGCCACAGTACCACCATCCACCCGGACCATCCCTGCATGTGGCTGTGACACTGCAGCGCACGGTCCCGTCCTCTGCCCGGGGGGATGTTGATGGCGGCCCAGGGGGAACGGGGCAGACTCACCTGGGGCTGAGGTAAGACCACCCCTCACACACACACTTGCGCTCAACGTACATGACACCCCCGCACGCTTTGGACAGAGCACAAAGGCAGCTTCTGTAGGTGTAACATTGACTTTAATAACCAAAGGAGTTCATGCACGTGCCCTAGCGCCTAAAACTCATCTGTGCCCTGCACCCGTGCCAACTTACTCAGTGTCTAATTGTTGGGCCTTACGGGCCCTTTGACTACGTCTACGTGGTTCCCCAGACGGTACAGCAGAACTGGAGGTGGACTCCTGTGATTCCTGCCCTCTGTCACTGGATCCCTTTGGCGGCCGGTTCCTGGGGCATCCTGGCCTCGATGGGCCAGGCTGCGGCCCGGGCGGCTGGGATGGCGAGCTGCCAGCCTGTCCTGCCCGTTGCCCACCCGATGCACCGGCGACGGAAGGGGGGGGAGTCGGAGGTATCGCGGTGTTCCCGGACCTCCCCTACAGGGGGAGCCGGGACGGACCACACCACCTCCTCCTCCCTCGGGGTGCCCGATGGCCCCCAGGCCTCTACATGGGTGGGGGATGTGAACGGACTGGCCATCCGGCGCCCCCCTGACATCTGGCGCTGCCAGTCCTGGAGGCCCGTGCTGGTATCGACAGGGGTCTGCAGGTTTGCAGCCATGGAGCCCAGGGGGTTGGCAAACCCTGTCTGTGACAGTGCGACGCCGGCTCGCACATGGCCACTGGCGCCGATGCCCTCAGCGATGGCCTGCAGAGACTGGGCCATGGCCTGCAGAGACTGGGCTATGGTGTTGAGCGCCTCTGCCATCTGGCGCTGGCACTGGCTCATGGCCTCCTGTGAGAGGGCAGCCATGTCCTGGGCCACAGACGCCGCCTGCACGGAAAGCCCCAGGCCTCGCAAACTGTTTCCCATGTCTGACACCGTCGCACCCATTGCCTCCACCGCGGACGCCACCCATGCGGTGTCGGCCTGGGTGGCACGTATGACTGGCACCACTTCCAGCTCCTGGACGCGGGTGGACTCCTCCACCTGCGACTGCAGCCGCCGCAAGCCGGCCGTCACCCTCTTCGCTCGTCTCCGGGTCGGTGGTTGCATCGGATCTATGTGTGGGTGTGGAAACTCCAGGAACCCGGGATCCATCTGGGCGGCAGATGTTCGCTTGGGCTGGGCTGCCCTCCGACCGCCCGGCCCCTCTGCTGCTCCGACCTCCACCTGCTGTACCGGGACAGCTGTGTTGTGCGCACCAGTGAGTGTACCAGACGTCTCATCGCTAAAGTGCCCAACCGAGGTGAGTGTTTCTGCGATGGTGGAGGGTGTTGGTGACAGCAGTGGCGTTGTGTCGTGCACTTCGTCCCACTCTGAGTCCATGGCACTTTGGGGTGGGGGTTCGTCTCCACCCATCCACTCTGAGTCACTGTCCGGTATTTCGTCTTCCTGGGTAGTGCTGTCCTGGGTAGTGGTGTCCTGGATAGTGGTGTCCTGGGTAGTGGTGTCCTGGCTCGGTTGCGCCGGTGGCCTGTGGCTGCCCCCCTCATCGCTGGGTGGTCGCTCCCGCACGTGACGGGGGTGTCGTCTCCCTGTTCCTCCAGGTCTCTCCGTCTCCCGTGGTGTGCGAGGGGCATCCTGCGGGCGTCGCATGCTAGAGGGTCCGGGTCTCTCTGTCTCCCCAGGCCTCCGAGGGGCATCCTGTGGGCGTCGCATGCTAGAGGGTCCGGGTCTCTCTGTCTCCCGTGGCCTCCGAGGGGCATCCTGCGGGCGGTCTGCATCTGCGGGGATGGGTGCCTGGACGTTTGGTCCTGCGATACACAATGAAGCATGCATGGTTAGACACACAGGCAGTGATCAGGTGATATGGGGGAGGGGGATATAGGGGAGGGGGGATATGGGGACGGGCTGTCGGTGGCTCACTTGCTAGTACGCCCCCGACATCTGCATCAGCAACCTCCCGGTCCTCAGGTCCGCCAGCCAGTTCCAGGGCTCTTTCCTCGTGTTCGGTCAGTGGCCTCCCATCAGCGGGGCCTCCTCCAGTCCTTACATGCTCCCTATTGTTGTGTGCGCGCTTCTCCTGTGAGGGGGGGGGGCTGGGTGGGGGTGGTGGCAGGGGTAAAAGGCAACACTGTTAGGCAGGTATTTGAATGCACGCCATCGGTTGCGCGTGCATTGCAGAGGTTAAGGTTAGGGCTGGATTCACTTGGGGATATGGGGGATATGGGGGAGGGGGGATATGGGGGAGGGGGGATGTGGGGGAGGGGGTATATGGGGGAGGGGGGATATGGGGAGGGGGGATATGGGGAGGGGATATGGGGGAGGGGGGATATGGGGGAGGGGGTATATGGGGGAGGGGGGATATGGGGAGGGGGGATATGGGGGAGGGGGGATATGGGGGAGGGGGATATGGGGGAGGGGGGATATGGGGAGGGGGATATGGGGAGGGGGATATGGGGAGGGGGGATATGGGGGAGGGGGGAATATGGGGGATATGGGGAGGGGGGGATATGGGGGATATGGGGGAGGCTCACCCTGCCTGCTCTGATGAGGTCGTTCACCTTCTTGTGGCACTGGGTGCCTGTCCGTGGTGTCAGGGCCACAGCGGTGACGGCCTCTGCCACTTCCCTCCACAGACGCCAGCTGTGGCGTGGGGAAACTCTGCGGCCGTGCCCGGGATACAGGGCCTCCCTCCTCTGCTCCACTGCATCCAGGAGCGCCTCCACATCCCGTGACTCGAACCTCGGGGCTGAGCGGCGGCCAGCCATCCAGTCGGGTGTTCCGGTCGGGTGTTCCGGTCGGGTGGGGGGGAGCAGCGCGGCCTTATGAGCCGTCACGCCGTGCAGCGCGTATGACGCTGCACGGCGTCAACCACTGCACAAGCGCGGATCCCGTTACGTCGCTGCTAGCCCATTTCGGGCCGGAGACTTTCGACCCATTTTTCTGACGTGACGCAAGTCGGATTTGCGCCGTTTTTTGCGCCGATCGGCGGATTTTGCACCGATAACGGAGAATTTCGCCCCATGTCTCACAAATTTGATTGAGTTTTTTAAAGGGGTAACCAAGAAGGTGGTGCAGTCGACATTGTGTACATGAACTTTAGCAAGGCCTTTGGCAAGATACCGCATGGTAGGTTGTTGCATAACGTTAAATCTCACGGGATTAAGGGTGAGGTAGCCAACTGGATACAAAACTGGCTGGACGACAGAAGACAAAGGGTGATTGTGGAGGGTTGTTTTTCAAACTGGAGGCCTGTGACCAGCGATGTGCCTCAGGGAGCAGTGCTGGGTCCACTGTTATTTGTTATTTATGTTAATGATTTGGATGAGAATTCATGAGGCACGATTAGTAAGTTGGCAGATGACACCAAGGTTAGTGGCATAGTGGACAGTGAAGAAGGTTATCTAGGATTGCAACGGGATCTTGATCAATTGGGCCAGAGGGCCGATGAATGGCAGATGGAGTTTAATTTGCATAAATGTGAGGTGATGCATATTGGTAGATCAAACTGGGGCAGGACCTACTCAGTTAATGGTAGGGAGTTGGGGAGAGTTATAGAACAAAGAGATGTAGGAGTACAGATTCATAGCTCCTTGAAAGTGGAACCACAGGTGGACAGGGTGGTGAAGAAGGCATTCAGCATGCTTGGTTTCATTGGTCAGAACATTAAATACAAAAGTTGTGCAAGACATTAGTAGGTCCACACTCGGAATACTGTGTACAGTTCTGTTCACCTTATTATAGAAAGGAGATTATTAAACTCGAAAGAGTGCAGAAAAGAATTACTAGGATGCGACTGGGACTTGATGGTTTGAGTGATAAGGAGAGAATGAAGAGACTGGGACTTTTTACCCTGGAGTGTAGGAAGCTTAGGGGTGATCTTATAGAGGTCTATAAAATAACCAGGGGTATAGATAAGTTAGTCAACATCTTTTCCCAAACGTAGGGGAGTCTAAAACTCAAGGGCACAGGTTTAAGGTGAGAAAGGGAGAGATACAACAGGGTCCAGACGGGCAATTGTTTCTCACAGAGGGTGGCGAGTGTCTGGAACGAGCTGCCAGAGGCAGTAGTAGAGGCAGGTATAATTGTAAGAAGCATTTAGACAGTTATATGGGTAAGATGGGTGTAGAGAGATATGGGCCAAATGTGGGAAAATTGGACTAGCTTAGTGGTAAAAACTGGGCGGCATAGAAAAGATGGCCCGAAGGGCCTTTCTCCATGCTGTAAACCTCTATGACTCAATGACTTCCATTTTAAAACCCGTGTAATTTGGTTTTCACAAGCATGTCAAGCTATTCTTGACTTATCAGTTCTTTTTTTATCATAGAATCATAGAAATTACACTGCAGAAGGAGGTCATTCTGCCCATCGAGTCTGCACTGGCCCTTGGAAAGAGCACTCTACTTAAGCCCATGCCTCCACCCTATCCCAGTAACCCGGTACCCCCACCTAACTTTTTTTGGACACTAAGGAGCAATTTATCATGGCCAAACCACCTAACCCTGCGCATCTTTGGACTGTGGGAGGAAACCGGAGCACCCGGAGGAAACCCACACAGACACAGAGAGAAAGTGCAAACTCCACGCAGACAGTCCCCCAAAGCCAGAATTGAACACGGGTCCCTGGAGCTGTGAGGCAGCAGTGCTAACCACTGTGCCACCGTGCTGCCCCAGTGATGCACTAAGCGTCAAGAACCACAAAGACATGTGAGACTTTAACCAAGGCTTTAATACACTACATAGGAAGCTTACCCGACACAGACGACCCCAGACAAAATGGGTCAGGTCTCAGAAGCTGGGTCCTATACCTAACTCCCGGGGGAGTGGCCAAGGCGGAGCTCTCCGTGGCCAGGTCAGGTTACATACAGGTGACCGAACCTCTACAGAGCTACAGTACAATACACAGTACAATACACAGGATTACAGGGCCACGTTACACACAACTATTATATAACTATGTACAATGCTAGGGAAGTACAGTGGTGTATCACCACACCTAGCTCCTGCTTATGTCAGCTCCTGCCTGTGTTCTAGTTTACACCACTGCTGTTAAACTAAAAATCTACAATAGTCTGTGGCTGACTGTCTGAACCCTATAAAAAGTCAGTCCATGTGTGATTGTCTGACTAATCTCCACGATAGTGAAGCCCCGTCATTGTGTGATCGATGAACTGAATCAGATAGTATTGAGACCCTGTTGTGTGGCTGATTGAACAGTTCAAAATGATCAATTACATCCATAATGGTGTGACATCAGGGAAAACTTGTTCATATATTTCCTGTGTATGGGCATGAATAAGAAACACAATAGAGAAATAAAACTAAGTGACACGAACGCCCCTCCGTGATGAATAGTTAGGCTGTAAACCATGGACAATTGCTAAATTGGGATGCAGAGTTATATTCCAGCAGTAATATCACCAGAAGGTGATCTCCTTTCAGAGCTGCTGTTTCCCTGCTGTGTAATTACAAAGTCTCATGTTTCCAGGCAAGTGCATAGTGTGTTCGCCAAGGAGTTGGAGACTTCCTGCTCACTGTATCCACTGATAAGATGTTGCTGCTGATACCATGTCATGTATGATGACATTTCTGATGATAACATTGTTGAAATTTCTGATAGATTAGCTTCTGTATCCTGTTGCCTTTGGAATCGGCCTATGTTCCTGTTTGAGGGAGAGCACAAGCACAGATTTCTTTGACCAGTGTTCCAAGACTATCAAAGAATCATTTCACAAACAATAAATGTCATCCTGGCATTTTCTTACCATTTTATAATTTGTACAGTAATGTGACAAAAAAAAATGTTTATATTTCCAATGTTTTTACATATGAGATGTGAATTGCAACTTTTCCCACCCAGCGAAAACCAGGCCAAACCTTTTCGGAAATAAAGCCTGGGCCAGAAGAGACCCAAAACGGTAAAAAAATAAAAACAATTGGTTTATTTTTGGCCAAGAGGAACGTGAATGTTTTTCTGGATTTCACAAGAAAACTTGAAGCCTCCCCTGCCCCAGTCTTCCCTCCACATTGAAACAACATCCCAAACATTTACTGTTGGAAACCATTCAATCAGATCCCAGGAAACAGCCTTTTGCCAAGTGAAATCCTATTCCCAGCTCCGAAATTTTTGTTTACAGCATACAAAATATTCAAACAAACTTCACAAAACAAATATCCCCAACACAATCCCGTCCATCCTAACCCAGCTTCGGACCAAGAATAACGTCCCCCAACATTCCCCCCCCCCCCCCCCCCCGAAACCACCCAGCCCACAAAGAAAGCCTTACCAAATTGACCAACCCGCCCCCCCCCCCCCCCCCCCCCCGCCCCCGCACCCCCCCAACAGTTAACCAGCTCTTTCAAAATGTAATGAATGGCTGCCACCTCGAGTAAAACACATCTATCGATCTTCTCGTAGCATATTTTATCTTCTCCAGATGCAGAAAATCCACCTCGTCCCCTAACCAAGCTGACGTCATAGGTGGTACCAGGGACTTCCATCTGAGCAAGATGCCTCTGGGCTATTAGAGAGGCGAAGGCCAAGACACCCGCCTTCTTCCCCTCCTGTAGCTCCGGCAAGTCGAAAATTCCTAAGATGCCATCTTCAGGCATGGCTCCACCGTAACACCTAGAATCCCTGAAACTGTTTCAAAAAAGGAGATACAAAACTCAACAAGCCTGGGAGAAGACCAAAACATGTGCATATGGTTTTCCGGCCCCCTCGACCACCTCTCACATCTATCCTTCAACCCAAAAAGAACCCACTCATACATGCCCGATTCAAGTGTGCCCTATGCACCACGTTCAACTGTTTAAAACTTAACCCCGCACAAGAGGTGGTGGAGTTGACCCAATGAAGAATTTCACTCTATACCCCCCCCCCCCCCCCCGCCCCCCACCCCCAGACCACCCCAACTCGTCCTCCCACTTCCTCTTTACTTCTTCCAAAGAAGTTTTCTCTGTCACCAACATCCGCCTATAAATGTCTGAGATCCTTCCCTGCCCTAGCTCGTCCAAGAACAGAAACCTACCCAAAGGCGAAGGTGCCTGCACCAGGGGAAATTAAGGAAGCACTTTATGCACACAATCCCGCATCTGCAGATATCTAAATACATTCCCTCTTGGAAGCTGGAACCTCTCTGTAATCTCTACTAGCCCAGCAAATCTACCCTCCAAAAACACGTCTCTAAATCTCTCTAGCCCTCCAACCTCTCTCATGCCCTGGATGTTGAATCTAGACCTGATATCACAAGCCTATGATTCCTGGAGATCGGCGTCAACAGCAACATGGAGCCTAATTTTAAATGCTGCCTAAATTGGCTCCAAATTCTCAAAGAAGCTATTACCACTGGGCTTGATCATAATCTTTCTGTAAGAACAGGAGAAGAATGGTAACTAGAGCCCTCAAGCTCGATCCAAAGAAGAAGCTTCCTCCATCCACCCCCATATGGAGTCCGGATCCTTAAACCATCCCCGTACCTTATCAATGTTTGCTGCCCAGTAATAACACAGCAGATTAGGTAGTGCCACCCCTCCAAACTGTCTATCCCTCTGTAAAAAAGCCCTACAAACCCAAGGGGTCTTGCCCAACCAATCTAAATGAAATATTAACCTATTGACCCTGCCAAAAAAAGCGTTAGAAAGAAAGACTGGAAGACACTAAAACAAAAACAAAACCCTTGGGAGCATATTCATCTTCACCATCTGGACTCTTCTTGCCAAGGTCAAAAGAAGGGCATCCCACCTCTTCAAATCAACCTTCACCCCATCAACCAGACTGGCCAAGTTAGGTTTGTGGAGCGTGGCCCTATCAATGAGCTACCGAAATTCCCAAATACCAGAAACTAGGAGCCTCCCCAGATCAGCTCCTCTCCTGGGGGGTTAACCCGGAAAAATTCACTCTTGCCAAGGTTTAACTTATACCCCGAGAGGGACCAAACTTCCTGGGAACCTCCTTTATCTCCCGCACATTGGAGAGAGGATCTGTAATGTACAACAACAAATCGCCTGCATACAGGGACACCTTATGCTCCCTCCTTCCCCGGTCTATCCCCTCCACTTAGAAGATGATCAAAGCAGAATAGCCAGCAGCTCAATTGCTAAAGCAAACAGCAACAGGGATAATGGGCACCCCTGCTTTGTACCCCTGTTCAATTGAAAACGCCCCGAACTCAGGGCATTGGAATGGACACTCGGAGTGGGAGCATTATACAAAAGCTTAACCCAGGATATAAATTTTGGCCCATAGCCAAATCGCTCCATAATCTCGAAAAGGTACCTCCAATCAGCCCGATCAAACGCCTTCTTCGCGTCCATTGGGATAACCGCCTCTGGCCCGGTCACTGAGGAGGCCGACAGCATGACATTCTCCTAATGTTGGCTGACAACTGCCGGCCCTTAACAAACCCTGTCTGCTCCTCCGAACCCACCCCCTGTTGTGCTCTTTGTTTTAGTTCTTTCAGGATGGTGAAGGTTGTAGTGCTAACAAAGAACAGCAAGCTATGTTTAATAAACAAAGCTAATTTATTATACTACACTGAATTAGATTTGAACATATTACTACAGAATTAGTTAAGTAAAGATTACACTACACATCTATACTATCAACTATACTATTAGTTCAACTATCTCATAACTACTCTGTCTTGCTCTCTTCCACTCTCTCCATCTATATCCCAGAAGTTAAGGATATTTATATGGTTGCTCTATAGCACCATCTAGTGACTAGAGTCGTAACATTACATTAACCCTTTATGTGCTTTACAATATCCACATATTGTGACACCCCCGGCAGGCAAGGCTCCAAATCAGTTGCCAACACCTTAGCTATCAGTTTAGCTTCAGCATTTAACAGAGCAATAGGTCGTTACAACTCACACTCCATGGGATCTTTCTCCTTTTTCAAAATCAAGGAGAAGATAAGATGCCTGAGTCAGCGTGGCTGACAGTACCTCCTGAGACAAAGAATCGTTGACCATATCCAACATAAGTGGAACCAGCAGCCCGGCAAACTGTTTATAAAACTGGGCAGTGAATCCACCCGGACCAGTGCTTCACCTGGCTGCATTAGACAAATACAATTCAAAATCTCCTCCTGTCCAATCGGCGCCTCCAGCTCCTGCCTTCTATCCTGCTCCACCTCCAGAACGATCAACCCATCTAAATATTGTACCATTGTCAACTCCTCCTCCAGAGGCTTAGACTTGTATAGCCCACAGTAAAAGGTCACAAACATCTCATTGGCCTTCTCTGGGGCAGAAGCCAACCCACCACCTGCGACCCAGATCTGAACGATATCCCGGGAGTTACTGTCACCTCAGATGGTGACGGGGGACACTGAGAGCAGCCCGGCTCCAACAACAGAGCCACATAATGTGGGACATGATCGCCGAGTGCCCCCCGCAATTACCCACCAACCCCAGGGAGCAAAGACCCACCCAACACAAAAAAAAACAATCTGGGAATAAACCCGACGAGCATGGGAAAAGAAAGAAAACTCCTCTACACTCGGATGCTTAAATCTCATGGTTCTGCTGCGGTAACCTGTGTCCTGGCATCAAAGCTCGAGTGAAACACTTGTCCAACCCATCCTTTCCGCAACCTTGTTTGATCCCTAACACTCAAATGTGTCCCCTGTAGAAAGATCACAAACAATCCACTGAAAACCAAACCACCCCCACCCCCAACAAAACAAACACCCAAAACCTAAGCTCGTTATCTTAAGAAAGAAAAGACCCCCCTCCCCAAGGTAACCAGCTGCAGCCATCTCCCCTACTCCGCTCCTAACTAGCAAACCTGCCAGCAGGATGACCACCACCTTGAGTAAAAATTAAAGTGTTTTGCACAGTGGATCAATAAACAGCCCCCAAGCCCATACCCAACTTTAATACCAGCATTATAGGAAGGAAACGGAGAGAACCACACCCAAATGCCCTCCCTCAAACTGTTCCAACAATACAATAAACAACCCCCAAATTCTCCCAGATACAACCACCACCAGCAAACCCCATAACAACAATGCACCCACCCCACTTTACAACCATCCCACACAAAAATTACAAATATAGGAGAACTCAAAAATGACCAAACAAAAAGGATCATAGTCCTCAAACCCTTCAGTTCCCCCCAATCTGTGTTTCTTAACAAAGTAATTTGCTTCCTACGGTGCGTCGAAACAATGATCTCTGTCTCTGAAGGTAACACAAAGATGAGACGGGTACACCATCCCAAAATGCAGAGTGCTCTTGTAGAGGGCCACCTTAACCTTATTAAACAGCGCTTGCCTTCTTTCCAACTCTGCCCCTTCATCCTGATATATTCTGATGGAATGACCCTTCCATCTACACTCTCAATTGTCCTGCGCCCATCTCAGGACCCGCTCCTTATCCCGCTACCGATGGAACCGGACAATAATCGCCGTGATCGCTCCCCCAATTTCGGCTTCTGTCTCAGCGATCAGTGGGCCCGGACCAACTCAGGAGAGTTTGAAAAGACCCCCTCCCCCACCAACTTCCCTAACATCTTAGAAACGTAATCAGTGGTGCTTGTACCTTCCAGGCCCTCTAGCGGCCCAATAATTCTTTAATTCTGTCGTCTGGATCGATTGTCCAGATCATCGACTTTGGCCTTCATCGCCTTTCTCTCCTCCGCCAACAACGCCATCTCTGCCTCCAGAGACAATCTAATTGCTGTAATCATTCAGTACCTCCTCCACCGACTTAATTGTTGTCCCCTGTACCTCCACCTGCTGATCTAACCTGTCCAAGGTCTCACGAATAGATGTCACCGCCCCCTCAAGCACCTTCATTAGATCCTCAACAATTGCTTGCCGCTGTTTCTTAAATTCACCTGACAAGAAGTCCACCAACTTCTTGGTCATCCACTGAGGGAGCAATGATGCCACAGAGACCTCCACCATTTTCTCCCCTTCTGATGCTCGAGAGACTTCCGAATTGGACGCAGATCCCTTGCCTGATTTATGCCTTGTATTATACCACTTATACCACCCTAACCCTAATTCTGCCACACTCTACCAATTTCTTCCTAAAGATCACCCGTTAAACGGACAGAAAGGACCAAAAAATCAAATCCCCAGGTGGGAGCCACCACATGTGTGACTGCTCACCTCATAGCTGCCACCAGAATTCCCCAGCACATATTCTGATGGAACACCACTTCCTCTTTTCTGCCAGTATGACTAACCACCTTACTCCTTTTTTTTCTTGAAGCCATCTAGCAATCTACTTTGCCGGTTGTCCTCTGATATCACATTCTCTGACCTTATTCATTAGTATATAATGGGACACCTTATCAAGGGTGTTTTCAAAATCCATATAATTTACATCCATCTTTGTTACCTGCTCAACAAATTGAATAAGGTTTGTCAAGCAAAGTTTTCACTTTTGCAATGCATGCTGACTCTCCGTTATTATATTTGTCATTTCTAGATGTTCTTCTATTCTCTCCTATAATAAGGATTTTTCAATCAGCTGTCCCATCGATAACTCAATGGGCATGTTGTCTCCCTGTTCTTAAGTATGAGAATTACTTTAGCTATTCACTAGTCCCCTGGCATGAATATGACCATCAAACCCCACCAGAAGTAGCAGAAGATGAAGAAACATGAAATTTGCATGCTGCCTGCCTCATTGGCAATGAGTGTGGGATAATTGCAAATCCTGATCCTTTGCCCAAAAACAGGAGCAATCCAATAGTTAGACTGTTGCCACTAGCTATAATGAATGGGAATGTTGACTTTACACCACCCCCTCCTTAATTCAAGGACGTCAAAGTGAATTACAGTTCACCATTGTCCTCAAGATCTGGTAGTTCAACACAGATTGTAAATAAAACCTGGGACTTTCTGATCTTTGTGGCTTTGTAATATACCCTGGGCTGGATTCTGCGGTCACCCACGCCGAAATCGCGTTCGGTGATCGGCCGGAGAATCAAAGTTCCTGACCAAACCGCGATGGTCCGCCCCCTCCAAAGCAGCGTATCAATGGCCTCAGTACATTGCCTGAGCTCCCCCGCCCGATGCTCAGCCCCCGACCGGCCAAGTTCCTGACGGCGTCAGTTGTGTGTGGTCTCATCCATCGTGAACTTGGCAAGGCGTGTTATGGGAGAGGTGTTTTCAGAACCCCAAAATCTATCATGGAGTTCAACCAATCTCCCTCTTTAATGGATTGCTGCTTTTGAAGCACACGGCTTATTCCCCAGGTGTGGTATTACAATTATGGACACGTGGTTTTTAACACAAAACAATGTTTATTCCATGAACTCAACTTAACCTTTTAAATAAACATTGGATCACTTAGCACGCCTCACTTCAAAGATAACCCCGAAAATAATACAACACTAAATAATCCCTCAAAATGTTCCTTTAAACATCCAAAAGACTTCACCTGTAACAACAGACATGAGGTTACATTCAATATATTTATAGTCTTTGGATTTGCAGACATCAACAGACCAGTTCTGTGTTTTCTTCTTGCAGCTCTCAGCAAAACACACAGACACTCCCAGATTCTCATCAAACTGAAACTAAAAGCAGAAGTGAGCTCAGCTCCCCCCCTGTGACATCACTTCAGTAATATGATCAGCTTCATTTGTTAAAGGTACATTTTTTCAACATCCAATTCTTAAAGGCACTCTCACATGACAGGCGGCTGGGCTAATCCGCGGGCTGGGGGGGAGTTTATCAGGGGCTGGGGACACTGTGGGGAGGGTGGTCCGGGCGCGTGAGCCAGCTAAAGGAGGGGGTACTATTTCTCGGGCCGGGTCCGCGAGCGACCTCTGCCACCGTGCGCTTGCGCAGCCATGGGCCTGGCAATTCTCCGGGCCACATCGGCAGTGTCGGGTGCTCTATGCTGCTGGCATGCTAGCCCCCAGCCAAACGGAGAATCGGTGGCCCTTTTAAGCCATTTTTTCAGTCATAAAACGCCACCGTTCCCACACCGGTGTGGGGACATAGCCTCAGAATCGGAGAATCCACCCCCCTCTATTCAATTTACCCATTCAGCCTTTGGAGGAATGGGAGTTCCATTTTAGCATTGATCAGAAACTGTTTAAAGTTGATATGAATGGGAAACAGAAAAATACTGTATCTCGGAATAATGGATCCGTATCCATTGCTGTAGTGCGATTCTCTGAACTATAGGTACATGTTCAGTTCTACATTCTGTATACCTGAGTAACAGGTAGATAGCTGAGCGGGACCTCTCCAGCCGTTGGGATTCTCTGTTGCTGCCAACAATGCACCCCTGCCCGTGGGTTTCCCAGTGGCGTGGGTGCCTTCAATGGGAAATCCCTTAACAAGCAGCAGGAGTAGAGAATACTGCCACCAGTGAATGGCGCGCCACTGAGAAACATGATGGGCGTCATTCTCCGACCCCCCGCCGGGTCGGAGAATGGCCGTTGGCTGCCGTGAATCCCGCCCCCGCCCCCGCCGAAGTCTCCGAAGGGAGAAAAGTCGGCGGGACGTTAATGGCGCCGCTGCCGCGGAGAATGTCACGGGTCTGCGCAAGGCAGCCGATTTTCGGCCTGCCGATATTCTCACTTCCGGATGGGCCGAAGTCCCGTCGACGTGATGACCGTTCACGTCGACGTCAATCAAACCTCCTTTTCATCGGCGTGACCCGGTGCTCCAGGCTCACGCCGACCAGCGAGGAGGTGAGTGACGGCCTGGGGGGTTGGCTCTGGGCAGGAAATGGCGTGGCCGCAGACTGATTGCGTGAGGAGAGGTGTGTCTCGGCTTGTGTGTGTGTGCGGCGGGGGGGGGGGGTGGTTAGAGAAGGCTGGACTCCGGGGGAGTGCCGGGAGGGGGTCCGTGCCGGGGTGGAGGTTGGGGGTTGGGGGGGGTCCGTGCTGGGGTGGAGGTTGGGGGTTGGGGGGGTCCGTGCTGGGGTGGAGGTTTCGGGGGGGGGTCCGTGCTGGGGTGGAGGTTGGGGGGGGGGTCCGTGCTGGGGTGGAGGTTGGGGGTTGGGGGGGGTCCGTGCTGGGGTGGAGGTTGGGGAGGGGGTCCGTGCCGGGGTGGAGGTTGGGGGGGGTCCGTGCTGGGGTGGAGGTTGGGGGGGGGTCCGTGCTGGGGTGGAGGTTGGGGGGGGTCCGTGCTGGGGTGGAGGTTGGGGGTTGGGGGAGGTCCGTGCTGGGGTGGAGGTTGGGGGTTGGGGGGGGTCCGTGCTGGGGTGGAGGTTGGGGAGGGGGTCCGTGCCGGGGTAGAGGTTGGGGGGGGGGGTCCGTGCTGGGGTGGAGGTTGGGGGGGGGGTCCGTGCTGGGGTGGAGGTTGGGGAGGGGGTCCGTGCCGGGGTGGAGGTTGGGGGGGGTCCGTGCTGGGGTGGAGGTTGGGGGGGGTCTGTGCTGGGGTGGAGGTTGGGGGTTGGGGGGGGTCCGTGCTGGGGTGGCGGTTGGGGAGGGGGTCCGTGCCGGGGTGGAGGTTGGGGGGGGTCCGTGCTGGGGTGGAGGTTGGGGGGGGGTCCGTGCTGGGGTGGAGGTTGGGAGGGGGGGTCCATGCTGGGGTGGAGGTTGGGAGGGGGGGTCCGTGCTGGGGTGGAGGTTGGGGGTTGGGGGGGGTCCGTGCTGGGGTGGAGGTTGGGGAGGGGGTCCGTGCCGGGGTGGAGGTTGGGGGGGGGGGGGTCCGTGCTGGGGTGGAGGTTGGGGGGGGGTCCGTGCTGGGGTGGAGGTTGGGGGTTGGGGGTGGTCCGTGCTGGGGTGGAGGTTGGGGGGGGGTCCGGCCGGGGTGGAGGTTGGGGGGGGTCCGTGCTGGGGTGGAGGTTGGGGAGGGGGTCCGTGCCGGGGTGGAGGTTGGGGGGGGGTCCGTGCTGGGGTGGAGGTTGGTGGGGGGGGGTCCGTGCTGGGGTGGAGGTTGGGGGTTTGGGAGGGGGTCCGTGCTGGGGTGGGTGATGGGAGGGCAAATGAGTTGGTCCACCTGGCCAGGTGCCAGCCTCCAACAGTTGGACCCATGCGGTCCATGCCACCTGGCTGGGGGGAGGAGGGGATATGGGCAATGATGACATGTCGTCGTTCCCCTCCCCCCCACCTGGCCGTCATGTTTTCAGACCATCCAGCGATGTTGGCCGCCGTGGTGGCAGCCGCTCATGTCTATGTTGCCCTGGATGAGGAGGAGGAGGAGGAGCGTGCCAGAGAGGCGGCGCAGGCTGCCGCAGAGGGGAAGGCGGCAGCCGCCCAGGCTGGAGGGACACCTGACCGACAGGATGAGGAGGGGGAGGAGGACGTCGCGGCCCCACGGCAACGGAGGCACCCGAGGGCGCCCCGTGTGTACCGGCCCCGGCAGTCATACCAGGACCTCACGGACCGGGAATGCAGGAGGAGACTCCGGATGAGCCGGGAAACCGTGGCACACATCTGCCACCTGCTGGCACACCTGTCACCGCGTGGCACTGGCGGGGGACACCCTCTCCCCGTGTCCGTCAAGGTTACGGTGGCCCTGAACTTTTATGCAACGGGGTCATTCCAGGCACCGAGTGGGGACCTGTCCGGCATATCGCAGACATCGGTGCATCGGTGCATCCGGGCAGTGACAGATGCCCTTTATGCCATGGCGCACCACTACATCCGCTTCCCTGTAGACCGGGCCAGCCAAGATGCCCGGGCCGTGGGCTTCTCTGCCGTTGCCGGGTTCCCCATGGTCCAGGGCGCGATCGATGGGATGCACGTCGCCGTGCGGCCACCTGCAGATAACAGGGCCGTGTTCACTAATAGGAAGGGGACCTATTCAATGAACGTACAGGTGGTCTGCGACCACCGCATGATGATCCTGCACGTCTACGCCCGTCACCCAGGCAGTGTACACGACTCATTCGTGTTGTCGCGGTCATCCATCCCCGGCATGTACGAGGGACGCCATCCCCGGCTGAGGGGCTGGTTGCTGGGCGACAGGTGCTACCCATTGCGATCGTGGCTGATGACGCCTATACGGAGGCCACGCAATGAGGCGGAGAACCGCTACAATGATGCCCATGTAGCGACAAGGGGAGTGATCGAGAGGTGTTTTGGCGTGCTGAAGATGCGTTTCAGGTGCCTGGACCTCTCTGGGGGCGCCCTCCAGTATCGGTCAGATAGGGTCGGCCGCATCATTGTGGTGTGCTGCGTCCTGCACAACATAGCCCAGCAGAGGGCGGAGTGGAGGAGCAGCAGGAAGAGGCCCAGTCCTCCCCAGATGAGGGGGATGGGGGCAATGGTCAGGGCAGACGGGGTAGACACAGGCGGGTGGCTGTCCACCGTTACCGGCTGGCCCAGCGGGCACGGGACAGACTGATAGACGCCCGCTTCACTGACTAGATGGGCGTGGGAATCGGGTAGTATGGCCACAGACCGCACACCATGACAACAGCCGACCACCCACACCCCCCACCCATCCACCCACCCAGCACCCTCACCCCCCTCCCCAACCCCAGACATCCCACCCGCATGCACACCACCCCCCCCCAATTGCCGATCCACCGGCGGCACAACGGGCCGGGCTCACCCAGTTGCGGGTGGACGCGTGTCTATCGCAGGCCATGGAGGATGATGACAACCCGCCTCCGATGAGCTCCTGGCTCTACATCGTTGGACTATGTCTGAACCATGGCCACAGTACCACCATCCACCCGGACCATCCCTGCATGCGGCTGTGACACTGCAGCGCACGGTCCCGTCCTCTGCCCGGGGGATGTTGATGGCGGCCCAGGGGGAAGGGGGCAGACTCACCTGGGGCTGAGGTAAGACCACCCGTCACACACACACTTGCGCTCAACGTACATGACACGCCCGCACACTTTGGACAGAGCACAAAGGCAGCTTCGGTAGGTGTAACATTGACTTTAATAACCAAAGGAGTTCATGCACGTGCCCTAGCCCCTAAAACTCATCTGTGCCCTGCACCCGTGCCAACTTACTCAGTGTCTAATTGTTTGGCCTTACGGGCCCTTTGACTACGTCTACGTGGTTTCCCAGACGGTACAGCAGAACTGGAGGTGGACTCCTGTGATTCCTGCCCTCTGACACTGGATCCCTTTGGCGGCCGTTTCCTGGGGCGTCCTGGCCTAGATGGGCCAGGCTGCGGCCCGGGCGACTGGGATGGCGAGCTGCCAGCCTGTCCTGCCCGTTGCCCACCCGATGCACCTGGGACGGAAGGGGGGAGTCCGAGGTGTCGCGGTGTACCGGGACCTCCCCTACAGAGGGAGCCGGGACGGACCACACCACCCCCTCCTCCCTCGGGGTGCCCGATGGCCCCCAGGCCTCTACATGGGTGGGGGATGCGAACGGACTGGCCATCCGACGCGCCCCCGACATCTGGCGCTGCCAGTCCTGGAGGCCCGTGCTGGTATCGACAGGGGTCTGCAGGTTTGCAGCCATGGAGCCCAGGGGGTTGTCGAACCCTGTCTGTGACAGTGCGACGCCGGCTCGCACATGGCCACTGGCGCCGATGCCCTCAGCGATGGCCTGCTGAGACTGGGCCATGGCCTGCAGAGACTGGGCTATGGCCTGCTGAGACTGGGCCATGGCCTGCTGAGACTGGGCTATGGCGTTGAGCGCCTCTGCCATCTGGCGCTGGCACTGGCTCATGGCCTCCTGTGAGAGGGCAGCCATTTCCTGGGCCACAGACGCCGCCTGCACGGAAGGCCCCAGGCCTCGCAAACCGTTCCCCATGTCTGACACCGTCGCACCCATTGCCTCCACCGCGGACGCCACCCGTGCGGTGTCAGCCTGGGTGGCACGCATGACCGGGACCACTCCCAGCTCCTGGACGCGGGTGGACTCCTCCACCTGCGACCGCAGCCGCCGTAAGCCACCCGTCACCCTATTCGCTCGTCTCCGTGTCGGTGGTTGCACCGGATCTATGTGTGGGTGTGGTAACTGCAGGAACCCGGGATCCATCTGGGCGGCAAATGTTCGCTTGGCCTGGGCTGCCCTCCGACCGCCCGGTCCCTCTGCTGCTCCTACCTCCACCTGCTGTACCGGGACGGCTGTGTTGTGCGCACCAGTGAGTGTACCAGACGCCTCATCACTAAAGTGCCCAACCGTGGTGAGTGTTTCTGCGATGGTGGAGCGTGTTGGTGACAGCAGTGGCGTTGTGTCGTGCTCTTCGTCCCACTCTGAGTCCATGGCACTTTGGGGTGGGGGTTCGTCTCCACCCATCCACTCTGTGTCACTGTCCGGTATTTCGTCTTCCCGGGTAGGGGTGTCCTGGGTAGTGCTGTCCCGGGTAGTGCTGTCCCGGGTAGTGCTGTCCCGGGTAGTGCTGTCCCGGGTAGGGGTGTCCTGGGTAGTGGTGTCCCGGGTAGGGGTGTCCTGGGTAGTGGTGTCCCGGGTAGGGGTGTCCTGGGTAGTGGTGTCCTGGGTAGTGGTGTCCTGGCTCGGATGTGACGGGGGCCTGTGGCTGCCCCCCTCATCGCTGGGTGGTCGCTCCCGCACGTGACGGGGGTGTCATCTCCCTGTTGCTCCAGGTCTCTCCGTCTCCCGTGGTGTGCGAGGGGCATCCTTACGGGCGTCGCATGCTGGAGGGTCCGGGTCTCTCCGTCTCCCGTGGTCTCCGAGGGGCATCCTGCGGGCGTCGCATGCTGGAGGGTCCTGGTCTCTCCGTCTCCCGTGGTGTGCGAGGGGCATCCTGCGGGCGTCGCATGCTGGAGGGTGCGGGTCTCTCCGTCTCCCGTGGTGTGCGAGGGGCATCCTGCGGGCGGTGTGCATCTGTGGGGATGGGTGCCTGGACGTTTGGTCCTGCGATACACAATGAAGCATGCATGGTTAGACATCAGGCAGGGATCAGGTGATACGGGGGAGGGGGATATAGGGGAGGGGGGATATGGGGACGGGGGATATGGGGACGGGCTGTTGGTGGCTCACTTGCTCGTGGGGCCCCGACCTCTGCATCAGCAACCTCCCGGTCCTCAGGTCCGCCAGCCAGTTCCAGGGCCCTTTCCTCGTGTACGGTCAGTGGCCTCTCATCAGCGGGCCCTCCTCCAGTCCTCACGTGCTCCCTATTGTTGTGTGCGCGCTTCTCCTGTGGGGGGGGGGGTGGTGGCAGGGATAAAAGGCAACAGTGTTAGGCAGGAATGCACGCCATCGGTTGCGCGTGCATTGCAGAGGTTAAGGTTAGGGCTGGATTCACTTGGGGATATGGGGGAGGGGGGGATATGGGGGAGGGGGGGATATGGGGGAGGGGGGATATGGGGGATATGGGGGAGGGGGGATATGGGGGAGGGGGGATATGGGGGAGGGGGGGATATGGGGGAGGGGGGGATATGGGGGCGGGGGGATATGGGGGATATGGGGGAGGGGGGTATGGGGGAGGGGAATATGGGGGAGGGGGTATATGGGGAGGGGGGTATATGGGGGAGGGGAGGATATGGGGGAGGGGGGTATGGGGAGGGGGGATATGGGGGAGGGGGATATGGGGGAGGGGGATATGGGGGAGGGGGGTATGAGGGAGGGGGGATATGGGGGAGGGGGGATATGGGGGAGGGGGGATATGGGGAGGGGGGGATATGGGGGATATCGGGCAGGCTCACCCTGCCTGCTCTGACGAGGTCGTTCACCTTGTGGCACTGGGTGCCTGTCCGTGGTGTTAGGGCCACAGCGGTGACGGCCTCTGCCACTTCCCTCCACAGACGCCGGCTGTGGCGTGGGGCAACTCTGCGGCCGTGCCCGGGATACAGGGCGTCCCTCCTCTGCTCCACCGCGTCCAGGAGCGCCTCCACATCGCGTGACTCGAACCTCGGGGCTGAGCGACGGCTAGCCATCCAGTCGGGTGTTGCGGTCGGGTGTTCCGGTCGGGTGGGGGGGAGCTGCGCGGCCTTATGAGCCGTCACGCCGTGCAGCGCGTATGACGCTGCACGGCGTGAACCATTGCGCAAGCGCGGATCCCGTCACGTCGCTGCTAGCCCATTTCGGGCCGGAGACTATCGGCCCATTTTTATGACGTGACGCAAGTGGGATTTGCGCCGTTTTTTGCGCCGATCGGCGGACTTTCCGCCGATAACGGAGAATTTCGCCCATGCAGCTGGGGGGACTGGAGAATCCAGCCACTGATGTATCTCTGGATAGCAATTACATGTCTTGAGAACCTCTGAATAATAAATATATTCTGTACTGAGTGTTTTTCTTTGAGTGATTCAAGGAATGAGGACATCACTGGCTAGGTTGCAATTTATTGCCCATACCTAATTGCCCTTGAGAAGATAGTGGTGAGCTGCCTTCTTGAACTAATACACTTCATGTGATGTAGATATATCTGCAGTCCTGAGTGATTTAAACTGAATGCCTTGCTCGGCCATTTCAGAGGGCACTTATGATCCAAACATCTTGCTGTGGGTCTGGAGTCACGTGTAGGCCAGAGCAGGTGAGGACATTAATGATCCAGATGTGCTTTTACAACAATCGGCAATGGTTTCACGATCATCAGTAGAATTATTAATTCTAGATATTTATTGGATTCAAATTCCACATTCTGCCATGGTGGGTGTGGTGATTGTCCCTTTAAGGGCATCACAGCAGAGTAAGAGTCATCGGACCTGGTAGACCAATCAGGACTCAGAGTGGGGAATCCACTCCGGAGAGAGGAGCCTTACGAGGCAGAGATATTTTAGAGCTAGCTGCAAACATGCTGCTGCTCTTGAAGATCACTAAATAAATCCCTTTTTGTTCGCTAAGAAGTGCATGACAACAAATACCACAGTAGGATTTGAACCCGAGTCCCCAGAACAGTACGCTGGGTCTCTAGGTTACTAGTCCAGTGACAATATCAATATACAACCCTTGTAACAATTATGTATCCAGCAGAGTGCTGTGTATCTCTTGCATGATGGACATGCATGGTGCTGTCTGAAGGTAGGGCACATAATCAGTCCTTCAAGGTGTATCCTTGAGTAACAAGAACCTATTCAACACAGTAATGGGTAACTTTGAGTAAAATGGTATGTAACCAGCACAGGACTGTATATCCCTGAGTATCATAAACATATTTAATGTAGTAACTGGTATGTCTGAGTAATAGATACATATCCAGTGCAATACAATCTCTGAGTATTGAATACGTATCCAGGAGTTTCTGTTGCATTTACTCTTGTCTTTTACAGGGAAGGTCTTGCCCGTTTAATGGGCCATTTCCTCCTGTGTGGAACCCTATTGCGTACTTGGATTACAACAACCTCTGGAGAACTTTGGATGAAATGGGAAAGAAGGTGACAAGCTAGCTGCTTTCCAGAGTATTCTGAGTTGGAAAGGTCGCATATGTTTATTTTCCTGTCTATATTTCCATTTTGTGTCTCTCTTGTAGATATGTAGTCAGTAAGATAAAAAGGTGTGCTCTTCTAACCTGTGCTGCCCACTAACTAGGAGCTGGGCTCACCAAGAGCCACCTGGTTGACATAGATCTGGGGTTGACATCTGGGGCACAATTTAACTGGAAAATTTCTAAGTGTCATTTTGGGAATGATTGGTGAGACCACAGCCCATAGTTAATGACACTTAGTACTGGAAATGAACCCCATGAGCTTCTCGCCATTATCCGCTGTCTGATTCACCTGACTCACGTCTCAGCAGCTCACCACTAACAAGGGGGAGCTGCTTTACAGCACTCCCTCACCACTCACTCCTCGTCAACACACAAGTATGTCAGCACACAGACCTGCCCCTCGCTTTGACAATGCTGACCTGGCCAGGCTTCCTGACACCGTTGATGAGAGATGGGCCAGCCTGTTCCCATGAGGGGGTCGGAAGACCAGCAGCAGGGTCACCAATACTGCCTGAGCGATAGTGATAGCGGCTGTCAGTGTGGGCAGGACCGCCGTACAATGTAGGAAGAAGAACAATGACCATCATTGAGCTGCAAGGTTAAGTTACCACCTCTCTCCTGGCATTTATTCCACCTGCCAACCCTCAAATTCCCAACCATCCCCCCCTCCCCCACCGTGCACCATTCCCACATCTGACCTTTGTGTTGTTACTCAGCAGCCTCTGGCATCCACCAGCACAACCCTTTCACGTCCTGTTGCACTGCCCACACCTGCGATAAACTCCTTGATCCATTCCGCGCACGGCTCACAAAGCCCTCTCTTTGTCCCCACAGGAGAAGATAGCCCATAATAAATGGATCCGAGTCCTCACCCTCCATGAGGAACGGACCCTGGAGATTGTGGGGTTGACTGAGGAGAGAGAGCAGTCACCAACTGGGATGTTGGCCTGTGCCGCAGAGGTGCAGATCTACTGTCCCTTCACCCAGATCACTTTTCTCAAGTGAGTAGTTCATGTCAGACAAAATGATCCTTCCCTCTTACTGACCACATGTCCATTGTCTCTCAGGATCTCCATCTGATGGGGCTCGGCCATCCAGAGAACACCTCGGACCCGAGCTCCAAGGAGACTACCATCGAGGCCTCACGGCTGTCATCCCCACCTTCCACCAGCACAGAAACACACACCTTGGTGGGCGTCATTAGTGGACAGGCTTCTGGGGCACAATCTGGTGGACACCACACAGTTGTTGATGAACATCAGGTGGAGGCAGGAACATCCAAGGGAGTCCGCAGTCGGAGCTCTGCTGGATTCCAGGACTCTGCTGAGACCCGGCCAGATGCTGAGCCTCTGGACAAGGTTATCCCAGAGCTGATGCAGATGCCAGGACACGGCCATGAGATTCAGGAGAAGATGTCAGTGACATTCCAGCGAGTGCATAGCTGATTGGAGGAGCCCAAAAGGCTCCGGGCGCAGGAGATAATGCCAACAACGCGTGGCACCAAAGCCAACACTGCTGGGGTGGTGACTGTAGTGGACCACCAGAGCGTTCCAGGCATTGGAACCACATTTTGAGCAGTCTGATGCACCGCTCAATGACAGCACGTGTGGCAAAATGGGCCTCATTATCTCGGGTCTCCGCCTTGGTCTTCAGCCTCTGCACTGGCGTCTTAAATCATCAGCCAGGACCTCAGCGGGTACCCCTTATGCTGCAAGAGCCAAGCTGTCATCCTGGGGATCTCCGAGTGTCCCAGTATGTAGCTGTCATGCACGCTCCCTGGGAAGTGTGCACACATGCACCCGGAGGTGGGGGTCTTAGACGCGTTAACATTCAGGGAATGGAACCCCTTCCTGTTAATTAAGGGTACTCCCTGATGCCCTGGTGTACACAAAGTGACATGCATGCCATCAATTACCCACTGGACCTGAGGAATTCCAGCTATGGAGGAGAGACCTGCAGCCTAGGCATCTTGATGGGCTTGGTCAAGCTCAATGTTTATACAATCAGCTGCCTTGGCACACAGGGCATCCATGACCTGACGGATGCACTTGTGGGCTGTAGGTTGTGAAATGCCACACAAGTCTACGCTTGAGCCCTGGAATGAACTGGTGGCCTAGATGTTCAGGGCTGCAGTGATCTTAACTGGTGTCCTCTTCCTCCATGGGGTGCCAAGTCCATGAGGACATGGCACAGGAAAAGCACCATCTCTTTGTTGGTGCCTTTGAAGCAGTGGTTGAGACGGGGTCTCTTGCAGCACATGCTGTCCGTCATCTCAAAAGCCCAACAACGCCTGTACGCCTTGGGTCATTGCTGGCGTCCCACTCTGGGTTCCTCCTCGGTCTGATGGGCGGCCGGAACTTCAATGTGTGTGGCCGCCCCCTGCACATGGGGTACCGCCTTCAACCTGCATCAACCCTGCTGCCTTCTCCGGCATCTGGCTGCCTAGGCCGCCACCAGCACTGTGAGGGCGTCCTCTGCGGGACTGGCACCGCCATTCATTTTGGTATCTTTAAGGAATTGGGGAAAGAGAGAGACTGACAACCAGTTAGGGTTTGGTGGCTCCCGCTCAAGTTGGATATTTTCGGCCCTACCCCACCCAAATGGCATGGTATTTAAGGGCAAACGGTGTGTGAGTGTCCAGAGAAGGTAATACTGCTCTGGCGAAGCTAGTGTATGGATCAGCGGGTGAGAAGTGCCATGAGAAGGAGAGAGCAGCTGGAGCCGGAAAGTTTTGTGGAGCGCCGCAGGTGAAGATGGCGGGGGGCAAGGAGGCAGTGCTGCCCGCCCAGTGGTCAACGGATCAGCTGGTGGAGTTTTTGAATAACAAATTCCAGCAGCCGAGGTAAGAGGCTTTGGAGGATTTGACCAAGGTGGTGGAGCCGCCCAGGGCGACGATTGAGAGAGTGGACCAAAGGCAGGAGGCTCAGGGCCTGCCGATCTGGGCTAAACAGCTTGTAATGCAGAAGAAGACCAGCAGCGCCGGTTCAATTCCTGTACCAGCCTCCCTGAACAGGCGGAGGAATGTGGCGACTAGGGGCTTTTCACAGTAACTTCATTGGAGCCAATAATTGTGACAATAAGCTACTATTGTTGTTATATTAGAAGGTGGAGGAGACGGTGAGGGAGCATGAGGAACGGCTGGCCTGACTGGAGACGGAGCTGGGGATGGGGTTGAATAGCCAGAAGAGGTTACGAGAGAAATTGGAGGACCTTGAGAACCGCTCCAGGAGGCAGAATTTGAGGATTGTCGGGATGCCTGAGGGCACCGAGGGAGCGGAGGCTGCCAAGTGGCTAACGTGCTGGAGAGGTTGATGGGGGGGTGGGGGCTTTCGACCTGCCCCTTGAGGTAGATTCGGTGCACAGGGTGCTGAGGAGGAGGCCGCAGGTGGGGGAACCGCCGAGTGTGATGGTGGTGAAGCTGCAACGATTTTTGGACAAGGAAAAATTCTGGTGGGCGAGGCAGATCTGGAAATGCACCTGGGATGGGAGTGAGCTGTGGATTAATTAGGACCCTGGGAGAAGAACTGGCAAAGCGGAGGGCTGGATTTAACCAGATAAACGGCTGCTCTCTTTAAGAAGGGGTGAAGTTCAGGGTTTTGTACCCTGCCTGTTTTTGGCTGACACGCTAAGAGCAGGAGTTTTAGTTTGACTCGTCAAGGAGGCGATAGACTTTATGAGGGACCATGGACTGGGAGGAGTGTGAGGACATTGAACTTTGGAAAGGAGCTTTATTGTAAGGTACATGGGGTGTGCAATTTGGGTGGATTTCGAAGGGGGAGCGGTCTTGGTGAGTGTGCCTTTTGTTTCTCTGTTTATTGGTGGTTGGGAGGATTGGGGGGTTAGAGGTGCATTGGAGGCATGAGGGGAAGTCAGAGACCTTGGGGAGGGCCACTAGGCTAGCTGGGTGGGTTAGTTAACGGGAGTGAAGTGGGGGGCTGCCAGGAGGAAGGCGTGGGGGAAGAGTTGGGTTTTTTGTTTGGTAGTGTTTGGACGCTGTTTGGACGCTGGGGCCAAGAGCGGCGCGAACCACTCCAGCGTCGGGCCGACCAGAAGGTGCGGAATCCTCCGCACTTCCCGGGGCTAGGCCGGCGCCGGATCCCCCCGCGCCCACCCCCGAGGACTCACCTAGCCGGCATACAAGCCAGGTCCCACCGTGATGGACCATGTCCATTTCACGCCGGCGGGACTGGCCAGGAACTGATGGCCACTTGGCCCATCAGCGACCGGAGAATTGCCGGGTGGCCGCTGCATATGGCCCCCGACCAGCGCGGCGTAAACCCTGCCCCCACCCGAAAACCGGAGCCGGAGAATAGGGCAGCCAGCGTCGGAGCGGCGGGGCAGGAGTCGCGCCGCCCCCAGGGATTCTCCCACCCCAGAAGAGGCTGAGCAAGGGATTGGTGGGGCAGGTGTTCCACCCGGGGCTGGACATGAAGATGGTGTTGGATAATAAGAGAGTGGCTTTCGAAGTAGGGATCATTGTGTGCGATCCGGGAGGTAGGTATGAGGTTGTCAATGGAAAATTGGAGGGGAAGGGGAAGGGTGTTTAGTGTCAAGCACCAGCCAAATGGGTAATGCATCTTTTTGCATTCCATGTGGCATCGGAAGGCAGTGAGTCACAAATTAGATGTGTTGGGTGACTAATGGCTGGGGCATGCGGGATATCTCCACGAATGCATTTAATCACAGTTGGCAATCCTGATATAGATCATATAAAATATGATTCCCACTGAGAAGTCAGTCCTAGCTCAATGACTGTGTTGAAATTGAATAATTTCCAAGAGTAATGAAGGCTTCCTGCGTATGAAGTGAGTCAATTTTTCCAAAGCTTGCTGTGGGTCCCAAGATATGGCCATAAACAATCTTTGTTCCCTTTGATCTACCACAACTGCCTTGATGCAATGGCCTGCCAAATTGTGCCTTTTAAGCAGTTGCATACATTCTCAAAGGGAAATGGATATGCAAAGGTTATACAATCTTGTCCTAGCTTCATCATTTTCCTGTGGTTGCTACTGTGATGACAGGCACTTCAGCCTCTCTGAAACTGAACCAATTCACTTCTCCAGCTGAATCTTGGTCCTACCAGAAATTCCTGGCCCCACAAAAGCTTGATTTCTGATTTTGCCCTCCTGCCCTGCTGCAATTTGGGGGCCAGTTGCTTTTTGTCTTGGCAAGATTTATATCATTGAGAAGAATGTTATAATACAGATAATATATGAAAATTAGGAAACCTTTGTTCATCTCTCTCTCTAACCAAATCTTAGACGTGGAGAGGCAGTAGCTAACTCAGCCCCATATTGTCCGCATTATTGTAACGATCATTAATTTAATATTTTTAGATTCCTGCAGATGCACCATGGAGTGCTGAACATGCAATTGAGTGGGATAACATGACCATGAAAGAGTTAATTGACAAACTTTGCTGGACGAGGTAGGTTGCTCTTGTTGGCCGTGACAGTTAACAGTGACAATAGCCCCTAGATCCCTCAGGGGCTGAAGACAGCCAAGTGTAACTGTCCCGAATTCGTATTTTTGAAATATTTTTATTAAGGCATTTATATATATATATACACATCAAACAAAACCACACCAAAAAGAAAGCAAACAGGAATTCAAATAACAAATAAATATCTAACACTCTATCGTCCCCCTCCCTGCCGCTACTCTCCACCTCCCCTACCTTCTTTTTTAACCCCCAACCAACCCCACCTCACTGCTGACATCTTAACTGTTTTCGAAGTAGTCGACGAATGGCTTCAATCTCCGGGAAAACCTCTCCACAGTTGCTCTCAAGGCGAACTTGATCTTTTCCAATCTGAGGAATTCCGCAAGGTCGCTCCCCCAAATCCCTGGTTTCGGGGCCCCAAGTCCCTCCATTCTAACAAGATCCGTCTCCAGGTTACCAGGAAGGAAAAGGCCAAGACATCGGCCTCTCTCGTCCCCTGGACTCCTGAGTCTTCTGATACTCAAAAGATTGCCACTTCTGGACTCGGGACCACTTTCACCCTCAACACCTCAGACATCACGTCAGTAAACCCCTGCCAGAATTCCTCCAGGTTCGGACAGGCCCAAAACATGTGGACATGGTTCGCAGGGCCACCCGCGCACCCCCACATCTATCCTCTAACCGCTCGAAAATCTACTCATTGTGGCCACTGTCATAACTGCCCTGTGGACTACCTTGAACTGAATAATCGTCACACACTAAGACGATGCGTTCACTCTCCTCAGAGCCTCCCCCACCGCCTCCAACTCCCTACCCAGCTCTTCCTCCCACTTGTGCTTGACTACTCCTATTGGGGCCCCCTTCCAGTCCAATAACTCTTTGTAGATCTCCGAGACTTTGAACTGGCCTAAATTCTAATTACGTTTTGTAAACATCCTGGGTGGGATTCGCCGTCCCGCTGCACCCATATTCTGGTGCGGCACACCCCTGCCAGCAGTGAGACTCTCCATCCCAACAGCTGGCCAATGGGGTTTTCCACTGTGGGCATCCCCACGCCGTCGGGAAATCTGGGGAGGTGAATGCGCTGTCGGCGAAACGGAGGATCCACGGATGGAGAATCCAGCCTCCTATATGCAGCCTCGACTTTACGACTTCTGAGTTACGATGAATGGCACTCATGACGTTTATAAATTGACACCCAGCTTCGACTTTACAATGTCGGTTTCAGCTTTACAATGCCACGCCAGTGAACAACTTCAAACGTTCATACATGTGCATTGACATTCTGTGTCACCCTTCTCCCTGACTCAAGACGCTCAGTTGCTGTTCCGTCACACTTTTACTTGGTGAATCTTGTGATTCCAAACTTTTTCTTAAAATGTATATTTCATAACATTAATTTATTGCTATAGTACATTTTTTACAATTGATTAATTCCAAAATTCTGAGTTATTTTGCTGAAATTGGGTATCGGGCCTTGGTTCAGGAACCAATCCCCGATTTATAACCTTGTTCTTATGGGAAAATCAGTTCCAATTTACGATGTTTTGCCTTAAGACACAATTTTTTTATTTAAAAAAATATATATTTTGTTAAAGTTTTCAAACACAATTTTTCCTCTTTACAAATCAACATAAGAGATAACACAATAACTAATAAGTAACATTATTTAAATAAACTAGCAAAGTAACAAGAAATAGTCCTCCCCCCCGCCCCCTCTCCCCCCCCTCTGGGCTGCTGCTGCTGACGATCTATTTTCCCTTAACGTTCCGCGAGATAGTCAAGGAACGGTTGCCACCGCCTGGAGAACCCCTGAACCGAACCTCTCAACGCAAACTTCATCCGTTCCAGTTTTATGAACCCTGCCATGTTGTTTATCCAGGCCCCCACGCCGGGGGGTTTCGCTTCCTTCCACATAAGTAAGATCCTTCGCCGGGCTACCAGGGACGCAAAGGCCAGAATATCGGCCTCTTTCGCCTCCTGCACTCCCGGCTCTTCCGCTACCCCAAATATCGCTAACCCCCAACCTGGCTTGACCCGGACCTTCACCACCTTTGAAATCACTCTTGCCACTCCCCTCCAGTACTCATCCAGTGCCGGACACGACCAGAACATATGTGTGTGGTTCGCCGGGCTTCCCCCGCACCTCCCACACTTGTCCTCCACTCCGAAGAACCTGCTCAGTCTTGCTCCCGTCATGTGTGCTCTGTGTAGAACCTTGAATTATATCAGGCTAAGCCTGGCACACGAGGAAGAGGAATTTACCCTACTTAGGGCATCAGCCCACAGACCCTCCTCAATCTCCTCCCCCAGCTCTTCTTCCCATTTTCCTTTTAGCTCCTCTACCAGTGTCTCCCCCTCGTCTCTCATCTCCTGATATATTTCGGATACTTTGCCCTCCCCGACACATACCCCCAAAATCACTCTATCCTGGATCCCCTGTGTCGGAAGCAGCGGAAATTCCCTCACCTATTGCCTCGTAAACGCCCTCACTTGCATATATCTAAAGATATTCCCCGGGGGCAACTCATACTTTTCCTCCAGCGCTCCCAGGCTCGCAAACTCCCCGTCAATAAACAAGTCTCTCAATCCCCTAATTCCAGCCCGATGCCAGCTCTGGAACCCTCCGTCCATCCTTCCTGGGACAAACCTATGGTTATTCCTGATCGGGGACCACACCGAGGCACCCGTCACCCCCCTATGTCGCCTCCATTGCCCCCAGATCCTTAAGGTTGCCACCACCACTGGGTTTGCGGTATACCTTTTCGGGGAAAACGGTAGCGGCGCCGTCACCAGCGCCTTTAGGCTCGTTCCTTTACAGGACGCCATCTCCAGCCTCTTCCACGCCCCCCCTCTCTCTCCCTCATCCACTTGCAAACCATCGCCATATTGGCGGCCCAGTAATAGTCGTCCAGATTTGGCAACGCCAGTCCCCTCTGTCCCTGCTGCGCTGCAGGAACCCCCCCTCCTTACCCTCGGGGTCTTCCCTGCCCACACGAAACTCATAACACTCCTATCTATTTTCTTAAAAAAGGCCTTAGTGATCAAAATGGGGAGACATTGAAACACAAAAAGAAACCTTGGGAGGACCATCATCTTTACCGCCTGCACTCTGCCTGCCAGTGAGAGCGGCAGCATATCCCACCTCTCGAAATCCTCCTCCATCTGCTCCACCAGCCACGTCAGATTGAGTTTGTGTAAAGTTCCCCAGCTCCTGGCTACTTGAATCCCCAAATATCGGAAGCTCCTTTCCACTCTCATTAACGGCAGGCCGTCTATCCCTCTTCCCTGATCCCCGGGGTGTACTACGAAAAGCTCACTCTTCCCCATATTAAGCCTATATCCCGAAAAATCTCCAAACTTCCTCAATATCTGCATAACCTCTGTCATCCCCTCCACAGGATCCGCCACATACAGCAGTAGGTCATCTGCGTAGAGTGACACTCGATGTTCATCTCCCCCTCTAACCACCCCCCTCCATTTCCTAGAGTCCCTCAACGCTATGGCCAGTGGTTCAGTTGCCAGCTCGAACAGTAATGGGGACAGGGGGCACCCCTGCCTTGTTCCCCATGTAACCGAAAATACTCCGATCTCTGCCGATTTATGACTACACTTGCCACTGGGGCCCCATAGAGGAGTTTGACCCAACTGACAAACCCCTCCCTGAACCCAAACTTCCTCAACCCTCCCATAAATACTCCCACTCTACGCTATCGAATGCCTTCTCTGCATCTATCGCTACCACTATCTCTGCCTCCCCCTCCGCTGGGGGCATCATTATCACCCCCAACAGCCGTCGCAAGTTGACATTCAGTTGTCTCCCCTTTACAAACCCTGTCTGGTCTTCATGCACCACCCCGGGACACAATCCTCGATCCTCATCGCTAGCACTTCTGCCAGCAACTTGGCGTCTACATTCAGGAGCGAGATAGGCCTATATGACCCGCATTGCAGCAGATCTTTATCCCGCTTCAGGATTAGTGATATCGTCGCCTCTGACATTGTCGGGGGTAGAGTCCCCCCTTCTCTGGCCTCGTTAAAGGTTCTCGCCAGCAGCGGGGCCAACAAGTCCACATATTTCCTGTAAAATTCCACCGGGAACCCGTCTGGTCCCGGGGCCTTCCCTGCCTGCATGTTCCCCAGCCCTTTCGTCACCTCATCCACCCCAATTGGCGCCCCCAGACCTGCCACTTCCTGCTCCTCCACCCTCGGGAACCTTAGTTGGTCCAGAAACTGTTGCATCTCCTCTTTTCCCTCCGGGGGTTGGGACCTATATAGCCTCTCATAAAAGGTCTTAAACACCTCATTTACCTTCCCTGCTCTCCGCTCCGTAGTTCCCGCTTCATCCTTGACTCCCCCTATTTCCCTCGCCGCTATCCTCTTACGAAGCTGGTGGGCCAGCAGCCGGCTCGCCTTTTCCCCATATTCATATCTCATCCCCTGTGCCTTCCTCCACTGTGCCTCTGCCTTCCCTGTGGTCAGCAGGTCAAACTCCGTCTGAAGTCTTCGCCTCTCTCTATATAGTCCTTCGTCCGGGGCCTCCGCATATCTTTTATCCACTCAAAATCTCCCCCACTAATCTCTCCCTTTCTTTGCCCTCTTTTTTCTCCTTGTAAGCCCTAATGGAGATCAACTCTCCCCTAACCACCGCCTTCAGCGCTTCCCATACTACCCCCACCTGGATCTCACCGTCATCATTGGCCTCCAGGTACCTCTCAATACATCCCCGCACCCTTCCACAGACCCCGTCAACCGCCAATAGTCCCACATTCAGTCGCCAGAGTGGGCGCTGTTCCCTCTCCTCTCCTAGTTCCAGATCCACCCAGTGCGGGGCATGGTCTGAAACGGCTATGGCCGAATACTCCGTTCCTGCCAACCTCGAAATCAGTGCCCTGCTCAAAACAAAGAAATCTATCCGGGAGTATACCTTATGGACATGGGAGAAAAAGGAGAACTCTTTGGCCAACGGCCTGGCAAATCTCCACGGATCCACTCCCCCCATTTGCTCCATGAACCCCCTGAGCACCTTGGCCGCTGCCGGCCTTCTTCCAGTCCTGGATCTAGACCGATCTAACCCTGGATCCAGCACAGTATTGAAATCCCCCCCCCCCCCCCCCCCCCCCCCCCCCCCATTACCAGGCTTCCCTCCTCCAGGTCCAGGATACGTCCCAGCATCCGCTTCATAAATCCCGTGTCGTCCCAGTTCGGGGCATATACATTTACCAGCACGACCTCCTTTTCCTGCAATCTACCACTCACCATCACATATCTACCACCGTTGTCCACCACTATATTCCGAGCCTCGAACGACACCCGTTTCCCCACCAATATCGCCACCCCTCTATTTTTCGCGTCCAACCCTGAGTGGAACACCTGTCACACCCATCCTTTCCTTAACCTAACCTGATCCGCCACTTTCAGATGCGTCTCCTGAAGCATGGCCACGTCTGCCTTCAGTCCTTTTAAGTGCGCGAACACTCGGGCCTCTTAATCGGCCCATTTAGGCCTCTCACATTCCACATGATCAGCCGGATTGCCCCCCCCCCCCCGCCGATTAGCCATCCCCTATTCTAGGCCAGTCCCCCGTCCAGGTCCCGCGCACCCACCCGTCCCCCAGGCGGCACACTCCCGTCCCGACCACCTCTTCCCTTGCCAACTCCCTCTCGTTCCCAGCAGCTGCAACCCAGTTGACCCCCCACCCACCCCCCCGCTAGATCCCCATCTAGCATGGTTACTCCCCCCATGATGTTTCCAAAAGTCAGCTGACTCCAACTGACCCCGGCTTCCCCCGCTCTCTCCTTGACCCCCCCGTGTGTGGAACTCTCATCCTTCTTGCGCCTATCTTCCCGCCGTCATCTCCCTAGCGCGGGAAAAACCCCACGCTTTCCTGGATCGGCCCCGCCCCCCATGGCGCAGCTCCCCCATTCCCCATCCCCCACCTCAGTCCCTTTTTCCACCGGCCCCCACATTTCTCAGTGTCCCCCCGTCAAGAAGAGAAAAAAACCCCGTCTATCATCCCGATACTGTGAACCTCCCATTCCCCAATTTACATTTCTATACATCAACATTGTCGTCTCCCCCACAGCATCAGTCCCTCAGTTCTGGTCCAATTTCTCTTCTTGGATGAAGGTCCATGCCTCATCCGACGTTTCAAAGTAGTAATGTTTGCCTTGGTGCGTGCCCCACAATCGCGCCGGCTGCAGCATCCCAAACTTTATTTTCTTCTTGTGAAGCACCGCCTTGGCCGGATTAAAACTCGCTCTCCTTCTCGCCACCTCCGCGCTCCAGTCCTGATACACTCGTATCACCGCATTCTCCCACCTGCTACTCCGTACCTTCTTGGCCCAGCTCAAAACCGCCTCTCTGTCGGTGAAGCGGTGAAATCTCACCACTATTGCCCTTGGTGGTTCTCCAGCCTTTGGTCTCCTCACAAGGACCCGGTGAGCCCCTTCCACCTCTAGGGGGCCCGAGGGGGCCTCAGCGCCCATTAGCGAATGGAGCATCGTGCTCACATAAGCCCCAAGGTCAGCTCCCTCCACTCCCTCGGGGAGACCCAGAATCCGGAGGTTCTTTCTCCTCGAGCTGTTCTCCAGGACTTCGAGCCTTTCGATATACCTTTTGTGTAGCGCCTCATGCGTCTCCATTTTTACCGCTAGGCCCAGAATCTCATCCTCGTTCTCAGATGCCTTCGCCTTCACCCCATGGAGCTCTATCGCCTGGGCCTTTTGCGTTTCTTTTAGCCCTTCGATTGCCAATAACATCGGTGCCAGCACCTCCTTCTTTAATTCCTCCACACACCGTCGGAGGAATTCCTGCTGGTCCGGGCCCCATGTCGTCTGGGCTCCATCCGTCGCCATCTTGCTTCTTCCTTCTCTTCTCTGCCGCTGCTCCAAAGGATCCTTCGCAATCTGGCCACTACCACCGATCTTTTCCATACACACCCGGGGGGACTCCTTCCTTCGTTACCCCACACTGGGTTTGGTCCAAAAGAAATTCCGTTGGGGCTCCCAAAAAGAGCCCAAAAGTCCGTTAGAACGGGAGCTGCCAAAACGTGCGGCTTAGCAGTGCATCGCCGCAACCGGAAGTCCTTAAGACACAATTTTGAGGAACCAATTTTGTCGTATGTTTGAGGACTACGGTATGAATCTGATTTTTTTTGTAACCTGTTGAGGTGTGTGTGCCAATCAGGGTCATGGAATCATATTACCAGGAATAACATGGATTTTATAAAAACTTAGACAATAGGAACAGGAGTAGACTGTGTGGCCTGTCG
The DNA here is from genome assembly GCF_047496885.1 of Scyliorhinus torazame. Classification (NCBI taxonomy): domain Eukaryota; kingdom Metazoa; phylum Chordata; class Chondrichthyes; order Carcharhiniformes; family Scyliorhinidae; genus Scyliorhinus; species Scyliorhinus torazame. Next base: position 245,971,165 of record NC_092711.1, read on the forward strand.
AGTCTCACCCACATCTAGTCCTGCTCCCCATATCCTTTGATACACTTAGAAATTGAAAATCCATCTATCCCTGGGCCTGGAATAGATTCAACAATGGAGCATCCGCAACCATCTGAGGTAGAAGAAATCCAAAGATTCACATCCCTTCGAATGACAAAATTTCCCCTAATCTCAATCCTAAACAATTGACCCCCTTATCCTGAGACTGTGTCCCCATGTTCCAGATTCCCCAACCAGGGGGAATCAACTACTCAAAGTCTGCCCGGTCAGGTCCCTTCAGAACCTCGTATGCTTCAAAGAGATTGGCTCTTCTCTTATTCTTCTAAATTCCAGAGAGTAGAATGCCAATTTACTCAGTCTCTTACCACAGGACAAACCTCTCATCCCAGCAACCAATCTAGTGACGCTGCTTCAAAACTATTTTCATGAATTATTCCCAGATTAGTTATTCCAATAAGTCTCCAGAAGGGAAAAAGACACCAATCCATATTCTTTACACAGGCTGGACTGTAATTTGGACTTTCCAATTGAGACAAAATGCTCTTGGTGTGGGGGTGATAATAATAGTCTTGTCTGAAGATGTAGGAGATTTATTTACAGGTGAAACTCGGTTAAAAAAAATAAAAAGGAGGGAATCCCTTAGAACCACAGAAATGTTATAGTGGAGAAAGAGGCCATTCAGCCCAGCATGTCTGTGCCAGCCAAAAAGGGGGGGGGGGACCTTTTAAAGGCATTGAGCATTTCAGCCTCAACCATCAACTTAAGCAGTGAATTCCTGATGGCCAACACCTTGGCCGGAATTCTCCGGCCATTGGGATTCTCTGTTCCCAGCAGGGCACCCCCCCCCACCCCCCCACCGTGGGTTTTGCGGCAGGGGATGGCTTCAGCGGGATATCTCGCTGACAAGCGGTGAGAAGAGAGAATCCCGCAGCCAGAGAATGGCACATGGCCGAGAAACATGCGGCTGGGGAATCGAGACCCCCCTGGGTGAAAATGTTTTTCCTCATGTCCCCTCTAATCTTTGTACCAATCACCTTGAATCTGGTAAATCTTTGGTGATTGACCCCTCAGCTCAGGGAGACAGGTCTTTCCCCTCTACCCTATAAAGGCCCCTCATAATTTTGTACACCTCAATTAGATCACCCCTTGGCCCTCTCTGTTCTTTTTTTTATCAATGTTTTTAATTGGGTTTTTGAACAAAGTATATTTACCGTAGGATATTATGCACTAGCTCAACAACAGCAACTCTGTACAATTGGTAATATTATTTTTAACACATAAGTAGGCATCTGTTTGTGGGGGGTGGGAAACTGGGACGGTACATATACATTTGGGTGCCGGAGAAACAATTACAGAACAATTACAGAGGGCAATACACGAATGGATCTGGTGCTGGTGTTGTCACTTGCTTCTCCCGGATGGTTTTCGCTGCCGTTGTCGTCTTGCAATCACCTCTGCTTCAGCCGTTCGTCCTGTCTTTCGCCCGGATTCTGAGGAAAGCAACTGTAGCCTATCCAATCTCTCCTCATGGCTGCAACTTTCAAGCCCTGGCAACATTCTTGTAAATCTCCTCTGCACTCTCTCCAAAGCAATTATGTCCTTCCTGTAATATGGTGACTAGAACCGAACACAAAATTCCAGCTGTGGCCTAACTAGCGTGTTATACAGTTCTATATTACATCTCTGCTTTTGTATTCAATACATCGCCCAATGAAAGAAATCATTCCATATGCTTCCTTGACCACCTTATCCATCTGTCTTGCCATCTTCAAGGACCTCCTTTTATTTCTGCCAAACATTTGGTCCTATTTAAAATGGGAGAAAGTAAACAGTAAAGTGCTGTGAAGGGTTATTGCATACTTTAACCAGGAACCTTACCCTATATGTTTAATTGCAGGGTGGCCAGAGACTTTGCAACACTCTTTGTCAACGTTAATGTCACTTCGGAGCCGTACGAAGTCTCTGCTCTTTGGTTTCTGTGGTATGTGAGACAGTGCGGAGGGACAAGGCGGATATTTTCTACCACCAATGGAGGCCAGGTTTGAGAGCTTGATATTTCTTAGGCCTTCGAATTTCAGCTGTCACTCAAGAAAATACAGCTCAGAAAATCCAGTCAGATTCATTTCATTCATTATATCAATTGGCACTTTCCATCCAATGATGATACTTGATGGCCACTTTCAAAATGGAATTGTGACAATTTCCTAGCTTCAAACTATAAATATCTTATCAAGAATGAAAAACAATGTAATCACGTTATAACTCCACATCACTTTAGTGTTCATTCAGGTGTTCATATCTGATTTATGCTCCATATTTAGCAACATAAGCTGGTTTGATTTTGCACTGACACTAACCTCCGGGGTATTTATTGTCCAGACAAGGTGTAGTCCTAATTCTATCTATCCTGCTTCCATCCCTTTTTCATCTTTCCTCTCAATAACTAACATAAAGGGTGTGATTTAAGGGAAATTAAACAGAGTCCCGTGTTGTCGCCATCTGGGATGGGCACTTCCAACTAGGTACAGTGAAACTCGCAAAGCCTGGCAGGTAAAATGGACAAGCCAAGACTCAGGCAGCCTCAGAGCCTGAAATGCATATTCGTAAGCCAGAAATCCAGACGGTATCGAAACTCTGTCCAATTAGCATTTTAATGGGGCTGATTAGCATTTGATGGCCCACCTTCACCAAAACAAAGGACTGGTACTCAAGCAGCCGGGACAGTCCCAGACATTTCAGCGCCACTCCCTGTTCAAGGGAAACGCAAACAACGGGGTCAGTGACCACTTGGGACATGCCCAGCCATCCAATCCGCACCCACTTATTGGTTAAGGAATTGAACAGAGTGATCAGGGATCACCCAATTAGTAAGGCCCAAATCGAAGGACTGCCCGGTCACGGCCATCGCCAAGTGCAGCAACACCAGAACTGAGTCCAAGTTCAACACTTGCTACCAGATGGATGAGCCCAGCTGAGCAGCAGTTACTCCTTCGAACCTGAGAGATCCAAAATTGAACAGCGGCCACTGTTTTCTGACCTAAGCCGGGTGCCCGAAGTTAAGTACAGGTTGTCTTAGTCGATAGGTGTAGTTAACTAGTAGTGTTTATGTTGCATGACTAATTGTGTGTAAATAAAGTACCCTTGACCTTGAACTAACTAACTGGTGTTTGGCTCTTTGATCGATAGCCGGTTGAAACTTGTGGTGGTATCCCTTGATACCTGGCGACTCTAAGCATTAAGACATAGATAACACAGAAAGAAGGGCAAACTCACTGATTGCCACAATTGGAACAGAGCCACAGAAGAAACCAAGTAGAAAGAAAAGGCAACAGTGTCGAGTGGATTTAGCCGGGTGTTTCCCGGTGCTGGCAGCGCCGAGAACAATCCCGCTATCAAACTGAACTCTGCTTCATTCCTGGGACTCAGCGGCGAACACCCCACCGAGTTCGCACAGTCCCATTTCCTACACTGACGAGTGAGATCGGGGCACCATGACAGTCTCCTGAACCTCCCAACTCACCTACAAGGGGGTCATCGAGCCTCCTGTACCCCTCCTCATAAGGGCAGAGCACCCGAGGCCCAATCCCCAGTGCGGGAGAAATACCACCTGGTCACCTTGGTCCTGCCAGTCTGAGAGAGGCTGTGCCACCTTGGAACCCTGGCAGTGCTAGGGTGCCAGGGTGGCACCAGGGGTGTCAGGTTACCACCCTGTCCAGAGCCCGACTGCCCAGCTGCTCCAGTAGCCTGAGAGACCACCCCCTCCCAAGTGTCGGTACGTCTGGTCCATGTTTGTGGAGACCAGTGCTAACCGGCGCTCACTCGGAACCTCCGAGGCGTTGGGGTTAGATCCCGTGTATTGGGTAACTCCGGCGTATGCATATTAAAATGCTGCTTACTGCATACTTTAATGTGCAAATCTAGGTCCCGCCCACTCCAGATCGCAATGTCTTGCGAGATCCTGTTAGATCGCGCCCAAAGTGGTTGGTACGTGTTGACATGGTCTCTGCTTCCATCACCAATTCCAGTAGTGCAATCCACAGCCTCACAACTCTCTATGTGAAAAATGTTTCCCCTGTTCTTTGTCCCAGATGCCGAATATTGCCATAGTTGTTTTGTTTGTATTCAATGCTACTTACCTTGATTTTCCTTTGAAGATGCAGCACATTGAGTTTAACCTTTCATCTCATCAGGAAAGGAAATTTATTGGCGGTTCGGGGCAAATCAGTGAGCGTTTGGCTGAGCGAATGAAGGATCGTGTGAAGTTAAACAGTCCAGTGGTGCGATTGGAACAAACTGAGGGGACTATCCGTGTGGAGACATTGCATGGAGAAGAATATGAGGTGTGTGGGCAACAGATTACTGTGAATGCCATACTAAATGTCAGTTGTGTCTAACTAGCCCAATATCCTTTGTCAAGTTGTAAAATGTGCTAACGTCACACTCAATGTGCCAACTTTATTTGTTTTATTAAAGACAGGATTTGTCCATTAATATTCTTAAACACAAAATCATTGTTTAAATAATGACATCCCACATTTTCACTGAGCTCTAAAATCAATGCTCCTTCCAGTAGTTGAAGAGCAAATCTCTTGGTACTATTCAAAAAAGAAAATGGAGGGTCCCCAATTTCCTGACCAAGATTCATCCTTTAACTCATACTGACAAATGATATTAACAGATTATTTATGGCACTACCTTGTAAGAACGTGTTAAATGAAACAGAGCTGCTGAATTTGCCTATGCAACAAATAACTCACTGTTTGTAAAATATTTGAGAAGTTTTTGAGAAACGTACTGATGAGCTTTTTTAAGTAATGATTTTTAAAAATCAAATTGTGGGGGAGCAAACAACACTTTTTCTCAACTTGGACAACAAATAACCAACAATCAGGCGTAGCCCCCACTCCAGAAATGCATTACTTTCCTTATGAGTTTTCTTGTGGCCTCTCTTAGTTTGGTGATGTTGGTGCCAAATTAAAGGTGATTTGTGTTGTGTGTTTAGACTCATTCAGCAATAAATTGAGAAGGAGGTCAATTTACCCATCATGTCTGCACCAGCTCTCCATTTCACAGTCAGCTGACACAGAAAGTTTCAACAGTTCATTGGAAACTCAGTTGGCAGGACAGTGCACCAAGCTACCCAGTCTCCTTAATAAAACACTGTCGTGAAAAATAGTCAACATAATTGGATGGAAAATGATATAAAGTGATTTTATTAACGTTCCTGACCATGAGAGCTTTTCTTTAAGAAGGACAGTGAAGTTAAGCGAAGGTTTGAGGCAGGGATCGAAAGGGTCTAAGACTTGAGCATTCTGAGTTTGGACATCACTGCCCTTCTAGAGCGTTCTAGCTACTACAGCATTTAGAAGACCAGCTATTGTCTTCAGCACTCATCACAAACTCTGCTCCATTTCTACTGATTCTGCTCCCTTCTCTGCTTACTCTCAGTCAACCCTGAAGTTGAGCTTCAGGCACCACTACATTCTTGTCATCACAAAGACTGTTTCCTTCTGCCTCCACAATATTTCCTGCTCATCCTACTTCAACCCCTCCACTACTGAAAACCTTAACGGTGCTTCAGTCACTTCTAGAGTTGACTACTCTAACACTCTTGTTCCTGCACTCCCATCCTTCACCCTCCATCAGTCCGAATTGGTTCAAAGCTCTGCTATCTATTCCTGAGCGTTGAAAATTCCACCAAACCTATACTTCCTCTGTGCACTTTGTTTCTCAGATTCTGGTCTTTTTGCCTCATCATTGAGAACAAAATATTCAGATATCTGGGTCGTAGTGTCTGAATTCCCTCTTTAAAACCCTTTCTGCCTTTCCAGCTCCCTCAGCTTCTTTAAACAAAAACCTCAAACTCCTCAAAACTGCATTTCAACCAGATTTTGGTCACCACTCATAAATGATTCTTTTTCAGCTCAGCATCCATTCGCCACACATCCATCTAAAGCTCCTTGGGTCGTTTGTTACACCCAGGGTGCAACATAAATGCAAACTTATGGTGAAGTGCTGCTCTATCAACTTACTACCGAGGCCCATTAAGGAAATGGCACCTTAGTGTTCAAATACAATGATGTTATTGGCAATACAGCAAATGCTGCACCTGTATCATTTTGGACACCTTGGCATGACCATGTAGTTTTTATTGGTCTAGTGAGGTATAGTTATAGGATGGTGCAATTAGGCCAGAATCATATTTATCCTGAAAATGGCACAGTGAACCCTTCATTTAAAAAAAAATCATTTACGAGATGTGGGCGTCGCTGGTTAAGCCAGCATTTATCGCCCATCCCTAGTTGCCCTTCAGAAGGTGGTGGTAAGTTGCCTTCTTGAACCACTGCAGTCTTTGAGCACTCACTGTGCTGTTAGGGAGGGAGTTCCAGGATGTTGCCCCAGCGACAGTGAAGGGATAGCGATATCTTTCCAAGTCAGGTGGTGACTGACTTGGCGAGGAACCTCCAGATGGTGGGGATCCCAGTTATCTGCTGCTCTTGTCCTTCTAGATGGTAGTGGTCGTGGGTTTGGAAGGTGCTGTCTCAGGAACCTTGGTGAGTTACTGCAATGCATCTTGTAGATGATACACATGGCTGCAACTGTTCGGCGGTGGTAGAAGGGGTTCATGTTTGTGGAACATAAGAACTAGGAGCAGGAGTAGGCCATCTGGCCCCTCGAGTCTGCTCCGCCATTCAATGAGAACATGGCTGATCTTTTATGGACTCAGCTCCACTTTCCGGCCTGAACACCAGAACCCTTAATCCCTTTACTCGTCAAAAAACTATTATCTTCATCTTAAAAGCATTTAATGAAGGAGCCTCAACTGCCTCACTGGGCAAGGAATTCCATAGATTCACAACCCTTTGGGTGAAGAAGTTCCTCCTAAGCTCAGTCCTAAATCTACTTCCCCTTATTTTGAGGCTATGCCCCCTAGTTCTGCTTTCACCCGCCAGTGGAAACAACCTTCCCGCATCTATCCTATCTATTCCCTTCATAATTTTATATGTTTCTATAAGATCCCCCCTGCATCCTTCTAAATTCCAATGAGTACAGTCCCAGTCTACTCAACCTCTCCTCATAATCCAACCCCTTCAGCTCTGGGATTAACCTAGTGAATCTCCTCTGCACACCCTCCAGTGCCAGTACGTCCAAAACTGAACACAAGACTCCAGGTGTGGCCTCACTAACACCATATACAATTGCTGTTTAACCTCCCTAGTCTTAAACTCCATCCCTCTAGCAATGAAGGACAAAACTCCATTTTCCTTCGTAATCACCTGTTGCACCTGTAAACCAACTTTTTGCAACTCATGCCCTAGCACACCCAGGTCTCTCTGCACAGCAGCATGTTTTAATATTTTATGATTTAAATAATAATCCCTTTTGCTGTTATTCCTACCAAAATGGATAACCACATATTTTGTCAACATTGTATTCCATCTGCCAGACCCTATCCCATTCACTTAACCTATCCAAATCCCTCTGCAAACTTCCGGCATCCTCTGCACCTTTTGCTTTACCACTCATCTTAGTGTCGTCTGCAAACTTGGACACATTGCCCTTGGTCCCCAACTCCAAATCATCTATGTAAATTGTGAACAGTTGTGGGCCCAACACTGATCCCTGAGGGACACCACTAGCTACTAATTGCCAACCAGAGAAACACCCATTAATCCCCACTCTTTGCTTTCTATTAATTAACCAATCCTCTATCCATGCTACTACTTTACCCTTAATGCCATGCATCTTTATCTTATGCAGCAACCTTTTGTGTGCCACCTTGTCAAAAGCTTTCTGGAAATCCAGATATACCACATCCATTGGCTCCCCGTTATCTACCACACTGGTAATGTCCTCAGAAAATTCCACTAAATTAGTTAGGCACGGCCTGCCCTTTATGAACCCATGCTGCATCTGCCCAATGGGACAATTTCCATCCAGATGCCTCGCTATTTCTTCCTTGATGATAGATTACAGCATCTTCCCTACTACCGAAGTTAAGCTCACTGGCCTATAATTACCCGCATTCTGCCTACCTCCTTTTTTAAACAGTGGTGTCACGTTTGCTAATTTCCAATCTGCCGGGACCACCCCAGAGTCTAGTGAATTTTGGTATATTATCACTAGTGCATTTGCAATTTCCCTAGCCATCTCTTTTAGCACTCTGGGATGCATTCCATCAGGGCGAGGAGACTTGTCTACCTTTAGCCCCATTAGCTTGCCCATCAGTCCCTCCTTAGTAATAACAATCATCTCAAAGTCCTCATTTGTCATAGCCTCATTTCCATCAGAAGGAGGAGCTATCAAGCAGGCTGCTTTGTCCTGGATGATGTTGGAGTGTTACTTGAGTGTTGTTGGAGCTGCACTCATCCAGGCAAGTGGAGAATATTCCACTACACTCCTGATTTGTGCCTGGTAGATGGTGGACAGGCTTTTGGGGGTCAGGAGGTGAGTTACTCGCTGTAGGATTCCTAGTCTTTGACCTACCCTGGTAGCCACAATATTAATAGAGCTAGTCCAGTTCAGGGACGAGATTGTCCGACCCCCCGCCGGGTCGGAGAATCGCCGAGGGCTGGCGTGCATCCCGCCCCCGCCGGTTGCCGAATTCTCCGGCACCGGAGATTCGGCGGGGGCAGGAATCGCGCTGCGCTGGTTGGCGGGCCCCCCCACCCGCAATTCTCCGGCTCGGATGGGCCGAAGTCCCGCCGCTAAAATGCCTGTCCCGCCGGCGTAGATTAAACCACCTACCTTACCGGCGGGACAAGGCGGCGTGGGTGGGCTCCGGGGTCCTGGGGGGGGACGCAGGGCGATCTGGCCCCGGGGGGTGCCCCCACGGTGGCCTGGCCCGCGATCGGGGCCCACCGATCCGCGGGCAGGCCTGTGCCGTGGGGGCACTCTTTCCCTTCCGCCTTCGCCACGGTCTCCACCATGGCGGAGGCGGAAGAGACTCCCTCCACTGCGCATGTGCGGGAATGCCGTCAGCGGCCGCTGACACACCCGCGCATGCGCCGCCCGGAGATGTAATTTCCGCGCCAGCTGGCGGGGCACCACAGGCCTTTTCCGCCAGCTGGCGGGGCGGAAATTCGTCCGGCGCGGGCCTAGCCCCTTAAGGTTGGGGCTCGGCCCCCAAAGATGTGGAGCATTCCGCACCTTTGGGGCAGCACGATGCCCGACTGATTTGCGCCGTTTTGGGCGCCAGTCGGCGGACATCGCGCCGTTTCTGATCAATGGTAACCACCAGGATCTTGATTGTGGGGGATTCAGCGATGGTAATGCCATTGAATATCAAGGGGTGATGGTTAGATCCTTTCTTGTAGGAGATGTCACTGCCTGGTACACGTGTGGCGCGAATGTAACTTGCCACTTGTCAGCACAAGCCTGGATATTGTCTAGGTCTTGCTGCATTTGGACATGGACTGCTTCATTATCTGAGGCGTCATGAATGGTGCTGAACATTGCGCAATCATCCACAAACATCCCCACTTCTGACCTTAAAATGGAAGGGAGATCATTGATGAAGCAGCTGAAGATGGTTGGGCCTAGGACACTACCCTGAGGAACTCCTGCAGTGATGTCCTGGAGTTGAGATGATTGACCTCCAACCACCACAACCATCTTCCTTTGTGCCAGGTATGACTCCAACCAGCGGAGAGATTTCCCCCCCGATTCCCATTTATTCCAGTTTAGCTAGGGCTCCATACTCGGTCAAATGCTCACCTCTGGCATTCAGCTTTTTTGTTAATGCTTGGACCAAGGCTGTAATGAGGTCAGGAGCTGAGTGACCCTGGAACCCAAACTGCGCAGGTTATTGCTGAGTAAGTGCCACTTGATAGCACTGATGATGACTCCTTCCATCACTTTGCTGATGGTGGGGAGCAGACTGATAAGGTGGTAATTGGCTGGTTTGGATTTGTCCTTTTTTTTGTACAAGACACACCTGGGCAATTTGCCACATTGCTGGGTAGATGCCATTGCTGCAGCTGTACTGGAACAGCTTAACTAGGGGTGCAGCAGGTTCTGGAGCACAAGTCTTCAGTACTATTGCCGGGATAGTGTCAGGGCACATCGCCTTTGCAGTATCCAGGGCCTTCAGCCATTTCTTGCTATCACTTGGAGTGAATTGTATTGGCTGAAGACTGACATCTGTGATGCTGGGGACGTCTGGAGGAGACCAGGATGGAGACCACTTGGCACTTCTGGTTGAAGATTGTTGCGAATGCCTCAGCCTTGTCTTTAGCACATATGTGCTAGGCTCCTCCATCATTCAGGATGGGAATATTTGTGGAGCCTCCTCCTCCGGTGAGTTGTTTAATTGTCCACCACCATTCACGGCTGGATGTGACAGGACTACAGAGCTTAGATCTGATGTGTTCATTGTGGAATCGCTCAGCTCTGTCTATTGCTTACTGTTTGGCACACAAGTAGTCCTGTGTTGTAGCTTCACCAGGTTGAAACCTCATTTTTCGGTTGCTCCTGGCATGCTCTCTCGGCATTCTTCATTGAACCAGGGTTGATCCCCTGGCTTGATGGTAATGGTAGAGTTGGGGAATATGCCAGGCCTTGAGGTTGCAGATTGTGGTTGAATACAATTCTGCAGGGACTTCCGGTGGCGGCCATGGAGGAGTAGGTCGCATATTTGATAGCTCCCGCCTGTGACTGACTTTTGGACCTTTTTCCACTGTTTTTTTCCGGATTTTATGGGATAAATCAGTGAAGAGTGAGACAGTAAGGAGAAATCCCCCTCCGGTGTATGGAGAATTGGACCAGAAGTGGCCGTGTGAGAAGACAAAGTCCTATAAAGAAGACGCGAGCAGAGCCGGTAACGCGGGAAAGCATGGCGGAGAGCAAGGGCTGGCGGGGAGACGGCACAGTGGTCGACGGAGCAGCTGGTGAAGTTTTTCGACGATTGCTTCGCCAAGATGGACATGATTAAGGCTTCGATTGATCAAGTTGTGCAGAATCAAGAAACCGACGAAACAGCGATCCAGGAGGTGGAGAAAAAGGTGTCCGAATACATAACCGTGCTGGAGACCAAGGTGGGGATAATGAACGACCGCCAGAAAAGAATGTAGGAGAAGCTGGAGGACCTGGAGAACAGGTCCAGGAGGCAGAATCTTAGAATTGTCGGCCTGCCTAAAGGCAGAGAGTGATCGAATGCGAGGGCCTATGTATCAACATGCTGGAGAAGTTGATGGGGGCTGAGGCGTTCCTTCGGCCCCTGGAAGTGGATAGAGCGCACAGAGCCCTCGCGAAGAAACCTCGAGCGAACGAGCCGCCAAGGGCGATGGTGGCACGTTTACACCGATTCCTGGACAAGGAACAGGTTCTGCCGTGGGCCAAGAAGGAACGGAGCATTTGGTCTTTGGGGCTCGTTCTGTTTTTGGGTGTTTTTTTTTCTTAAGTGGCTGTTTTTTCATTGTTTTTTCTGATGTTAGGGGAAGCCCCCCGACCAGGCTGATTACATGGAACATCAGAGAATTGAATGGGCCGGTTAGGAGGGCTCGCGTGTTTGCGCATTTGAGGGGGCTGAAGGCGGACGTGGCAATGCTACAAGAGACATCTCTAAAGGTTACAGACCAGACGAGATTGAGAAAGGGGTGGGTTAGCCAAGTATTCCACTCAGGGCTGGACTCAAAGACCAGGGGGGTTTGCTCAACAAACGAGTGGCATTCGAGGCAGGGAGAATCTTGTCAGGCAAGGGGGGTAGGTACATAATGGTGAGTGGGAAGCTGGAGGGGGTGCGGGTGGTACTTGTGAACATCTATGCTCCGAATTGGGACAATGTGGAATTTATGAGGCGGGTGTTAGGTAAGAGTCACATAACCTGGTTATGGGAGGAGATTTTAACACAGTCATTGATTCGGAATTCGACCGGTCAAAATCCAGGACAGGGAGGAGGCCGGCCACGGCAAAAGAATTGAAGGGGTTTATGGAACAGATGGGGGGAGTAGACCTATGGAGGTTTGCACAGCCAAGGGCGAAGGAGTTTTCTTTTTTCTCACATGTCCACAAGGTATACTCTCGCATCAACTTTTTTGTTTTGAGCCAGGCGTTAATATCGGGGGTGGTGGACACTGAGTACTCGGCAATCGCAGTGTCGGATCAAGCCCCACATTGGGTGGATCTACGGGTTAGTGTGGAGAGAGGGCAATGCCCGCCGGGCTGTGGAGACTGGATGTGGGGTTGCTAGCGGACAAAGCGATCTGTGGGCGGGTTAACAAGTCCATCCAAAACTACCTGGAAACAAATGATCCTGAAGCGACGGTGTGGGAAGCTTTGAAGGCAGTGGTCAGAGGGGAATTAATCTTGATACGGGCCCACAGAGAAAAGGTGGAACGGGCTGAGAGGGATAGGTTAGTGGAGGAGATACTCCAGGTGGACAGAAGATATTCAGAGGCCCCCACGTGGGGCTACTGATGGAAGAGCAGAGGTTACAGGCGGAGTTGGGCTGCTGACCACCGGGAAAGCGGTGGAACAGTTGAGGAAGGCAAGGGGGGCAATTTATGAGTACGGGGAAAAGGCAAGCAGAATGTTAGCGCATCAGCTCAGGAAAAGGAAGGTGGCCAGGGAGATAGGTAAAGTAAAGAGTAGAGGCGGGAATACTGTCCTGGACCCAGTGGGGGTGAATGCAGTGTTTAAGGACTTTTACAGTAAATTATATGAATCGGAACCCCTGGCTGGGGTGGAGGGGACGTTTTTGGATCAGTTGAGGTTTCCGAGAGTAGATGAGGACCTGGTGGAAGGGCTGAGAGCCCCAATTGAGATTGAGGAAATAATCGAGGGGCTGGAGGGCATGCAGTCGGGCAAAGACCCGGGGCCTGACGGCTATCCGGTGGAATTCTATAAGAAATTTTCAGAGATATTGAGCCCACTGCTGGTGAGGACATTTAATGAAGCAAGAGAGAAGGGAGTCGTCCCCCCAACAATGTCGTAGGCCTCGATTTCATTGATCCTAAAACGGGAGAAGGATCTGGAGCAATGTGGGTCATACAGGCCAATTTCTCTACTGAATGTGTGGCCACTAGGATAGAGGATTGTGGCCCGGGGGTGATAGGGGAAGACCAGATGGGATTTGTAAAGTGCAGGCAGCTCAAGGCCGATGTTCGAAGGCTTTTGAATGTTATTATGATGCCCTCAGAAGGAGGTTAAATTGACCGTAGTGACCAAAAGGTTTAGGAGGGGTTATTGGGTTACGAGGATAGGGTTGAAGTGAGGGCTTAAGTGGGTCGGTGCAGACTCGATGGTCCGATCGGCCTCCTTCCGCACTGTAAATTCTATGATTAATTTCCTTTGTGCTATTTCTAGGCTGATTATGTCATCAGTGCTATCCCACCTACCCTCACTCAGCAAATTCACTACAGTCCTCCACTGCCTCCGTTGCGAAACCAGTTGATACAGCGTGTGCCAATGGGATCCGTCATTAAGTGTATTGTTTACTACAGCCGGGCTTTCTGGAGAGAGAAAGGTCTGTATCTGTTGAGGAATGCTCAATAATCTGAGGCAGATTTCAAACCCAAAGCATGTACTGAGATTAAAAAATAACTTGCCTTTATTCACATCCGTGGGATATTATTTTTGAAATGTAATCACACATATTACAAATAGCAACTGAATAATTAACCAATATGTTTTCGGTGCTGTAGATTAAGGGGGGCAATGTTGATCAGTGCACTGGGAGATCTCTGCTCTTCATTGAAAACTGCTAGCGGATCTTTTCGATTCACCTGCGCAGCAGATGGTGTTACAGCTTGGTATGAAATTGATACATTTCAGACAGAAAGTAATCATTGTTTGCACATTGACTAGTTCCTAGTTCAAAAAACCTACTCGAATAGTCTAATATTTTTCGTGGCAATACATCACCTTTTAAATACCTGCAGCGGGATTCTCCCTTCTGCGGAACTAAGTCCCCCCCCCCCCCCCCCCCCCCCCCCCCGGCGGGAGAACCGGCGCCAACCACTCCAGCGTCAACAGCCCCCGAAGGTGCGGGATTCTCCGCAGTTTCTAGGGCTCGGTGGATGCCGGAGGGGTTGCCGCCGCTCCGCCGGTGCCGAAGGGACTGCGTGAGTTTGTGGTTCCGCGCATGCGCAGACCGGCCGATGTATTTTGGCGCATGCGCGGGGGGTTCTCCTCTCCGTGCCAGGCATGGGGTGCCCTACAGGGACCGGCGCGGAAGGAAGAAGTGCCCCCACGGAACAGGCCCGCCCGCAGATCAGTGGGCCCCGATCGCGGGCCTGGCCTCCGTGGGGGCCTCACCCGGGGTCGGATCCCCCCGCGCCACCCCCGAGGACCACCCCCGCCAACTTACCTGCCAGGTCCTGCCGTGTGGGACCATGCGTAACCCACGCCGGCAGGACTGGCCCAAAACGGACGGCCGCTCGGCTCATCGGGGCCCGGTGAATTGGCGGGGGGCCGTTGCCAATGGCACCCGACTGGCGTGGCGTGAATCCCACTCCCGCCCGAAAAACGGCGCTGGAGAATCCGGCAGCCAGATTTGGGGCGGTGGGCCGGGATTCGCGCCGCCCCCCCGGGGATTCTCCGACTTGGCGGGGGGTCGGAGAATCCCACCCAAGATGTGTGAAGATGGAGGACAAGAAGAAGGCAAGGTAACTTCACAGGTACCTTTATTAACTGCAAACCCCCCCCCACAAACCTAATTGCCCTGACCACAGATGGCTAGATTTCCATGCTGAAGACTTTGTTTCTAAAGCAAATGGACTGAACAATATGCCATTAATGGATTTTTAAAGGACTTAACATTACAACAATTTTTGCAATCAGAAATAAGGGGCAACAGCATCCAAGTTTAGCTTCATGTGGCCGCAATGAATAGCGCAATGGAGGGCATGCCAGGAGCAACACCAGACATCCCGTAAAATGCGGTATCAACCTGGTGAAGCTACAACACAGGACTACTTGTGTGCCAAACAAAATAAACAGCATGGAATGGACAGAGCTAAGCAATTCCACAATCATTCGATCAATTCTAAGCTCCGCAGCCCTGCCACTTCCAGCAGTGAATGGAGGTGGACATTTAAAAAACTCACTGGAGACCTGGGCTTCACAAATATTCCCATCGCCAATAACGGAGAGGCCCAGCACATCAGTGCAAAAGGTAAGGCTGAAACATTCGCAATACTCTTCAGTCAGAAGTGCCGAATGGAATATCCATCTCAGCCTCCTTCGGAGGTCCTCGGTGTCACAGATGTCAATCTTCGGCCAATTCGGTTCACTCCATGTGATATCAAGAAATGGCTGAAGGCACTGGACGCTGCAAAGTCTATGGGCCCTGACTATATCTCAGCAATAGTACTGAAGACATGCGCCCTTAGCCAAGTAGTTCCAGAACAGTAAAAACACTCATCGACCTGACAATGTGGAAATTGTCCAGGTATGTCCTGTACACAAGAAACACGAACAATTCCAACCCAGCCAATTACTGCACTACCAGTCTACTCTCGATCATCTGTAAATTGGTGGAAGGGGTCATCAACGGTGCTATCAAGTGGCACTTGCTTAGCAATAACATGCTCACGGACTCTCAGTTTGGGTTCTGCCAGGGTCACTCAGCTCTTGGCCTCATTACAGCCTTGATTCAAACTTGGATAAAAGAGCTGAACTCCAGAGGTGAGGTGAGAGTGACTGCCCTTGTCATCAAGCCAGTATTTGACCGAGTATGGCATCAAGGAGCCCTAGTAAAACTGGAGTCAATGGGAATCATAGGGCAAAGCCGTAGGTGATTTAGGCATACCTGGCAAAAGGAAGATGCTTGTGGTGGTTGGAGGTCAATCATCTCAGCTCCAAGACATCATGCAGGAGTTCCTCAGGGTTATGTCGTAGGCCCAACCATCTTCAGATGCTTCATCAATGACCTTTCTTCCATCATAAGGTCAGAAGTGGGGATGTTCATTGATGATTGCACAATATTCGGTGCCGTTCGTGACTTTCAGGTAGTGAAGCAGTCCATGTCCAAATGCAGCAAGACGTGGACAATATCCAGGCTTGGACTGACAAGTGACAAATAACACTTGCGCCTCACTAGTGCCAGGCAATGATCACCTCCAACAAGAGAGGATCTAACCATCACCCCTTGACATTCGATAGCATTACCGTCGCTGAATTCCCCTGACATCGTCTACAGTAGTGCCTTTCAAACTTTTTTTGCCCGGGACCTGTTTTTACCAACCGGCCATCCTTCAGGACCCATGTCGGCCGATCTTTGTGACTCACACCGGCTGACCTTTGCGACCCATGCCGGCCATCCTTCGGGATCCATGCCGGTCATCCTTTGGGACCCACGCTGGTCATCCTTTGGGACCCACGCTGGTCATCCTTTGGGACCCAAGCGGGTCATCCTTCGGGACCCAAGCGGGTCATCCTTTGTGACTCACGCCGGCCGACATTTGCAACCCACGCTGGTCGACCTTCGTGACCCAAGCTGGCTGACATTTGCGACACATGCCAGCCGACCTTCGTGACCCACACCGCCTGGAATTTCGTGGCCCACCATTTTCACTTACCTTCAATGTGACAGGTGAGCCTGCTTGGTCCTCGCGATCTCACTTGCTTTGTTATTCGAGGTTACATTTCTGATAATGACTTCAGCTGATAATTGAAGATCTCACTGCGTCCATTGAAAAAATAAAGAGGTTTGTCCTCGAACTTACCATACTTAGTCTTCAAATATCTTTGAAGTTTTGAGAGTTTTAACTTTTATTTGTCAGTGCTTCCCTGCATATAACACATGAACTTTAAATCCTGATTTGCAGTAGAACAATTAATAACCCTTACCTCAAGTAATCATCGTTACGCTGCTTTGTTCCTGTTTTCAGCTTCTTCTTAATGGGTTATTCACCAGAGATCCTTGGAGCTGCAAAATGGAGGAATCCCTCTCCCAGCCAGAATGCGTGACCTGCTCTCTGTTGCCGCTTCAGAAAGGAAGACTCCACCGAATTTTTAAAAAATCTGTTCCTGGGTCAGCGCGCCAGCAGAAGGCGTTCTGCCCCATTGGGCTCCAGGCCTGTGCACTGCTGAAGGAGCATGTATGCGTGGAATGGCCAGCATTTTGAATGCCAGTTGCATCCGGCATTTTAAAAAGCTGGTTGCGCCATTAGGCACTCTTCCCGCTGTCGAGAACGCTGATGCATGGCCCTGCGATCAGGAACAGCGGGACACATGGCACCTGCCCGCGACCCACCCACGGGGCACGATCCTACTTTTGAAAATGACTGATGTACAAGGTACAAGTGAGGAGTGTGATAGAATACACTTACCTGGATGAGTGCAACTCCAACAACACTCAATAAGCTCAACACCATCCAGCACAAAGCAATCCGCTTGATTGCTACTCCTTCCACAAACATTCAATCCCTCCACCACCAACAAACAGTGGCAGTTATGTGTACTATGTACAAAATGCACTGTAGGAACTCATCATGATTCCTTAGGGAGCACCTACAAACCCACGACCACTTCCATCTTATAGGACAATAGTAACAGATAGATGGGATCACCACCATCTGGAGGTGTTCTTCCATGTCACTTACCATGCTGACTTGGAAATATTTCGCCGTTCCTTCATGTCTCTGGGTCAAAATCCTACAAATCCCTTCCTAACAGCACAGTGGGTGTACTTACACCTCAGGGACTGCAGCAGTTCAAGACGGCAGCTCACCAATGTTATGTTCTCAATTCTGCTGTCCCTGGTTGGCTTGGATGTGTACTGTTGAATAAAGAACACAAAGATTTGTTAATGAACAAAACTATAAATTTATTACACTACTAACTAAGATTCGACCACAATCCTAAAGTAGAAGGTTAGTATATAAAACTATGCTCTCTCTAACTTACAGAACTCTCAAGTATACAACTGCTCCCATGCCTGATACTCTTCCAGCTCTCTCCTAACACTTAATTCCCAGAATCCCCAAAGTCAGACGATATATATATATATGAATGCTCTATAGTTCCCTCTGGTGGTAAGAAACATTATCATTAACTTGTTAACTCTTTACATCCCAGTCAATATACATATCATTATAACCAGCACTTTCTGAAGGGCAACGAGGGATGGGCAATAAATGCTGGCCTAACCAGCGAAGCCCACATCCCGTAAATTAATTTTTTAAAAACCTCTTGCTGCTCAGGTGGATTCCTGTCCAAAAAATAACATCCTGGACAGAGAAAGGGTAACATCAGGCATGATTTACTGACCACATTCTGCCTGAATCAGAACAGGGCACGGCCGGTAGACCCCAGAAGAGGCCTCTCCCAGGATTCGCGATGCTCGTTGCGCCTCATGAGGTCTAATGAGATCTTGCGAGACGTTGTGATCTGGATCCCGCCCACAATGGGCAGGACCCATTCAAAAACTCATTTAACTCTGCCTTCGCCAGATTGAACCGGCTCCTGGGGTCTACCAAGGAGACCCCAGCCGGGCACCGGTTATTATTGGTCCCCAACAAACGGGGACCAGGTGTACTGGCAATTTGGGGGGTGGGGGGTCTCCCAGGTGACCGGAGGATGGTGACTGGAATCTGGACCGGGTGGTACCCTGGTGCTGCTGATGCCACCCAGGCACCTTGGCACTGCCAGCCTGGCTCCCTGGCAGTGCCACGTTGATCCCCTGGCAGTGCCACCCAAATGGCAGCCAGTGCGCGGGTGACACTGCCAGGCTAGCAGGGGCACTACCGGGGTGCCAGGTTGGCAATGCCAAGGTGCCCAAGTAGCATTTTGCTCACACCAGGGATCTGGCCCGGGTTGCCTTGCCCATGTGAGGTGTGGTACGGAGGGCTCAAGGACGCCCCAATAGGTGAATTGAGGCATTGAGGAGGCGTTCAGGTGTCGCATCAGACTCGAGAGATCGGAGCTCCTCAGTGCAGGAAATGCAGCTCAGTGCAGCCTGGGCTGGGCATTCCTCATTTGAGGCCCGGAAAAAAAGGTGCCGTCAGATCCCACCTGGAACGGGCTCTGGTTTTCTTTGGTTAGATTGCGCCCAACATAGCCAAAGACAATATGAACTCTCTAAAAGTTCCAATGTCATTTTGATGTTTGCAGAACAAAAACTCACGTTCTGGGATTTTCATCTTCACAAGTCAGCAGTCTAACCTGACTTGGTCTCGGACTGGTTGACTAATAGCGCCATCCACTGGATATGGGATAAAACAGTCCACAATTGTATGATTGTGTCTGTACCAGTCTAACCGATGTGGCATTTGCCAGCATTGTGGCTATTAGTTTTTCAGCTGTGGAAGGGACAGGCTATCAGTGGCATCCCAGAATGTGTGCATATTTTGAAAATTTATGTCTGTGATGGACTTATTGATTTGACCCTATTAGGCACACTGAAGTGCTGAACCTTTGGAAGCTCAGCACCAGTCATTATCAGGTGAATCAACAAGCCTTCTTAATTTCAATAATCTAGCCTTTCTTTCCTAAGACACTTGATGCATGCTGTGGTAGTGCTGAGCGGGCCTAGACCCCCCCATTTCCCTTATCTTACTGTTATAACCTGCCTACTTACGATTGGCTGGGGACTAATGACTATCCCACAATCCTATGGGAGTATGAACTTCCCCAATGAGGGGGGCGGAGAAACTCCTAGTATAAATAAGCTGGCCAGTTCAGGAACCAGCAGGAAGGAGAAGGTAGCAAGGGAAGTTACTGCTACTGTTATGTATATATTGTTATAGTAAATAAACTTTATTATTTTGTATCCTTAAAACTCGTGCTGGATTCTTCGTGGCCCTTACAAAACTGGCGACGAAGGTAAAAGTGAATAGCTATCTACACTGCTGAGGCCACCTCCCTGGATTTTGTTGGATACAGGTTGGAAGTTGTTTTCTATGATACCATGCCTCTGTATGGACGTTTGGAAGTTTTTGATGCTGCGCTGGAAAGCTGGAACCAGTACACACAACGGATGCGTTACTATTTCCGGGCAAACAATATCACTGAAAACGAGCGCCAGGTGGTCATATTGCTCACCGCCTGCGGGCTGCATACGTTTGGGGTGATTAGGAGCCTTACGTACCCAGCTGTGCCGGACACCAAAACGTTTGACGAACTTGTGAATATAGTGGGGCAACACTTTAACCCAACCCCGTCCACGATAGTCCAGCGTTACCGGTTTAATACCGCTGAGAGGACCCCTGGAGAATCCCTTGCCGATTTTTTTTATCCAGGCTCCGCAGGATTGCGGAATACTGTGACTATGGTGAGACCTTGTCAGAAATGTTACGCGACCGTTTGGTTTGCGGTATTAACAATGCGGCCACCCAGAGAAAGCTGTTAGCGGAGCCAACATTGACTTTTCAACAGGCAATACAAATAGTCTTGTCCCGAGAGAGCGCAGAGCGAGGAGTACAGGAGCTACAGGGAATGGAAGTGCATGCCTTGGGGCGCAACCCTTTCCGCCCAAAAACGTCCCCCCGCACTCCTGCGGTACCTTGGGCGAGGCAACGACCGGACCGATGCCAGTGGCCATCGGACATTCCTCCCCGAAGGGAGCCTTCTCCAGAGCCAATGGATGAGGAGCCATGTCCGTGTCAGACTTGTAGGCGCCGACCCCGTCGTGGACGGCGGTCCTGGGGACGCCAGAGGCGCCGTCGTTCCGACCGAAACTGGGACCAGCCCAGGGGCCGTAACTGGGACCAGCCCAGAGGCCGTACCTTCCATGTGGATGAACCTGTGGCGACCACTCCTGAGGACGTGGAGACGGAGGACGACTGCCTACAGCTGCAATGTGTGGCAGCTCCCCGTGTGGCCCCCATTAAGGTGACAGTACGGGTCAATGGCCACCCGCTGGAGATGGAGTTGGATACTGGCGCAGCGGTCTCCGTGATTGCCCAGAGGACATTCGACCGCATCAAGCAGGGTATACAGACCCTTACATTAACTGACTCACAGGCCAGGTTGGCCACCTACACGGGGGAACCACTGGACATTGCAGGAACTACAATGACCCCTGTTGTCTATGGACGCCAGGAGGGGCGTTTCCCACTTATCGTAGTGCGTGGCCATGGGCCCAGCCTGTTGGGTCGGGACTGGTTGCGCCATTTGCGGTTGCAATGGCAGCACATCCTCCAAACAGTTTCTGGAGGGTTGACTGAAGTGCTAGGACGATACCCAGAGGTATTCCAGCCTGGTTTGGGGAAAATAAAAGGGGCCGTAGCCCGTATCCAAGTTGAACCAGGAGCCACGCCGCGCTATTTCCGGGCGCGCCCAGTGCCTTACGCTTTGCTCGAGAAGGTAGAAGGGGAGCTCACTCGTTTGGAGAGTTTGGGTATTATCAGGCCCGTCCGTTTTGCTGACTGGGCAGCACCAATTGTACCAGTAATGAAGCCAGATGCCACAGTTCGCTTGTGTGGCGACTATAAACTTACAGCGAATACAGTTTCCCGACTCGACCGATACCCAATGCCTCGCATAGAGGATCTCTACGCGAAACTTGCAGGTGGACTCTCATTCACAAAATTAGATATGAGTCACGCCTACCTGCAGTTGGAGCTGGACCCTGCCTCCCGACCATAAGTAACAATTAACACACACCGGGGCCTGTATGAATATACACGGTTGCCCTTTGGAGTATCCTCTGCCTGCGCAATTTTTCAACGTGTTATGGAGGGCATTTTGAGAGGTTTACCACGTGTGGCTGTCTACCTAGATGACGTGTTGATTACAGGGACGTCGGAGCAAGAGCATTTGGAAAATCTGGAGGCTGTCCTTAGACGCCTTTCGGAGGCTGGAGTCCGTTTACGTCACACAAAGTGCGTATTTCAGGCAAAAGAAGTAGTCTACCTAGGTTATCGGGTGGACCGCGAGGGTCTGCACCCCGTCGCAGAGAAGGTGCGTGCAATTCAACATGCCTCCACCCCGACTGACACTTCGCATCTTCGTTCTTTTCTCGGTCTCATAAACTATTACGGGAAGTTCCTCCCCAATCTGGCAACTACGCTGGCCCCCTTGCACCTGCTGCTAAAGAAAAATCACACCTGGGTTTGGGGTCAGCCGCAAGAAACCGCTTTCCAGCGGGTAAAGCAACAATTGTCGTCGTCTGGGTTACTAACCCACTATGATCCGGGCAAGCCTTTGTTCGTCACATGTGATGCATCCCCGTATGGTATTGGGGCTGTCCTGTCCCACAAGATGGAGAACGGGGCCGAGCGACCGATAGCTTTCGCCTCCCGCACATTGACTGCAGCGGAGAAAAAGTACGCGCAGATCGAGAAGGAGGGCCTGGCAGTGGTTTTCGCGGTGAAACGCTTCCACCAGTATGTGTACGGCCGCCATTTCACTATCGTGACTGATCATAAGCCCCTGCTGGGACTCTTCAGAGAGGATAAGACAATACCGCCCATTGCTTCTGCACGGATCCAGCGCTGGGCTTTGTTGCTTGCTGCATATGAGTATTCTCTGGAGCACAAACCAGGTACGCAGATAGCAAATGCCGACGCACTGAGCCGATTGCCTTTATCGACCGGCCCCATGTCGACCCCCACGACCGGTGAGGTGGTTGCAACCCTAAATTTTATGGACACCTTGCCTGTCACGGCATCACAGATCCGTGAGTGGACCCAGACGGAGCCAGTCTTGTCAAAGGTTCGGCACATAGTCCTGTATGGTGGGCAGCATAGATAGCTCCCAGGCGAGTTGCGGGCACTTTCCTCCAAGCTGTCAGAGTTCAGCGTGGAAGACGGCATCCTCTTGTGGGGGACGCGTGTGATTGTCCCAGAAAAAGGCCAGGAGCTGATATTATCAGACTTGCACAATGGGCATCCGGGCGTGACCAAGGTGAAAATGTTGGCCCGGAGTTATGTCTGGTGGCCAGGCCTCGACACCGACATTGAGAAGGTGGCCCAAAACTGCTCCATTTGCCAGGAGCATCAGAAGCTTCCGCCGGCCGCGCCCCTACATCACTGGGAATTGCCAGGGCGGCCTTGGGCACGCTTACATGCAGATTTCGCAGGCCCTTTTCAGGGATCCATGTTCCTTCTACTAATTGACGCCCAGTCCAAATGGCTGGAGGTGCATAAGATGCAGGGGACAACGTCCTGCGCAACAATTGAAAAGATGCATTTATCATTTAGTACGCATGGCCTCCCCGAGGTGCTGGTCACGGATAATGGCACTCCATTCACGAGTGAGGAGTTTGCTAGGTTTACAAAGATGAACGGCATCCGCCATATCTGCACTGCCCCTTACCACCCGGCTTCAAATGGGTTGGCAGAGTTTGCAGTGCAAACATTCAAAAGAGGCCTAAAGAAGCAGTCTTCCGGATCTATGGACACGAGACCGGCTCGCTTTTTGTTTACGTACAGGACCACCCCCCATGCAGTGACTGGGGCAGCTCCCGCAGAACTCCTAATGGGCCGAAGACTTCGCACCCGCCTTAGTATGGTATTCCCGGACATTGGCGCAAAAGTACGCCGCACACAAGAACGGCAGGGACAGGGATTGTCTCGGCATCGTCCGATTCGGCAGTTTGCGCCCGGTGACCCAGTATTCGTGCGGAATTTTGCTGGTGGTGCCCAATGGGTTCCTGGTGTAATCTTTCGCCAAACTGGCCCTATATCTTACCAAGTGCAAGCCCAGGGTCGTCTCCAGTGAAAACATGTAGACCACGTCCGGTCCAGAAGATCATCCCCTCAAAAGATTCCCCGCCCCCGGAGCTCATTTCAACAGCCGCAAAGACCAGAGACAAGAGAAGGTAGTCCTCCAAATCTTCCACTGGTGCCTCACTCGAAGCCTGCACAGGTCGTTACGGGACCGAATGGAGACAGAGACGCTGACATGACGGAGGCAGCAGACTCTGACTCCGAGATGGAGACACAGGATGAATCAGAGGGGGAATCCTCGGGTCCACAGGCCGTGGATGTACAACCGCACCGTTCATCACGGAAGCGCCGGTCTCCGTCTCGTTACACGCCGCCTGACCACCGCCGCGTGCAAATGGCGTCCGGCCTGCGGCCAAACGAGTTTGACGCCTTCCTTCGCCAGGGTCTTCGGTAGATTCCTTGGACTTTGGGGGGGAGGGATGTTATAACCTGCCTACTTACGATTGGCTGGGGACTAATGACTATCCCACAATCCTATGGGAGTATGAACTTCCCCAATGAGGGGGGGGCGGAGAAACTCCTAGTATAAATAAGCTGGCCAGTTCAGGAACCAGCAGGAAGGGGAAGGTAGCAAGGGAAGTTACTGCTACTGTTATGTATATATTGTTATAGTAAATAAACTTTATTATTTTGTATCCTTAAAACTCGTGCTGGATTCTTCGTGGCCCTTACAAAACTTACCCACCTGGCTACTTTTCTTGTACCTGCCTAGATAGTGGAAGCAGGTTATTCAACTGCAGGAGGAATCAGAGTTGGGCCAATCACTTCTCAGTCTGCCAGTTTGCAGCAGGAGTGACTGGATAACAATCAGGAACAGGATCCTGGCTGATGTTTTTTCTCCTTCTTCACCCAGGGGCACAGTGAGCAATTATAAAATAAAAGCAAAATACTGTGGATGCTGGAAATCCGAAATAAAAACAGCAAGTGCTGGAAAAACTCAGCAAGTCTGGCAGCATCTTTGGAGAGAGAAACAGAGTTAACGTTTCGAGTCTAATGGCTCTTCTTTGGAATCTGAAGTTTGATTCGGGTTCTAAAGAAGTCATGTGGACTCGAAACGTTAACTCTGGGCGAAATTTGGCAGCCCCCTCACGACTGGTTTTCCCGCAGCGTACGCAGCTCTCCATTGCCCGTCGGCGGGATCCGGCACAGATGGCGATTCACATTCCGTGCTTGTGCCACTGTCAGGGAACCGGCAGTGGGAATCGACCAGACGACCCCTCTGGCTGGAAGGGCTGGAGAAATTTGCCCTCTGTTTCTGTCTCCACAGAAGCTGCCAGACCTGGTGAGCAATTGTAGCTTCACCACTGACACTCTGACTAAGGTCAGCTAACTCAGATCAAACTCAGGATTAAAGCTGGGTCTTCCAGTCTGAATGACCCAGCTCCACATTGATTTTACGTCGCACCATCCACCTTCCGCTGTAGCAGAAAATGGCTCTGCCCTCATCAACCTCACATAACAAATACGAAAATACTAGAAAATAGGAACGGTAGCAAGCACGCATTTGTCATGTTAGATCATTCACATCAATCTCGTCATGGTTAGGAACTCTGTATTGCTGAATGCTTTAGGGCCAGGCATCCTGTTTACCCCTTTGGCTAAAGGAAAGAAAATAGTTCATGGGAGAGAAGTACTAATTTTCAGGACAATCATTGATAGTCCAGTCATCGTCTTTGTATTTAAATAGTTGTATTGAGTGCAGCTCAGTGAAATGATACATTCTGGGCTGGATTCTCCAACAATAGGGCTATGTCCCCACCCCAGCGTCAAAACGCTGGCGTTTCACTCTGGACTTTCCTTAAGAAAGTCCTGAGTGATTCTCCCATCTGCAGAGGGCTAGCAGGGCCCCGGAGTGCTTCTCGCAGCTCTGGCTGCGGATACGGGCCCCCGCACGGTCGGGAGTCCACACATGCGCAGGGCGGCGACCTGCGGCGGCCGTCCCGTGCGACATGGCAGACACAGCCGGCAGACCTGGACCAGGAAAGAAGGTCCTAACGATCGGTCCCATGCCGCTCCATGTTACCCGCCCGATCGCCCCACCGGCCGCCCATAAGGTCTCCCCCTGGGACTTGATCCCCTGCCCCTCACCAGGGCGGCCGTGGACTTAGTCCGCAGATCGGGCGGGTAACATGGAGCGGCATGGGACCGATCGTTAGGACCTTCTTTCCTGGTCCAGGTCTGCCGGCTGTGTCTGCCATGTCGCACGGGGCGGCCGCCGCAGGTCGCCGCTCTGCGCATGTGTGGACTCCCGACCGTGCGGGGGCCCGTATCCGCAGCCAGAGCTGCGAGAAGCACTCCGGGGCCCTGCTAGCCCTCTGCAGATGGGAGAATCACTCAGGACTTTCTTAAGGAAAGTCCAGAGTGAAACGCCAGCGTTTTGACGCTGGGGTGGGGACATAGCCCTATTGTTAGAGAATCCAGCCCAGAATGTATCATTTCACTGAGCTGTACTCAATACAACTATTTAAATACAAAGACGATGACTGGACTATCAATGATTGTTCCCGTCGGCCAATACGTGATTAGAACCATGCTGTCGGGAACTCGGCCAGTTGCCCGCGGTGGGAGCCTCTGTCAATGGCCCCCTACACGCAGCATTCGCGGATGTAATGTCTGAGGTGCTGTAAGTGAAGGTGGACCCGAGTCCAGAAAGGGCGATATTCGGAGAGTCAGAAGACCTGGGAGTCCAGGGGACAAGAGAGGCCGACATTTTGCCCCTTTTCTCCCTGGTAGCCCGGAGACAAATTTTGTTGGAGTGGAGAAACCCGGGGCCACCAAAGCCGGGGGTGTGGGTGAGAGACCTGATGGAGTTCCTAATGTTGGAGAAAATTAAGTTTGCCTTGAGAGGGTCAGTGACTGGGTTTGTCCAGAGATGGAAGCCGTTTATCGACATCTTCAAGGAAAATTAAGATGTCAGCCGGGAGCGGGTAGGGAGGCGGGGGTAAAGGGGTTAAAATGGGCAAGGCAGGATGGGTGGAGGGGAACGGCAGGGAGGTGGGGGCAGTTGGGTAGTTATTTATTTGTTATGAGGTTTTCTGTGGTCTCACTCTGGTTTTGATTGTGTTTAATGTAACTACATTAATAAAGATATTTTAAAAAAATAATAATAACTTTCTACATCAGTAACAATGAGGGCACAGAGAATGATCAACTGCAGAGTCATTGACGAAAGAACGAAAGATGATACAAGGGGAACCTTTTATGTGGAATGAGTTAGGATTTGGAATAGAATGGTGGGTACAGATTTAATAGTTTTTTTCAAAAGGGAATTGATAAATACTCTAGGTGAGAAGAACTTTGCAGGGTTATGGGTAAAGAATGAATAGGTGAGACTAAAAGCATCTTTCTGTTGATAGGGTATTGCGGGACCATGATGATCGAAGATGAAGAGTCGCCTATTTCCCTGACATTGGATGACACCAAGCCTGATGGTTCCTACCCTGCAATCATGGGGTAAAGTTCACAGGGCTGAAGAAATAACCGCACACCACCAATATCTTACATTATGTTTAAGAGATCAAAATTAGCACAGATAAATTTTGAAACACACCTGGAGGCTTAAATATCAAGACAATATGGAGAAGTAAGTCCAAGAGCAGATAAAATGCTGGGATACATTGTCAAAGCTGTGGAGTTTAAATCTTTAGAAATTATGCAAAACATTTATAACACACAGGATAGATCCTACTTTCAATGTGGAGTTCAATTCTGGTTGTCACACTTCAACAGAAACATACATGTTTTGGACAGATTGCAACAAGAGCAATTTTTCATCTAACATGAATGGCTATATAAAAAGGGTAGACGAGATACTAAAGCTAGGCTTCACATGGAGGTAATAGTTATTCACCTGTTATTAATTCAGTTGCTCTTGTATGTGAACCCTGTGTCCCTTCAGTGCTAGCTCACATTGCCCAAGGTCCACTTGTACAATAGCATTACACTGGGAAAATAATAGAACATCTCCCTTGACATACAAACTGGACATTATAACATGTGCCCACAAACATGCTTGTTTAATCTTTTCAAATAGTGACAGAGAAAATGTACCATGTGTTGCAAGGATATACATATCATGAAGCTGTTTAATTTTACAAAAAAAACAATTCTGCTTCTACTCCCTTATTTATTTGGGTACAATTTATCTTCATATAATAATACAAAATAGTAAAGTCGCTATACTTTCTCAAATGAGTGAACTGCCTTGCTTCAATTCTACCGCCCTACATTGTAACCTTCTGAGCTTGGTGAGGGCTTGATTGGCTAGCCCACGTTTATAAACCTTATTCACATCGTGTATTTTTGTCTCCAACATTTATTTTTTGCATTCTCAACCCTAGGAAAAGGCCTACAACAGAGAATCCTGCTAACCGTTGTAAACCTCCCAAAACAATGGTGTGATGTGTTTACCCTCGACTAAGACAAGCTAATTAATTGTTTATTGATCATAAGCTTTAGTGAAGCAACTTCAAAACCTCACTGATTAGCATTTAACCACCTTTGATCTTTTTTTTCATATGCGTGTGTGGCGCACAAAGACTCCGTGAGACGAATAGAGTGAAGTCGATGAGGCTTTATTAAGCGTGTCTGTTCCCCAGCAGCCCGATAGTAAACTGGCCTGCGGGGGAAGGCACCGGCTTCTTATACTTCGCCTTCAGGGCGGAGTATGAGGTCAACGGCCAACCAGGACCCGGGATCTGTCAGCCAATGACATTAGGGCTTCCAGTCCCACATGACCCCCAATACATACTACCACATTCACCCCTTGTCAAAAATGAACCCGGCGGGGTGATGCTTCGTATGGTGGTAAGGGTTTACAGGGCTGGTCCTGGGAGGATAGAACAGTTACATGGTAGTACAGTATTGGACAGTATCGTCCTGTTACAACTATTTACAGAGGGTATAGGAAAAACAAAATGTTCATTGGACAGTCCATCTTTGTTTTACATCGACGCCACGAGTCGGTCGGGCGGTCTGGTCGTCCGTGTCGATCGCCTCGGCCCCGGCGGTGGTGGTGGTGCTTGTACCAGTGTTGTCGCCTCCGGGAGCCGCACGGTTTCAGCTGTCGGTGCAAAGGGGAGGGGGACTGATCCTCCTGGGAAGGGGGCGGTCGCGGGGTGCGGCGGTGGCAGGAAGGGGGGCGGTTGGGTTGATGGTGTCGGGGGGGGTGTGCGTGGTGCCGGCGGGCGCCAGATCCCGCAGGGAGACCGTGTCCTGTCGGCCGTCGGGGTACTCCACGTAGGCGTACTGGGGGTTTGCGTGGAGGAGGTGAACCCTTTCGACCAACGGGTCCGCCTTATGTGCCCGCACGTGCTTTCGGAGCAGGATGGGTCCTGGGGCCGCCAGCCAGGTCGGCAGCGACGTTCCAGAGGAGGACCTCCTAGGGAAGACAAGGAGACGCTCGTGAGGCGTTTGATTAGTGCTCGTACATAATAACGACCGGATGGAATGGAGAGCGTCCGGGAGGACCTCCTGCCACCGTGAAACTGGGAGATACCTGGACCGTAGGGCCAGTAGGACGGCCTTCCAGACCGTGCCCTTCTCCCTTTCTACTTGCCCGTTCCCCCGGGGGTTGTAGCTGGTCGTCCTGCTTGAAGCTATGCCCTTGCTGAGCAGGAACTGGCGCAGCTCGTCACTCATGAAAGAGGACCCCCTGTCGCTGTGGACGTATGCGGGGTAACCGAACAGCGTGAAGATGCTGTTCAGGGCTTTAATGACTGTGGCCGCGGTCATGTCGGAGCAGGGAATGGCAAAAGGGAAGCGGGAGTATTCGTCCACTACATTAAGGAAATACGCGTTGCGGTCGGTGGAGGGGAGGGGCCCTTTGAAATCGAGACTGAGGCGTTCAAAGGGGCGGGAAGCCTTAATCAGGTGCGCTCCATCTGGCCTGAAAAAATGTGGTTTGCATTCTGCGCAGATGTGGCAGTCCCTTGTGACTGTACGGACCTCCTCTAAGGAGTATGGGAGATTGCGGGACTTGATGAAGTGGTAAAACCGAGTGACCCCCGGGTGGCAGAGGTCCTCGTGGAGGGCTTGGAGGCGGTCAATTTGTGCGTTGGCACATGTCCTGCGGGATAGGGCATCGGACGGCTCGTTCAGCTTTCCGGGCCGGTACAAGATCTCATAGTTGAAGGTGGAGAGTTTGATCCTCCACCGCAAGATCTTGTCGTTCTTGATCTTGCCCCGCTGTGCATTATCGAACATGAAGGCTACCGACCGTTGGTCAGTGAGGAGAGTGAATCTCCTGCCGGCTAGGTAATGCCTCCAATGTCGCACAGCTTCCACTATGGCTTGGGCTTCCTTTTCCACTGAGGAGTGGCGGATTTCTGAGGCGTGGAGGGTTCGGGAGAAGAAGGCCACGGGTCTGCCCGCTTGGTTAAGGGTAGCCGCTAGAGCTACGTCAGAGGCGTCGCTCTCGACCTGGAAGGGGAGGGACTCGTCGATGGCGCGCATCGTGGCCTTTGCGATGTCCGCTTTGATGCGGCTGAAAGCCTGGCAAGCCTCTGTCGACAGCGGGAAAGTCGTGGTCTGTATTAGGGGGCGGGCCTTGTCTGCGTACTGGGGGACCCACTGGGCATAGTATGAAAAGAACCCCAGGCAGCGTTTCAGGGCTTCTGGGCAGTGCGGGAGGGGAAATTCCATGAGTGCGCGCATACGTTCGGGGTCGGGGCCTATTATCCCATTGCGCACTATGTAGCCCAGAATGGCTAGCCGATCGGTGCTAAAAACGCACTTGTCCTCGTTGTACGTGAGGTTCAAGGCTTTGGCAGTCTGGAGGAATTTTTGGAGGTTGGCGTCGTGGTCCTGCTGATCGTAGCCGCAGATGGTTACATTGTCGAGGTACGGGAAGGTGGCCCGTAACCCATGTTGATCAACCATTCGGTCCATTTCCCGTTGGAAGACCGAGACGCCGTTTGTGACGCCAAAAGGGACCCGTAGGAAATGGTATAACCGCCCGTCTGCCTCGAAGGCTGTGTACTTGCGGTCACTTGGGCGGATGGGGAGCTGATGGTAGGCGGACTTGAGGTCCACGGTGGAGAAGACTTTATACTGGGCAATCCGATTGACCATGTCGGATATGCGGGGGAGAGGGTACGCGTCTAGTTTAGTGTACCTGTTGATGGTCTGGCTATAGTCAATGACCATCCTTTGTTTCTCCCCTGTCTTCACTACTACCACCTGCGCTCTCCAGGGACTATTGCTGGCCTGGATTATGCCCTCCTTTAGTAGCCGCTGGACTTCAGAGCGAATGAAGGTCCGGTCCTGGGTGCTGTACCGTCTGCTCCTAGTGGCGACGGGTTTGCAATCCGGGGTGAGGTTCGCAAACAAGGACGGGGGTTGCACCTTGAGGGTGGCAAGGCCGCAGATAGTGAGTGGGGGTATTGGGCCGCCGAATTTAAACGTAAGGCTCTGTAGGTTACATTGAAACTCTAAGCCCAGCAAGGTGGGGGCACAGAGTTGGGGAAGGACGTTAAGTTTGTAGTTTTTGAATTCCCTCCCTTGTACCGTTAGGGTAACTATGCAGAATCCCAGGATCTGTACGGAGTGGGATCCTGCAGCTAGGCAAATCTTTTGTGCGCTGGGGAAGGTAGTTAAGGAACAGCGTCTTACCGTGTCGGGATGTATAAAACTTTCCGTGCTCCCGGAGTCGACTAGGCATGGCGTCTCGTGGCCGTTAAGTAGGACCGTTGTCGTCGTCGTCTGGAGAGTCCGGGGCCGAGCCTGATCGAGTGTAACCGAAGCGAGCCGTGGTTGTAGTAGTGGGGTGGGGTCCGTTGTTGCCGTCCAAGATGGCGTCGGGGATGGACAAAATGGCCACCCCCATACATCGCCCGTGGCTGAGGGGTCACAAGATGGCGTCGGGGGTGGACAAAATGGCCGCCCCATGCGTCGTACAGGTCGGGGGCGGTCCAAGATGGCGGCGCCCCTCCTCCCCTCGTGGTGGTCGGGACCCAAAATGGCGGCGTCTGCGGGTCGCACATGGTGTGCTGGGGGGCGCTAGGACCGCGCGGAGTTCCTGCATTGCGAGCACCCGATCCGCGGGCGCTAGGACCGCGCGGAGTTCCTTGACTGCGAGCGCCAGGGCCGCGGGCGCTAGGACCGCGCGGAGCTCCCTCGCCGGGGATAGCGGTGGTCGGGGCCCAGGCCGGCGGGTCAGTACCGCGAGCGCTGGGACCGTGCGGAGCTCCCTCGCCGGGGACAGCGGTGATCGGGGTCCAGGTAAGTTGCGCCGGCGGGTCAGGCGTGGGGCGCGGGACGGGGGTGAGGGCCCAGGTCGGCGGCGCCGGCGGGTCAGTCGTGGGGCCGCGAGCGCTGGGACCGCGCGGAGCTCCCTCGGCGGGGACAGCGGTGGTCGGGGCCCAGGCCGGCGGGTCAGGCGTGGGGCGCGGGATGGGGGTGAGGGCCCAGGTTGGCGGCGCCGGCGGGTCAGTCGTGGGGCCGCGAGCGCTGGGACCGCGCGGAGCTCCCTTGGCGGGGACAGCGGTGGTCGGGGCCCAGGCCGGCGGGTCAGGCGTGGGGCGCGGGACGGGGGTGAGGGTGGCGTTCGGGATGCGAAAAACCCCCTCCTCTCCGTGGAGAGTGTTGGCCGGCACCCAAATCGGGAGCGCCGGCGACGGGTTGTACATGGACTGCGGGGAGGGGGGTTGGGGAGCGTAGGCGGCGTGCAGGGCTCCCAGTTCTCCCGGGACCGCGGTGGTCGGGACCCAAAATGGCGGCGCCTGCGGGTCGCACATGGCGTGCTGGGGGGGTTGGGACGCATAGGCTGCCTGTAGGGCTCCCTGTTGCCCCAGGACGGCGGCGACCACGCGGGATCGGCACACCACCGCATAGTGGCCCTTTTTCCCGCAGCTTTTGCAGATGGCTGCGCGGGCCGGACTGCGTTGTCGGGGGTGCTTCGCCTGGCCGCAGAAATAACAGCGGGCACCCCCGGTGCGACTCGGCGTTTGGACTGCGCAAGCATGAGGGGTGTCCGGGGGGGGGGGGGGGAAGGGGGTTTGCCGCGGCGGGCACGTACGGGGCCCAATGGCCTGCCGCGCGGTCGGGGCCGTAGGCGCGGGTATTACGCGCGGCTACGTCCAGCGAGGCTGCCAGGGCCCGTGCCTCTGAGAGTCCTAGCGACTCTTTTTCTAGAAGTCTTTGGCGGATTTGGGAGGATTGCATACCTGCCACAAAAGCATCGCGCATTAACATGTCCGTATGTTCGTTTGCATTCACCGACGGGCAGCTGCAGGCTCTTCCCAAAATCAGCAGCGCGGCGTAGAACTCGTCCATTGATTCTCCGGGAGCTTGCCGTCTTGTCGCGAGCTGGTAGCGAGCGTAGATTTGGTTAACTGGGCGAACGTAGAGACTTCTCAGTGCTGTGAACGCCGTCTGGAAATCGCGGGTGTCTTCAATGAGGGTGAAAATCTCCGTGCTCACCCTCGAGTGCAGGACCTGCAGTTTTTGTTCGTCTGAGACGCGGCCTGTGGTCGATGTGATGTAGGCCTCAAAGCAAGTCTGCCAGTGTTTGAAGGCTGCTGCCGCATTCACTGCGTGGGGGCTGATCCTCGGGCATTCTGGAATGATCCTGAGCTCCATAGTCCTTTTTAGGCACGCTTAATAAATTGTGGCGCCCAAAGACTCCGTGAGACGAATAGAGTGAAGTCGATGAGGCTTTATTAAGCGTGTCTGTTCCCCAGCAGCCTGATAGTAAACTGGCCTGCGGGGGAAGGCACCGACTTCTTATACTTCGCCTTCAGGGCGAGTATGAGGTCAACGGCCAACCAGGACCCGGGATCTGTCAGCCAATGACATTAGGGCTTCCAGTCCCACATGACCCCCAATACATACTACCACAGCGTGCAAATCTTTTTAACTGTTAAATGTAACATTTTGCCCCCAAATTTTAAATAGGGATAATCCCAGATGGCACACATGTCCAATCGATCAGTAACTAAATTACTAAATTACCACAAATTAAATGATCTACGGTTTAATTGAGTACTGTTATTTCTTTCTAGGTTTATATTGGCAAGGAAGGCTCGACTTTTAGTTAATCTCAGCAAAGCAGAGAGGTGGGTATTGTGATGTTTGGCTGACACTATGTGAAGCTACGATAGCTTTCAAAACTGCCTGACATGTAAAGGTGGGAGTGAGTTTGCAATTTTCCGACAGCATTGCTGTTTAATATAAACCTGTACCTTCAGCATTCTTTACCATTTCTGACAAGACTCTGTATTTAAATTGAACTGAGAGTTAGATATGGGAAACATTAAACATCACTGATCCATCATGCTGTTTGCTTCCAACCCTTTTCCTAAACGGCTGCTATTTTGAAATGGTTATGTTTTCACATTGGTGCAGAGTTAATTCTGCGAAAGAAGAAATGGTGAATTGCATCGATCCACCAGATAACGCTGTGATGAGAGTGTCATCCACTGGGGCTGCAATGTTCAAGAGTTACCCCATAAAACCTGAAGTCAATCTTAGAACAGCTTCAGCACAGAAGGTGGCCATTCGGCCCAAGTGTCCATGCCAGCTCTCTGCAAGAGCAACTCAGCTAGTCCCACTCACCCTTTGCTTCCCTGTAACCCCACACATTTCTATCTTCAAGATCATTATCCAATACCCTTTTTAAAGCCACAGTTGAGTCTGCCTCCACTAGTGGTCTTGATACCACTCCTTAGGAACCCAACAACGCACCTACCTCCAGTCTGAGAACAATTGTTCACCTCTATTTTCTGTTTCTGTCACTCAGCCAACTCAATGGAAATCAAAATCGAGAGAGATCGAAATCAGGCTGCTGGTCCACCCTTCCCTATTTTACACTATGTCCCAAAGTCAAGATCTACCCCATTGTCCTTTCATCCCTGTAATATGAGCTTACAACTGATGTGCAAAATGTACATTCACATACAGAATTGTCCGGTGTAAATTGTCACAAAGTTGTCTGCCTCGCCCAAAAGGGACATTGAGAATGGCTAATGTGGGAAATGGAAACATGACAGTGCTTTAATTTGTTGAGATTAGAGGGAACTATAATGTGCTTTAACTCAATGGTATTCACTACGTGGCCCACATTTGTGTTTTTGTGTGGTAGTCACCACTAGCAGTATTCTATGTATTACGGTAAGACATGTATAGTAGAGGTACATGGATAAATCCCTGCCTGCTGGCTCCGCCCAGTAGGCGGTATATAAATGAGTGTGCTCGCTGGTGCTGCAGCCATTCTGGTTCCAGCTACAGGAGGCACAACATCTTTGCTCAATAAAGCCTCGATTATTCCACTACTCTCGTCTTTGTGGTCATTGATAATGCATCAATTGCGACCTGTGCATTGACCCTCCTGCATGCAACCTCTCTCCCACTTGCCAACCCTCCTGCTCGCTTATCTTCTCCTGCTTGCAAACCACCACCACCCCCCAGAACTTTCAGATTCTCCTGCTTACCACCTCTCTCCTGCTCGCTGACCCTCCCACTCACTACCTCTCTCCCACTTGCCAACACCCAACTTGGTGACCCTCCCACATCGAATTCCGTCGAATCTGCAGCATAGGCTTTTGGACACTATTTGTACTCTCTATAAGCTTCCTCCCACTCTAATTGCCGTGTCCTACCCCACCCTCCTCCATCTGTCCTTTCTCCCTCATGTATGCATCTATCTACCTTAAATGTTTCAACCACTCAGTGTGACAATGGAGTTCCATACTCCCACTACTCTCTATGTAAAGAGAGTGGTTGATAGAGAAGCATAAATAAAGCTTAATCTGCAACTAATCGATAATACTTCTGTCTGCTGGAACTTGTGACACTACAGATGCAGGAGACTATACTGGCACATTGTGTGCCTCAATGTCAATATAGCCACATTTCTGGAGATAATGAAAAAAATCTTGTTTTTCAGACAGCAACGAATTTGCCAGATTTATGCACGGGTGCTGGAGACAGAAGAAGCCCTATATGTAGGTATCTTTTAATATAAGACATCACGACAATCAATTATCATCCATTTGTGAGGATGTGAGTTAATGGAGTAAAATTACTTTATTAATTTGGGAACGCTGCAAGAGCCTGTCACAGGCAACGTGAAAGCAAATTTGGGCTGTTTGCCTCATTGGCAGTGGTTCTCAGGTGCCTGGTGGGAATGGTGGTAGGAGGGGAGAGGGCAAAGGCGTCAGCAGCTGGCAGCAGCCTTCAGGAGTGTCGTGTAGCTGAGGAGTGGACTCCTCCTCCTGGTTCCACTTGAATTATTTTTCAAAATGTATTGACTCTTTTGGCGGCGGCTGCTGGTCAGGTTGTATCCAACCCTGGAATACGTGAGCAGATCGGGTAAAATGCCTACTTCACACATGGCAGAGTGATTCTATAATGGGCATTGGGCCTGTCATTATGGGAAGGAAGAAGGAAATGTGTCACTTCGTTGCATGCAATATATGCAATTATGAAGGGGAAAGATGTCTTAGACACATAGAATTCCTACAGCGCAGAAGGAGGCCATTCGACCCATCGAGTCTGTACCAACCCTCTGAAAGAGCACCCTACCTAGGCCCACTGCCCCACCACATCCGCATAACCCAGTTGTCATAATATACACCAGTATATCATGGTGCAGACACACACACACTGATGGACACACAGCAAGACCAATCAACACTCACAACACCGCAGCCAATCACCAGTTAGAGTACACTCACTATAAAGATAGAGGGCATCAGTTTTCCCGCTCATTCGGGATGCAGCCTCTCAGAAGGACAGAGCTTACAGCTTACAGCACAGATCTTCACCATGTGCTGAGCGCATAGACTGGTTAGGACAGGCATAGGTCTTTAGTCTAATCTAACACGTGTTAACCCACAGTGAAAGTATGTTCAACAGTTTCTAGCTTAATAAAATAGTGTTGTACTATTTTAAGTGTTGGTGGCTGTTAGACCCTGCATTTTTAGTTTGGCCAACGCTTTATTTGCTCTTCTTATGTCTTCCACTTTGGGATCATTCATTTTTGTACTCAACTCTAAGACATCAAAACTCACGTCCGGTCCAGTCTGTCTACCTAGCCAGTTCAGTTGCCCAATTAAACTTCGCAGTTGCTCTTTTTCTACTTTGAAACCATTGCGTCTTTTTGTGAAACTCGGCCACGACTAATTGCTATTGGGCTGATGCTTTCCAAATAAGATTGCTGACGTAAAGTTGCCCCTAACTTAGTCTATCCAATTTCCAGTCCAATATATTTAAATGCACCGGAAGCCTGACTTCCAACCCTGAATTCTTTCCTCAAACCAGAGATTACAATAGCTTCAAAATCACTAGTCCAACCCCACAAAAAATAATCGACATGCATCATAAAAATGCCAGAAAGATTTCCTTTATAGTGCCAGTAAAACATTGCAGGATCTGCTTTCAACTGGCAACAGCCTAACTTTAACAAAACTGACCTTACTGAAAAATACCAGACTCTAGATGCATCATTTAATCCATATACATATTTGTTCAACTTCCAGAGTACCCCTTCTGTGTTAGCTGCTTCTTTAGGAGGACGGAGAAAAATGTCTCTCTGGAGCTGATGCCCCTGCAAAAAGGCAGCTTTTATATCTATAGATTTGCATTCCCATGCCTTTGTGGCTAATAGAGCCAAGAAGATCTTTAAAATAACCTTTCCTGCTGCAGGTGAATCTACCCTTAAATACTGATCTTCTAAGTTTTCTTCAAATCCCCTTACCACGAGCCTGGCCTTTGCCTTATAATCATAGAATTTACAGTGCAGAAGGAGGCCATTCGGCCCATCGGGTCTGCACCAGCTCCTGGAAAAAGCACCCTACCTAAGCCCACACCTCCACCCTATCCCCATAACCCAGTAACCCCACCCAACACTAAGGGCAATTTAGCACGGCCAATCCACCTAACCTGCACATCTTTGGACTGTGGGAGGAAACCGGAGCACCCGGAGGAAACCCACGCACACACGGGGAGAACGTGCAGACTCCGCACAGAGTGACCAAGCCGGGAATCGAACCTGGGACCCTGGAGCTGTGAAGCAATTGTGCTAACCACCATGCTACCGTGCTGCCCTATCTGGAAGAACCTTTTCCGTGCAAATCCATCTGTGGGATAGAGCTCTTTGTCCCCTATTGTCCCCTATTTGTATACCTCAAATTCACTCCAACTATGCAATTCTTGCTGTTTAGCCTCTTTGATAACTTTTTCATCTAATTTATTTGAAGCCACCAAAATCTCACATGCATGTGGGCTTCTACTCCTATCAGTATTCGTAGTCTTACTCATGTTCCGAGATCTTGATAAACTAAGTCCCCTCTCCCGCCTGGTATCTTGTTCTGTACTGCTACTGCTTGATCTTTTCCTTCTGCTGTGGGATGTCCTTTCAATAGTTCTCGACCTTTTCCTGTGGACCTGTTCACTATCTGATGTACTATCTGAACTGGCACTGCGTTTCTGTGCCCTCCATTTTTGAACTTCGTTTTCCCAATCCATTGTCTTGACTCCTTCCCCTGAATGCTGTACATTCAACCAATATTTATACTTTCCAGTGGCCTTCCCTGCTCTACTAATAACAGTTGCATCCTTCCATTGACTAGACCCTTCAGGCAAGTATGTCACTTTTGTACCAACTTTTGGCATTGCCCTTTTGGAAAAATGGCCTGTTCTAATTCATCAGAAATGTTGTGTTCCTCCACAGAAACCCTGTCTATATCAGTTAATTGGTCCTCATAGTTCTGTAACACATGCGTACCAGATGACTCTGGTTCCTCGTCATGTCTGTCCGCTCTGTCTAAATTAGAAAATTTGTAATCTGTACCCATTATCCTTGATGAATGTACCCTAAGAGTTTGATTACCATGTTGCAAAATAATTGTTTTGCCATCTATGCCTATGATCTTCCCTGGGCCTTTCCATTCATTAAAATTGTCTCTCTTATAGTATACCATGCCTCCTTGCTGAAAAACGGAATCTGATGGCCGTACATTATGTCTTAAAGCTCTGCAAATTCTTTCAGTGACTTCTGCTTCCAAAAAAGCTTTTCTACTGCTATGTGATGCATTTAAATGTTCAGCAAAACCAGAGATAATTGTAGTCCCCTCCCAAGCTGGAGGCTGGTCATCCAAAATGGACGGAATTTTAGGATTTCTACCAAACACTAATTGATAAGGACTATAGCCCCCAACCATCTGCAATGAATTCTTTGCATGTACTGCCCATGCTAAAGCTGAATTTAGCCTGCAATTTGGTCGATCTGCCAAAATTTTCTGAACCATGTCATCGATGACAGCCTGATTTCTTTCACAGACACCATTACTAAATGGGCTTTCTGCAGCCGTATTCATAACTCTGATATTCATGTTTTCACACATATCCCTAAACTCATCATTAGCAAATTCTCCCCCATTGTCCATAAGGAATTTTGCCGGTGGACCCATTCCCGTCCCTATCCATTTTTCCACGATTTGATCCAGAATTACTCTCTTTTCTTTACTTTGTACAATCGTTGATTGACTAAATCTGGTTGCCAAATCTACAAAATGCTAAATAAATATATTATTTGCTTTGTCCCAGATCTTAAGGTCCATGGCCACAATGTCGTTAAAATCCCTGGCCAAAGGTAGGGTTACTATCGGTCGTGCTGGTGTCCTTCTGTACTTCCTACAAACTTCACAGTGGTCACTAACCTGTTCTATCAGTTTAGTATAGTCGTCATCCCTTACCCCTGCATCCTTTAATACATTTTTCAGCCTCCGAGGAGACGGATGTGCAAATTGCCTATGCAGTTTTAATACCACAAGCTTTTTATCAGCTAAAGTCCCATTTTCAACTGTCATTAACACATCCTTAACCACTCTACTTGAAATACTATTTGTCAGTAATGGAATACAATAGTGTCCCGACTGTGTAAATTGTAAGTCCACCGGCTTTCCAAAAACGGTTGCCTTATCCTGTTCCATATCCAGTTTCATGTGTGCTTTCTTCATCGACGGTCTGCTCAGAAGCAAAGGTATCTCACTTGATACAACATCCATGCTAATGAAATGATCCACTCCGGCAATATTGCAGGGGATCACCACTCTTTTCAGCGACTTCAGAGTATTATCATCCCCAAATCTGAAACTTGTGGAACTTTCAAATTCCTTAACCTAGTTACGATTTTCAGCATTCAAAGTGTCCAGGTAACATTTTAACCAGTCAATTCCACACACAGTAGATGTGCAGCTACTGTCCAATACAGCACAGTTGAAGGATTCTGCAACCAACACCCTCATTACCGGCGTAAAACTGCTTGTCAATAGGACAATGCCTTCTTTCTGGTCACTATCTTTTTCCTCTTCTGACTCTTCCGTGTCATGTGTCGCTTCAAATACTCCATCATAACGAGTTGGACAGTTGAAAGCTTAATGGTATTGAGAGTCACATCGAAAACATCGATTTATCATGCCCCGTGCATTTCTGGGGTTCATCTTCCTATTGTAGGTTCTAACTGGGTTTCTGTCTTCATAATTTCCTTGTCTCGTTCTCCGTCTATAGTCTTGAGCCCTGTTCGTAGCCATACAATTTTGCAATCCTGTTAGTAGTGTATCTTCCATATTCTGCCTTATTGCAGGCTGACCTATTTGGGTCATCAGAGCCATCGGAATCGAATGTTTCCCCAGAAACTTTTGTAAAGCTTTTGTCATCTGTTCGAATAAGGTATCCTTATCAGTAAACTGAACTCCTGTCAAAACCAGGAGCCTATCCATGTTGCTCACTCTAGCACAGTCAAGTAATTTAAAGGCCAACACAGACTGTGGAAATTCCAGGTTGTGTTTCTGTAGCCTTTTATATAGTCTGCCAAATTCCATTATATAGTCTTCCATGGAGATATCCTCCATTTTCTGGAACTTATCAAAATCAGACCATGCTTCATACTCACTTAACAAGTCACATTTCTTATAAATCTTATCCATATAATGTACTAAAGTATCCAGACCTCCTTCTGAGCCTAACTCTTCCAATTCCAGCTCAGAAAGCACTTTGCTTCGGATTTTACTGCCATATGGTAGAGAAAGAGCCAATGCCATACCTTTTTTCTCTTTCCCAAAGCAGTTACCTTAGTACACATAACTACTGCACTTCTCCATTGGTCGAATGATTCCCTTTCAGAAAATAATGGAGAATAGTCATATCCAGCCATCTTTATCCTCGGTTCAGCCATATATCCCTTTTTTTTTTCTTCTTTTCTCACTCACTCCTTGGTTTGATCTGGAAAAGTTGTATCTTTCAACCCTTCACATTTACACAGCAACCATCCTCTGCTGCCAATTGTTAGACGTTTTAGTTGCTGTGATATGAAGAGTCTAAAGTTCTGTTCCTTTTTCACAAACACCGATTTATTTCATTCCAACAGCCTTTGCACAAAACTCTAACTACACATCACCTGACAGAGGCCACCTGAAGCTTCTTTACATATCAGTGTCAATTAATGGATACTAAACATAAATGAGACAACTAATTGCAATGTCTCTTAACCCATTACTTAACAGTGGCCTGTATGTGTTCCACGGATCCAGAGCACCCAACACATCATGGTACCAGTAGTTGAGGGATGTTAGAACTTGTTAGACCTACCTGCAAGTGATCTGCCTTCCACCAGCATACAGCCATCCTGCAAAATAGACAGCGTCCGCCCGCTGCCGCCGCTCCACATCACCGGTAACCTAGGGGCCAACTGGAAGATATTCAAACAAAGCTCTACCTTGAAGCCGCAGACCGGAAGCTGGCTCAGACACCAGGAAGATCGCTCTCTTCCTATCCACGGCCAGGGACCATGCCATCCACATTTTCAATTCTCTCACCTTTGCTGATGGTGAAGATAAATCAAAATTCAAGATGGTCCTCCTTAAGTTTGACAGTCACTGCGACATCGAGGTGAATGAAAGTTTCGAGCGCTATGTATTCCAACAGTGTTTGCAGGGTAAGGATGAACCTTTCCAGTCCTTTCTCACCTACCTCCGCATCCTTGCGCAGTCCTGTAATTACGTGTCCACATCCGACATGATACGCGACAAGATCGTTTTCAGTGTTCAGTCGGACGCCCTACGCCAGCAGCTCCTCAAGGTAAAGCAGCTCACCCTAGCGATTGCCATCGAGATCTTCGTGCTACATGAACACGCCACTAGTCGGTATTCCCACATCCAAGCGGCTGAAATGGCGCGGCAAGGTCCCCACGTGGCAGAACGTGTCCAAGCAATCGAGCAACTCCAGGGCCTCAGCCTGGATGAGGGCGGCCATTTCACGTGCTTTTCGCGGACTCCCGCGCATGTGTGCACCGAACGACGGGACGGCGACGTCAACGAACGTACTGCGCAGGCGCGCACCACGTACGGCCGCCCCGCGCATGCGTGGTGGTGCAGCGAGCGTACTGATGCTACAACATGCGGCAACTGTGGCTCCGCCCATTTAAAGCGGCAATGTCCTGCCAAATCCCGACGATGCCTGCGATGTGGCAAACTTGGCCACTATGCTGCTTTATGCAGATCAGCTCAGCCTGCCAACTCTCGTCGCTCCAGCGAGCCTCGCAGGAATGTCCGGGCCATTCAACCCACGGTCACCGAGCCCGATTCGGACCTGCTACCCGATATTGACACCGAGGACCCGAAGGCGCCTTTTCGAGTCGGTATCATTACAAAAAACAGGGTGTCCCCGAAGCAAAGAATCCAGCCTCTATAGGTATACAGCATCGATCCAGATGATGAGTGGTGTGCCACCCTTACGGCCAACCGGTCCCAAATACGATTCCGCCTGGACACTGGTGCCTCCGCCAATCTCATTGCGCGGTCTGACCTCCAAAGCCTTCGTGTCAAACCAGCCATCCTGCCATCAGCCTGCCAGCTATTAGATTATAATGGCAATGCCATTGCTGCCAGCGGCTCATGCCAACTTGAAGTGATGCACAGTGATGCGACCATCAATTCACTGAGAGACACGTTGAGAAGTAAACCGTGGTTTTAATCAGCTTACAACTGAGCCTGCCAGTGACCGGTACAACAATGAATGCGGCCCCGCAGGTCAGCTGCCTTTATACTTCCTGTAAGGGGTGGAGCCATGGGCGAGCCCGTACATGCCCTGACATATCCCCCTGTGGGTGAAGCCGTACAATGGCCCACAGGTGGAGCCCACAGGGCTAAACACATAACGTAACACGATACAGCAGTAACATGATATCACAGTGCGCTGGTGAATTAACAGTAGTTCCATTCACCACACACAGGTCACGCAAAGCTATCCTTCCCTTTGAAATCGTGGGCTCCTCGAAAGCCTCCCTGCTTGGCGCGCAGGCATGCAAGCTGTTGAACCTAGTTCAGAGAGTTCATTCTCTCTCTCCTGCTGACGCGTCTGCCTTTCAGGACACTGACTTCAGGGCGCAGCTCGACGCCATTAACAAGCAGTACCATAACGTCTTCGAGGGCATGGGCACGTTCCTGTACACCTACAAGATTTTATTAAAACCAAATGCCACGCCTGTGGTGCACGCACCTCGCAGGGTCCCAGCACCCCTTAAGGACCGCCTCAAGCAGCAGCTGCAGGACCTCCAGAACCAAGGAGTGATTTCCAAAGTCATGGAACCGACCGACTGGGTCAGTTCCATGGTGTGGTAGTATGTATTAGGGGTCATGTGGGACTGGAAGCCTTAATGTCATTGGCTGACAGAACCCGGGTCCTGGTTGGCCGTTGACCTCTAGCTCCGCCCTGAAGGCGGAGTATAAGAAGCCGGAGTCCTTCCCCGCAGGCCATTCTACTATCAAGCTGCGGGGGAACAGACACGCTTAATAAAGCCTCATCGACTTCACTCTATTCGTCTCACGGAGTCTTTGTGCGCTACAATTTATTAAGCGTGCCTAAAAAGGACTATGGAGCTCAGGATCATTCCGGAATGCCTGAGGATCAGCCCCCACGCAGTGAACGCGGCAGCAGCCTTCAAGCACTGTCAGACTTGTTGCGAGGCCTACCTCAGAACGGCCACCGGCCGGGTCACAGAAGACCAAAAACTATAGGTCCTGCACTCGAGGGTA
The DNA here is from genome assembly GCF_047496885.1 of Scyliorhinus torazame. Taxonomy (NCBI): domain Eukaryota; kingdom Metazoa; phylum Chordata; class Chondrichthyes; order Carcharhiniformes; family Scyliorhinidae; genus Scyliorhinus; species Scyliorhinus torazame. Next base: position 246,014,813 of record NC_092711.1, read on the forward strand.
AGCACGGAGGTCTTCTCCCTCATCGAAGACTCGGAGGATTTCCAGACGGCGTTCACAGCACTGAAAAGTCTCTATGTCCGCCCAGTTAACCAAATCTACGCTCGCTACCAGCTCGCGACGAGACGGCAAGGTCCCGGAGAATCGATGGACGAGTTCTACGCCGCGCTGCTGATTTTGGGACGAGCCTGCAGCTGCCCTTCGGTGAACGCAAATGAACACACGGACATGTTAATGCGCGATGCTTTTGTGGCAGGTATGAATTCCTCCCAAATCCGCCAAAGACTTCTAGAAAGAGAGTCGCTAGGACTCTCAGAGGCCCGGGCCCTAGCAGTCCCCCCCCCCCCACCCCCCCCCGCGGACACCCCACAGGCTTGCACGGTCCAAACGCCAAGTCGCACCGGGGGCGCCCGCTGCTATTTCTGCGGCCAGGCGAAACACCCCCAACAGCGCTGCCCGGCCCGCGCAGCAATCTGCAAGAGCTGCGGGAAAAAGGGCCATTTCGCGGTTGTGTGCCGGCCGTTTACGCTCCCCAACCACCCCAGCGCCCCATGTATGACCCGCAGGCGCAGCCGCTCTGGGTCCCGACCACCGCCGTCCCGGGAGAACAGGGAGCCCTGCACGCCGCTTACGCTCCCCAACCCCCCCCCGCACCACATGTATGACCCGCCGGCGCTACCACTTTGGGTCCCGACCACCACTCCCCACGGAGAAGAGGGAGTTCTGGGCGTCTCTAACGCCCCCCTAACCCCCCCCCCCCCCACGCCCCACGTCTGACCCGCCGGCGCTACCAACTTGGGTCCCGAACACCGCTGTCCCCGGAGATGAGGGAGCCCCGCGCAGTCCTAACGCTCCCAACCCCCCCAGCGCCCCATGTGCGACCTGCAGGAGCCGCCATTTTGGGTCCCGGCCACGACGAGGGGAGGAAGGGCGCCGCCATCTTGGACCACCCCAAACCTCTACGACGCATGGGGGCGGCCATTTTGTCCACCCCCGCCGCCAACTTGTGACCCCCCAGCCATGTGCGATGTATGGGGGCGGCCATTTTGTTCATCCCTGACGCCATCTTGGACGGCAACAACGGACCCCACTCCGCTACTACAACCACGACCCGCTTCAATTACGCTCGATCAAGCTCGGCCCCGGTCACTCCAGACGACGACGGCAACGGTGCTAATAAACGGCCACGAGACACCATGCCTAGTCGACTCCGGGAGCACGGAGAGCTTCATCCACCCCGACACGGTAAGACGCTGTTCCTTGACCACCTATCCCAGCGCACAAAAGATTTCCCTAGCTGCAGGATCCCACTCCGTACAGATCCAAGGATTCTGCATAGTTACCCTAACGGTGCAGGGGAGGGAGTTCAAAAACTACAAACTAAACGTCCTTCCCCAACTCTGCGCCCCCACCTTACTGCGATTAGATTTCCAATGAAATCTACAGAGCCTTATGTTCAAATTCGGCGGCCCAATACCCCCACTCACTATCTGCGGCCTCGCAACCCTCAAGGTGCAACCCCCGTCCTTGTTTGCGAACCTCACCCCGGATTGCAAACCCGTCGCCACTAGGAGCAGACGGTACAGCGCCCAGGACCGGACCTTCATTCGGTCCGAAGTCCAGCGGCTACTAAAGGAAGGCATAATCCAGGCCAGCAATAGTCCCTGGAGAGCGCAGGTGGTAGTAGTGAAGACAGGGGAGAAACAAAGGATGGTCATAGACTATAGCCAGACCATCAATAGGTACACACAATTAGACGCGTACCCTCTCCCCCGCATATCCAACATGGTCAATCGGATTGCCCAATATAAAGTCTTCTCCACCGTGGACCTCAAGTCCGCCTACCATCAGCTCCCCATCCGCCCAAGTGACCGCAAGTACACAGCCTTCGAGGAAGACGGGCGATTATACCATTTCCTAAAGGTCCCATTTGGCGTCACAAACGGGGTCTCGGTCTTCCAACGGGAGATGGACTGAATGGTTGATCAACATGGGTTGCGGGCCATGTTCCCGTATCTCGACAATGTAACCATCTGCGGCCACGGCCAGCAGGACCACGACGCCAACCTCCAAAAATTCCTCCAGACCGCCAAAGCCTTGAACCTCACGTACAACGAGGACAAGTGCGTTTTTAGCACCAATCGGCTAGCCATTCTGGGCTACGTAGTGCGCAATGGGATAATAGGCCCCGACCCCGAACGTATGCGCGCCCTCATGGAATTTCCCCTCCCGCACTGCTCCAAAGCCCTGAAATGCTGCCTGGGGTTTGTTTCATACTACGCCCAGTGGGTCCCCCAGTACGCAGACAAGGCCCGCCCCCTAATACAGACCACGACCTTCCCTCTGTCGACAGAGGCTTGCCAGGCCTTCAGCCACATCAAAGCGGATATCGCAAAGGCCATGATGCGTGCCATCGACGAGTCCCTCCCCTTCCAGGTCGAGAGCGACGCCTCAGACGTAGCTCTAGCGGCCACCCTTAACCAAGCGGGCAGACCCGTGGCCTTTTTCTCCCGGACCCTCCACGCCTCAGAAATCCGCCACTCCTCAGTGGAAAAGGAAGCGCAAGCCATAGTGGAAGCTGTGCGACATTGGCGGCATTACTTGGCCGGCAGGAGATTCACTCTCCTCACTGACCAACGGTCGGTAGCCTTCATGTTCGATAATGCACTGCGGGGCAAAATCAAAAACGACAAGATCTTAAGGTGGAGGATCGAGCTCTCCACCTTCAACTACGAGATTTTGTATCGTCCCGGAAAGCTAACGAGCCGTCCGATGCCCTATCCCGCGGCCCATGTGCCAACGCACAAATTAACCGCCTCCAAACCCTCCACGAGGACCTCTGCCACCCGGGGGTCACTCGGTTTTTCCACTTTATCAAGTCCCGCAACCTCCCATACTCTTTAGAGGAGGTCCGTACAGTCACAAGGGACTGCCACATCTGCGCGAAATGCAAACCGCAATTTTTCAGGCCGGATGGTGCGCACCTGATTAAGGCTTCCCGCCCCTTTGAACGCCTTAGTCTCGATTTCAAAGGGCCCCTCCCCTCCACCGACCTCAACACATACTTTCTTAATGTGGTGGACGAATACTCCCGCTTCCCATTCGCCATTCCCTGCTCTGACATGACCGCGGCCACAGTCATTAAAGCCCTGAACACCATCTTCACACTGTTCGGTTGCCCCGCATACGTCCACAGCGACAGGGGGTCCTCTTTCATGAGTGACGAGCTGCGCCAGTTCCTGCTCAGCAAGGGCATAGCCTCGAGCAGGACGACCAGCTACAACCCCCGGGGGAATGGGCAAGTAGAGAGGGAGAACGGCACGGTCTGGAAGACCGTCCTACTGGCCCTACGGTCCAGGGACCTCCCAGTTTCACGGTGGCAGGAGGTCCTCCCGGACGCTCTACACTCCATCCGGTCGCTATTATGTACGAGCACTAATCAAACGCCTCATGAGCGTCTCCTTGTCTTCCCTAAGAGGTCCTCCTCTGGAACGTCGCTGCCGACCTGGCTGGCGGCCCCAGAACCCATCTTGCTCCGAAAGCATGTGCGGGCACATAAGGCGGACCCGTTGGTCGAAAGGGTTCACCTCCTCCACGCGAACCCGCAGTACGCTTACGTGGAGTACCCCGACGGCCGACAGGACACGGTCTCCCTGCGGGATCTGGCGCCCGCCGGCAACACACACACCCCCCCGACACCATTCACCCAACCCCCCCCCCCTTCCTGCCACCGCCGCACCCCGCGACCGCCCCCTTCCCAGGAGGATCGGTTCCCCTCCCCTCAGGCCCGACCAAGAATAAAGCCCAAGCGGAAACCGTAAGGCTCCCGGAGACGACAACACCGGTACAAGCACCACCACCACCACCACCGGGGCCGAGGCGATCGACACGGACGACCAGACCGCCCGACCGACTCGTGGCGTCGATCTAAATCAATATATGGACTTTTCACAAGAACATTTTGCTTTTCTCCCGATACCTTCTGTAAATAGTTGAAACAGGACAAAATTGTACAATACTGTATTGCCATGTGAATGTTTTTTCCTCCCAGGACCAGCCCTGTAAACCCTTACCACCATACGAAGCATCACCCCACTGGGTTCATTTTTGACAAGGGGTGAATGTGGTAGTATGTATTAGGGGTCATGTGGGACTGGAAGCCTTAATGTCATTGGCTGACAGATCCCGGGTCCTGGTTGGCCGTTGACCTCTAGCTCCGCCCTGAAGGCGGAGTATAAGAAGCCGGAGTCCTCCCCCGCAGGCCATTCTACTATCGAGCTGCGGGGGAACAGACACGCTTAATAAAGCCTCATCGACTTCACTCTATTCGTCTCACGGAGTCTTTGTGCGCTACACATGGTATGTGTAAAAAAGTCTTCCGGCGAATTGAGAATTTGCATTGATCCCAAGGATCTAAATCGCAATATTATGAGAGCGCACAATCCAATTCCCAAGCGCGAAGAGCTCACATGTGAGATGGCTCGCGCCAAGCTCTTTACCAAACTCGACGCCGCAAAAGGATCCTGGCCAATCCAGCTCGATAAATCCAGCAGGAAACTCTGCACGTTTAACATACACTTTGGAAGATAGTGTTGCAACAGGATGCCGTTTGGGATCATCTCTGCATCAGAAGTGTTCCATAATGATGGAAGGTATTGAAGGTGTTCGCGTCTATGTCGATGACATAATCATTTGGTCCACCACCCCGCAGGAGCATGTTAGTCGCCTCCAGCGCGTATTCAGACTACATGAGCATGGCCTCCGCCTCAACAGGGCCAAATGCTCTTTTGGTCAGACATAACTTAAGTTCCTCGGGGACCACATCTCCCAATTGGGTGTGCAGCTGGATGCGGACAAGGTAGCTGCCATCACAGCTATGAAAACACCAGAGGACAAGAAGGCGTTCCTCCGATTTCTGGGCATGGTCAATTTTTTAGGGAAATTCATCCCTAACCTCGCCTCTCATACCACGGCTCTCAGGAACCTGGTCAGGAAGATGACAGACTTCCAATGGCTCCCTGCCCACGAGCGCGAATGGAGGGAACTCAAGACAAAACTGACCACAGCTCCGGTCTTAGCCTTCTTTGATCCAGCAAAGGAGACCAAAATTTCGACCGATGCCAGTCAATCCGGCATTGGGGCAGTGCTCCTTCAACGTGATGAGGCCTCATCATGGGCCCCCGTTGCATATGCGTCACGTGTGATGACCCCCACGGGCAGCGCTACGCGCAGATAGAAAAGGAGTGTCTGGGCCTTCTGACCAGTGTTGTTAAGTTTCACGATTATGTCAACGGACTTCCTCAATTCACCGTCGAGACCGACCATCGCCCGCTGGTCAATATAATACAGAAAGACTTGAATGACATGACGCCTCGACTCCAGCGTATTCTTCTCAAGCTCCGGCGATACGACTTCCAGCTGGTATACACACCAGGCAAAGACCTCATCATTGCTGACGCTCTCTCCAGGGCAGTCAACACTCCATGTGACCCGGCGGGATTTGTCTGCCAGTTTGACGCCCATGTGGCATTCGTGGCATCCAATCTACCTGCCTCGGATGAACGCCTCGTCCAAATTCGCCGCGAGACGGCGGCTGACCCCTTGCTACAGCGTGTCATGCGCCACCTAACGGACGGGTGGCTCAAGGGCCAATGCCCTCAATTCTATAATGTCAGAGATGATCTGGCGGTAATAGACGGGGTTCTTCTAAAACTGGACCGCATTGTCATCCCGCATAGCATGCGCCACCTTTGGACTGTGGCAGGAAACCGGAGCACCAGGAGGAAACCCACGCAGACACGGGGAGAAAGTGTAAAGTCTACACGATCGGCCAAGGCTGAATTGAACCCAGATCACTGGTGCTGTGAGGCAGCAGTGCTAACCACTGTGTCACCGTGCCCCCACTGTGAATCATTGAAAGTGAGATCTCTCTCTTTTTTCCCACTCCACGTTGTTTTGCAGCCCAGAGGATAGTGCCTTTACTCTGGCACCAATCAGCCTTTGGGACTCTCGATCCTGGCTACAGAGAGCAGTGTCTATTCCCCTCGCTATACTATCCCCAATTACGACAACATTTCTCTTTTCTCCTTCCACTTGAATGGCTCCCTGTACCACAGTACTACTATTAATAATAATAACCTTTTATTGTCACAACTATGACGTTACTGTGAAAAGCTCCTAGTCGCCACATTCTGGCGCCTGTTCGGGTAAACTGGTATGGGAATTGAACCCACGCTGCTGGGCGTGTTCTGCATCACAAACCAGCTGTCTAGCCCACTGAGCTAAGCCAGCCCTATGGTCAGTTTGCTCATCCTCCCGACAACCTCTGCTCTCATCCACACAGGGAGCAAGAATCTTGAACCTGTTGGACAAGGGCAGGGGCTGAGGCTCCTGCAGTGCTACCTCTTGGATCTCTCTACCTGCCTCACTGGTAGTCACACCCTCCTGCCCTGTCCATCGACTGAATTAAAGGTAGTTAATCTGAGGGGTGGGGTGTGACTGCCTCTTGATACACAGCGTCCAGGTAACTCTCCTCCTCCCTGGTGTGTCAAAATGTCTGAAACTCGGGCCCCATCTCATTAACTCTGAGCCAAATTTCCTCAAGCAATCAGCATGTGCTGCAGATAGAGCCATAGACGTCTACAGCGCAGAAAAAGCTCTTCGGCCCATCAGGTCTATGCCGGTCAAAAACAACCACCTAACTATTCTAATCCCATTTTCCAGCACTTAGCCTTGTACGCCTTGGCATAGCAAGTCGGCATTTAAATTCTTCTTCAATGTTGAGAGAGTCTCTGCCTCGCCCACCCTTTCAGCCAGCGAGTTCCAGATTCTCACCACCTTCTGGGTGAAAGAGATTCTGCTCACAATCCTGCGAAAGCTCCTGCCCCTTACCTTAAATCTATGCCTCCTGGTCATTGAGCCCTCCACCAAGGGGAAAGGTTTCTTCCTGTCTACACTATCTATGCCCCTCATAATTTTATACATCTCAATCACGTCCCTCATCAGTCTCCTCTGCTCCAAGGAAAAGATGTGGTCACTGTGAACCACAATGGGATCGACCAGCTCCCACATGCTGCAGCCACAACACATCGCCTGGCCCTGCATCCCTCTTTTGTTTAATTAGATTTTCAATTTGTTTTTAATTTTATTCCTGATCTTTAGCTTTCACTCTCCTTTTCCCTTCCTTAACCTTCAATCACAAAACAAGTCAGAAAAGGTAGAAGAGAGAGATATTCACCTACTAATCACTTACCTGTGATATCACACGGGTGTGTTCACTTGATGTTGTGGGACTGCTGCTACTTATCTCCCAGCTCTCTGGCTTGGTTCTGCTCATGCCCCACTGACCTGTGGACATAATTAAAAAAACAAGACACAGCAATACCTCCCTCCCCCACTTCTCCAAACTTCCCCACTTACCTAACTCCCAAGCTCCGCTTATGCAGCTATCCTTTCCCTCTGATTTGGGTGTAGCCGCGAGTGCCCAGTGACTCACCATGTGTAGATGCCACCTCTAAGCTACACTCTAATGCTCACACAGAGTCTGTATCAGAACTGGTGGCTGCATGTTTGACATCAAGTGATGGTAATTCTTCTTTATCGGTCTCTTATTTTTTGAGGGCTCCAACTGCCTGCCCTGCTGCCTGGCCAAGTGGCAGCTCTTGTTTTGGGTTGAGTTGAGGGAAATGGGAGGGGCGGGAGAGAAGCAGTTTGGCGTTAAGTAGTGCAGGCTAGCTTTAAGTGGTGCTGACCTTGGGCCCTCTACTGAAGTAGACGGCCACTCAAACGTGCCTATAGTGCTGGGCTGAACACCACAATCATTATCATTAGCAGGCAGGACAAAGTTTGTGAGGTGTTTGCATTACTTTGAATGGGCAGAATTTAATTGCATTTGCTAATTCCTGTGCCTGATTTTGGGAGCCACCCATTCATGCCCCTGTGTCCCATGGCCTTGGAAAGGTAGTTGACAATGCTTACAGATTTATCTGTTATAACTAGTGATAAATTATGGTTTTCATCATCTCTTGTCATTAAAACACAAACCTTCCTTGTTGCCAGGCTGTTCATTATGAAGAGAAAGATTGGTGTGAGGAGCAGTACTCGGGTGGCTGCTATTCTGCATTCTTCCCACCAGGGATGTTTGTTCAGTTTGGCAGGTACGTGCCTGTGAATATTCGCTCCAGATACCTGCACCATAGCACACGGTGTTTCTTGCTCAAAGTGGAGTGCTGAATTTTGTCTCTGCTTTCTCACATACGCTACAGTGCCCGCTAATTGGGTCAATACCCTGCTTCCACCTCACTAGATTTTGGTAAATGGTATAACCTGAGTATGCTTAATTATCAGCTACAGCTGAGATGGAGCGTAAAGCTCATACTGTCAGCCCTATAACCCTTGCACCATCATCCCTTAATTTAATGTCTGATGCCTTCCATCATAATGATATAATACCTTGGGCTTATTTACTGTGCAAGACACAAGACAGCAACCACTCTTAAGGGATAGGGTAAATATGTTGTGGGCTCATTTATTAAGACTTGGTACAGTTTTACATAGGTATATATTTAAAAGCTCAATGCAAAAGTAAAACTATGGCTGGATCACATAAAACACTTCCCTTCTAGTGATGTCATGCTGATATTCTTTAATACAACGCGACCCTATCGTAAACCTTTTCTTTTTGTCTTCCCTCCTTTCTCTGCCTTTGGTTAAAATCTGTTATATATTTCCAGTTTTAATGAAAATTCATCAATCTGAAATGTTAAATTTGTTTCTGTCTCTATTGATGATGTCTGGCCTACTGCGTATTTGCAGCCTTTTTTTAATTTGTTTTGGATAAAGTGATTTTATTTGAAGGGATTAACTCACACAAGTTGATTTTAATTTTTGTGCAGAGTTCTGCGAGAGCCCTTTGGGAGAATATATTTTGCTGGGACCGAGACAGCTACCAAGTGGAGTGGATATATGGATGGAGCAGTACAGGCTGGAGAACGTGCTGCCAGAGAGGTACCACTGGAGCAAAATGTTAATTGAATCCCCCCCCCCCCCCCCCCCCGCTCCCAGGCCACACTGATTAGACCCAGGTAGATGTTGGAGTGACATACTAGATGATTATGCTGGTGACGAGAGACTGATAATCATCAACGTAAAAGGTCAAATACTGCAGATGCTGGAAATTTGAAATATAAATGGAAAATGGTGGAAAGGTCCAGGCAACATCTGTGGGGAGAGTAAATGAGATGAGGTTTCAGGTTTGTGAGGAAACGCCACAGACCTGAAACATTAGCTCTGCTTCTCTTTCGACAGATGCTATCTCACCTGCTGAGTATTTTACCATGTTCTATTCGCGGGTGTTCATATAATCATCAATGTTCTGTTAAGTAAAATGTTACGGCGGGTATTGAAGTTACGATTGGAGTTGCAACATGAAAATAGACACTTTAAAACCTTACTTTCTAAGTGCCTAGATGCACGTGGTGCTATAAGGCAACACTTGCTCCTGAACTAAAAACTGTGCAGTGTGTGTAATTGGTTGGGCGTAATTTAGGCATTTGGTGATGGCGTAACATGAGAAATGAAGTCAGTGGAATTGGAAATTGGGAAGGATGTTTAAAGAGTGGCTGATTTGTTATCTCCTATTTTACATTCTCACTCAGCATCAAAGTCAAAACTCTCTTCATTTGTCAGGTCTGTTTGATCTGTTTGATGTGTGCATGAGTAATTGTCCAATGCTGTAACCTCTGTTCTTTCTTTAGGTGATGTGTGCCATAGGAATTATTCCAGAGACAGCAATCTGGACCCTTGAGCCTGAGGTTGAGGTAAGCGGTGAACAGATTAAGTTAAAATCGTAAAGCTACCCATCAAAATGGCAACTTGAAAATTGAGTAATCAGATGGTGAATGGTGAATAATCAAACCTTGTGAGATCCATTAGTAAATTTGAAGTGACACTGGAGGATATGTTCACAAAAGCAAATATATAATGTGATCATCAGTGTTTATGAATAGAATAAAAATCAATCTGTTATATTGATACTCAGCCTGGTTAATCACTTCCACAGGACGGAATTGAAATTGATGGTGTATTGAACCAGGAAAGTAATGTTTGAATGGACCCAGGTTGAATGTGATCAATCTGCTGGAGTGCAGTATTTCATGTTTACATTTTGTGTAGATCAGGAACTTTTAACTGTTTTATATAATGGGAATAAAGGGCTATAGATCATTGTGTGGGAACTCTGTTCTCAAATCACGATCATTGAATTGGAGTTGCTGTCAGATCTGCTCAGACCAAGTAAAGCACTAGCAAGCCCTGCTCTTCTTTGCCAGATCTGCTGAGTATTCAAGGATCATCAAAGATAACTTTGGCTCCCTTCTCTACTGCAAACCATCACCTTAAACCACCCTCCCCTGCTTCCTCTAACCTCAGCTTTGACAAGTAAGTGCGAGGAGCTCATGGACATTTTTGTTATAAAGATTGATACCATCCCATTCAGCTGCCCCATACTACCCTCCCATCCATTGATCCATCTGGCCCAAATTCCCCTAAGGTTCAGACGTGCTCCAATCCTCATCTCTAGATTCTTTTTGACCTCCTCTCTTGCCTTCCCTGTACTTATCTCCATGACACCCTCCACTGGCTCCCTTTGACCCTATTGCTCTTCAGCTGCTGACCACCCAACTTATATTTGCGGTTCCCATGTTAGTGGACGTTGTTAGCTGTTTTCTCTCTCTTTGTTGCCCCCCTCTTCAACATTAAAAAAACCCAAACTAGAGCCCTCTCTCCTTGCAAACTATGACCCCCCTCCCCAATCGCCCATTTCTCTCCAATCCAAAGTCCTTGAACGTGTTGTCGCCTGCTAAATCAATGCCTATCCTGCCCACAAATCTTGATTCCCTCTAATTAGATTTCCATCCTGCCACAATACTGAAACTGCTATTAGCAAAGTCACAGATGACACTGTGGGTGGGATTTTCTGGCCATTCCTGCAGGCGGGACCTTCCGGTCCTGCCAATGCCCCCCCCCCCCCCCCCCCCCCCCCCCCCAGCGAGTTCCCTGGTGACGGGACGGGTGAGGCACACAAAACGCCATAGACATCAGTGGGACCGGAAGATCTTGCCAGCAGCCAATGACGAGCTCCCTCCCCTGCCGGAAAACATGCCTTGGAAAGTGTTGCTCTGTGACTGTGACCATGGTAAACAAATCCTCTCTCATCCTTCCCAATCTGTCTGCAACCTTCAACAGCATTCAAACAATGCCCTATATACATGTTATTATTGCTGTTGACTCCTTTTGCTTCTCCAAGGTGAACTGATTTTGAATGCTGGGTCTGGAAATGGATTCAGATCATCACAGCTATACCTCTGGAATTTGAATGATAAACAGTCCCTTGATTTGAAAAAGATTTAGTGGCCCCAGCATCCCTAGAAGGGGGCAAAGGTCAAAGAAACATGGCACTGTTATACACATACTCCAACCTATTTCAACTCTAGTTCGGGAGTGAAACCTCACTGAATTTGCTGCTTAGCATTGGCCATGTGGCTACACAATTTGTTTTTTATTCATTCATTGTCCATCCCTAATTGCCCTTGAGAGGGTGGTGGTGACCTGCTGCAGTCCATGCGGTGTAGGTACACCCACTCTGCTGTTAGGGAGGGAGTTCCAGGATTTTGATCTAGTGACAGTGAAGGAACGGTGATATATTTCCGAGTCCGGATGGTGAGCGACTTGGCGGAGAACTTTAAAAAAATATATTTTATTGGTTTTTGCATTTATTTGTAACAACATTGCAAGGGACAAAAAGGAAAAAGAGAAAAAATAAACAGGTATGAATACATAGGAAACATATATACATATAGGAGGCTTATTAACATTGGGCTCTCAGTAATCAGTTACCACAACCATACTGTTTAACTATCTACATGTTGTCCCATGGTATTAAAACATACCAGGGTCGTGTTTGAGGCGACCAATGTTGATGTTTGCTGTGGCTGTACCCATGGTTTTTTCTTCCTCTTGGTACCCTTTGGTTCCTCTGCCCTTCTTCCCCTGTACTCTGGGTGGTGTCGCCACTCCACCTTTTCCTACCCCCTTCCTCTTTTCTTCCTCTTTTGTCTGTTTCGTGCCCCCCTCCCTGCTCTCCCCCCTCCTTCCTGCTCCCCATTCCCCTCCCTTATCCCTGATGTGGAGATGTCGGTGTTGGATTGGGGTGGGCACAGTAAGAAGTCTTAAAATGGCAGATTAAAATCCCAACAGGTTTGTTTGGAGTCACTAGCTTTCAGAGCGCAGCTCCTTCATCAGGTGAGTGAAGAGGTGGGTTCCACAAACTCATAAATGGACAAAGTCAATGATGTAAGATGATACTTTGAATGCGAGTCTTTGCCGGTAATTAAGTCTTTACAGGTGCAGACAGAGTGACTGCAGAGATTGATAATCACAGATTAAAGAGGTGTGAATTGTCTCACACCAGGACATTTGGTAGGATTTCGCAAGCCCAGGCCAGATGGTGGGGGTGAATGTAATGAGCCATGAGTCTAAGGTTCCAATTGAGGCCATACTCATGCGTGCAGAACTTGGCTATCAGTTTCTGCTCGGCGATTCTGCGTTGTCATGCATCCTGAAGGATGTCTTGGAGAACGCTTACCTGAAGATCAGAGGCTGAATGACTTGACTGCTGAAGTGTTCCCCGACTGGAAGGGAACATTCCTACCTGGTGATTGTCGCACGATGTCCGTTCATCCATTGTTGCAGCATCTGCATGGTCTCGCCAATGTACCACATCGGGACATCCTTTCCTGCAGCATATGAGGTAGACAACGTTGGCCGAGTCGCACGAGTTTGTACCACGTACCTGGTGGGTGGTGTTCTCACGTGTAATGGTGGTATCCATGTCGACGATCTGGCACGTCTTGCAGAAGTTGCCATGGCAGGGTTGTGTGGTGTCCTGTTCAAAAAGGCCATCAGCTGCCCACTCCCTGTGCTGCATGTGTCCGACTGCCTAACACTCTGCCCCCCCCCCCCCAGGAGAAGGCGTGCACAATCGCAGGCAGAGAGAGAAGACTGGAATGAGCCCGCTAGACCCACAGCCCCTTACCATCACAGAGCGTTGGCACTGGTCCTCGTCGGTGGGCCCAAGTTGAGAGCAGTCGCTGAAGTGGAGGTCAATTGGGGAACCAAGTGAGCCCCCACTGAGTTGCGGTGTCCTTATGGCACGCATGGCACATTCCTCATACCACCCCCACATCACCCACCACCCCAACCCTCCATCTCTCCAACATCACCCTACCTCCTCCACACCACCCCGAACATAGCACCCCATCTCCTCACACCATGCGTGCACCACCACCCACCATTCCAACCTGTGATCCAACAATATGGCATGTCATATGTCCTTTTGGTGTGCCCCGCCCCAGCCACAAGCACAGGACATGACCAGCGAGGAGGCAGCACCAGACAGCGGCGCAAGCCCCTAAGCCTGCGACACCCTGGAGCAGCAGTCCGGGGACAACACTGAGATTTTGTCACAGCTGTCTCCAACACCCTCCACCATCCCAGAGATACTCACCTCAGCTGGGCATGTTAGTGAAGAGGCTCCTGGGGCACTAACTAGTGCACACCACACACGTGCCGCGGTACATCGGGTGGAGGTTATAACACGCGAGGGAGCGGACAATCGGAGGCCGGGCCGATCCCAGGGACCAGCTGCCGTCCAACAGATCTCGGGCATCTGGACAGGGCATCCCATCAATGCTGAAGATGCATACACAGAGCTAGGGACTACATGATGGGTTGTCAGAAACCATCCAGCAGCTGCAAGCGCGTTTGGAGGAGGAGCAGGAAGTGGTGCCAACCATGCATGCCACCCAGGCCAACAACGCACGGGTGGAATCCGCGGTGGAGGCCTTGGATATGAAGGTATCGGCCATGGGTCAGGATATCCAAGGCCTGGGACATTCTGTGGGCGATGGCTGAGGCACTGGACAGGGCCACATGGACATTACTGCGGCACTCCAGAACTTGGCCCAGTCTCAATAGGTCATGGTTGCGGGCGTCGACAGCATTGACAGGGCACTGGCTGACCTGAGCCAGTCACAAAGGGACCTTGCACAGTCGCAGAGGGACCTGGCACAGTCGCAGAGGAAGTCCCAGTCCCTAAGCTCCATGGCTGCGAGCATTGAGACACTGGTCGAGACGGGAGCGGCCTCCAGGACTGGGAGCGGCAGGTGGAGGGGGAGGCCCCGGAGCTCACTCCGGATGCACCCCCGTCTGATCGATTATCCTGGGGACCTTCGGGCACCCCGTGAGAAGAGGAGGTGATGGGGCCCATGCCGGTGACCCTCCGTAGGGAAAGTGTCAGAACACCATCGCGCCTCTGACTCCCTCCTCCAGTCCATGGCTCATCCGATGGGTGGTGGGAAAAACAGGGTGGCAATATGCCACCTGGGACGCCCGAGAGATTGCCGGCACTGTCCAAGCCCGACCGCTCCAGAGGACAGCCGCCAAAGGGGATCATGGTCACAGGATGGGAATCCCAGCAGGCCATTTCCAACCCTGATGTACCGCCTGCAGATCCACCTAGACATAGCATTGGGGCCTGTAAGGCCAGAAAGTTAGACAGCAGTTAACTTGTCACAGGTGCAACACACAGGATAGTGTTAGGGACTAGGGAACAAACCTATAGATACATGTTCACAATAAACACCTGTTCACAAATATTTCAACCTGTCTCGGTGCTCTGTCAGAAGGATGTGAGTGATGGACTGTGCTGGCTGCAGAGGGGGCACTGGGGGAGTGTGGGATGGGCAGCCATTAGAGGGAGGCACAGGCCACGGCCCCCAGGTTAGCCACCATACCCCATCCCTCTACACACCAGTCCACCCCACCCCCATCACCTCATCCCCACCTCTGCCACTCTAAGGGTTCAGTGGACTGTGTGATGGAATGGCCAGCTCGCAAGCAGGGACCACCCAGGTGGATGGTGGAAAGTGTTACCGTGGGCAGGAATCAGACGTTGTCAAATGAGGCAGAGCACCAGAGGTCATCGCATAGCGGGTCCTGTTCATCCTCCATATTATGGATCAAACCCATTGTTGCTGCCAACCCAGGGTCCGCATCCCATAGTGAGGCAGGTAGAAATCACAGAGGGGGGGGGGGGGGGGGGGGGGGGTGTTGCAGCAGTTGGGGGCGGCGTTCAGGGAGGTTGGCCATGGGAGGGGCTGGTTGGCGAGTGGGGGTGTGGGATGGGATGTTTGTGCTGTCGACGGCCAGGCCCCCTAGTCGTTGAACCTGGAGACAAGAGCGTCCCTGTGCACCAGGGCTGATGCACACATTGTGTGGCCTCCTGTCCCTGCCCATGCTGCCGCTGCCCCACATCCTCCTTGTCGGGTGAGGCCTGGCATCATCCCCCTCCTCCAGCAAGTCAACCCTCTGCTGCGCGATGTTGTGGAGGATGCAGCAGGCCACCATAATATGGGAGACTCTTCTGGCGCTGTACCGGAGGGCCCTCCAGGGCGATCCAGGCACCTGAACCGCATCTTCGGGATGCCGATGAATGCTCGATCACGGCTCTGGCCGCGGCATGGGCATCGTTGTAGCTGATCTCTACGGCAGTCTGTGGCCTACGGATAGACGTCATCAGCCACGACTGCAGCGAATAACCCGTGTCGCCCAGTTGGTCACACACCAACTGCACGCTCATGGTTTGTGAAGACCACCCCCTCATGCGCTGGTTCCCCTCTGCTCAGCCAGGCTCTTCGATGGCATGACCGATCTAGCAGGTCCTCGAATAACATGTGCTGCGGGTACACACGAGGCCTAATGCGGCGGCTCCTTCCCACATCCTCCTTGGCCTGTTGGGCAGCCTGCTCTGCATCCTCACTGACTGGCTCCTGTTTCCATGGGGTATATTCCACTGCTGCAGGGCCCTTCCCGAGCAGCTCCTGCTGGTACAGCCTCAGCGCATCCCCAGAGCTGTGGCGGCTAGGCAGCAGGCAACCATTCCTGGTTGGATTCTAAAATCCATTGTCTGCAGGGAGTGATTGGCAGAAAAGTTAGCATTGTGTGTACCCATGTGCCGAGCCACCTGGACTACATGGTGGCCCAGCTTGCATTTCAGCCCCTGCCCCACATCTCCCTCCTCCACCATTCTCACACCCACCCCTGGCTGTTTCCCTGGCACTTTGTCCTCCGCACCGTACCCCTGGCCCCGTCGGCGTCCAGCAACGCGTTGGTCTCCGACCCCGGCAAATGTCCCTGTCGGCAGGGGTACTGGTGGCTGGCACCACCCATGCCAGAGGTATGCTCTGCAGCCCAGCATCCTACTGTAGCGGCTACCATGGGCATTGCCCTTGGGTAGGTCATGTGGGTCGGTTGTGGGTGGGGGGGTTTAGTGGGGTGGAGGGAGGGGTTGGGGATGGAGGGGGTGGTTTGGGTTGGGTTGTTCTATGCATCCACGGACTACAGTGGGCAGTCAGTGGGGTGCGCGGCAGGATGGCTGATTATTTGGTCATTTATTGCTGTGAGATGCGAATAAGAAACCTTCAGACTTAAAGCAAATTCAGAAAGGTTGTATTCACAAAACGGAGAGTAAACAGATGGAAGTACGAATTGGAGAGTTATGGCCCTATGGTCACAGTTTAGGATCTTACTGAATTTACTCAAATTTACTGAAAAGATAAGTTACTACTGGTTGTATTGTGCCTTGGGAGGCCCTGTAAATGTGAAAGCACTATATAAATTCAAGCTCTTTCTGTTTTATTTGAGTGCTTTACAAGGTCCTTGGGAGTCATTGGCATTTGTTGAAATAAATTTATCTACAATCTTGGCGTACCAGCTCGGAGCCACAACTGTGGAGTGGCGATGGCCATAGTGGCAGTGGTAAGGTCACTGGATGCCCAAACTAATGATCTGGGGACAACGGTTCAAATCCTACCATGGCAGCAGTTTGAATTTAAATTCAATTAATAAATCTGGAATTAAAAAACTAGTCTCAGTGATGATGACCATGAAAACATCATCAACTGTCATAAAAACCCACTTGGTCCATTAGTGTCCTTTAGGGGAGGAAATTTGCCATCCTTACCTAGACAGTCTGATATAGTCATATACACTGAATCATACCTTACAGATAATGGGCTGGATTCCGCATCGGCAGGCTCCTCGTTTCGCCGGCAGCACACTCACGCCCGCGGATTTCCCGACAGTGTGGGGGTGTCCACAATGAGAATCCCCATTGGCCGGCTGCCAGGGCAGAGGATCCCTCTGCCAGCGGGGGGTGCCTCACCAGAAAACGGGTGCGGTGGGACGGAGAATCCCGCCCAATATCTGAGACACCACCACCATCATCCTTGGGCATGTCCAGTCCTACTGGCAGGACAGACCCACCAGAGGTGGCAGCACAATGGTATACAGTTGGGAGGGAGTTGCCCTGGGAGTCCTTGACATTGAATCCGAAACTCATCCAGGTCAAATGTAGGCAGGTATATTTCCTGCTGAATACCACCTACCAAGCCCCCTCAGCTGATGAATCAGTACTCCTCCATGTTGAAGCATTTGCAACCACCTTCAGTCAGAAGTGCCAAGTGGATGGTCCATCTTGGCCTCCTCCAGACGTCCCCAGCAAGACAGTGCTAGTCTACAAACAATTTGATTCACCCCACGCGATATCAAGAAACTGCTGAAAGTACAGGAGACTGTAAAGGCGATGGCCCCTGATAACATCCCAGCAGTAGTACTGAAGGTGTGTGCTGCAGTACAGCTACAAAATTGGCATCTACTTGGTAAATTGGAAAATTACCCAGGTATGACCTGTTCACAAATAGCAGGACAAATTCAACCCAGCCAATTACTGCCTCATCAGTCTACTCTCGGTCATCAGCAAAATGATAGAAGGGGTTGTCAATAGAGCTATCAAGCAACACTATCTTAATAATAGGTTGCTCGCTGATTCTCAACTTGGATTCCCCTAAGCCCTGACCTCTGTACAGCGTTGGTCCAAACATGGACAAAAGAGCCAAACATAAGAGGTGAGATGTGAGTGACTGCCCTTGACATCAAGTTAGCATTTGACTGACCGTGGCATCATGGAGCCCGAGCTCCTCTCCACTGGTTGGAGTCATACCTAGCACAAAGGAAGATGGTTGTGCTTGTTGTAAATCAATCTCAGGTCATTGCTGGAGGTGTTCCTCAGGAGAATATCATAGGCTCAACCATCTTCAAATGCTTCGCCACTGACCTTTTCACAATATAAAGTCTAAATCGGGAACGTTTGCTTTTGATTGCATAATGTTCAGCACCTCCTCAGATACTGAAGCCATCCGTGTCCCATATGCAACAAGACATCTAGGCTTGGGCTAATATGTGCAAATAACATGTGCGACGCTCAAGTGCCAGTCAATGACTACCTCCAATGAGAGAGAATCTAATCATATCCCTGATGTGTTGGGTACTCTGGATCTGTGGAGACTGCGTTTACCTTAGCAGTAACATAGACAGGCTACCAACACTTGTAATAGTACAACTCTATTTTATTTAACTAAGAGCTGTTAAACATACTTGCACTGTGGGTCGACACTATGTTAGATTGACTGAAGACCTGTGGCCAAACCTGACCAGCCTATACTGCTAGCACATGGCGGATGTTTGTGCTACTGACTGTGGGCTCTGTCTGTCTCAGAGGCTGCATCCCGAATGAGCGGGAAAACTAGTGCCCTCTGTCTTTATAGTGACCGTGCCCTAACTGGTGATTGGCTGCTGTGTTATGTGTGTTGATTGGTCTTGCAGTGCGTCAGTCAGTGTGTGTCTCTGCACCATCATATACTGATGTGTATATTATGACAATCCCCTTGACATTCAAAGGCATTACTATCACTAAATTCCCACCATCAACATCCTGGGTATTACGATTGTCCAGAAACTGAACTGGACCAACCATATAAACCATGTAAATTCTGTGGCTCCAAGAGCAGTTTATAGGCTGGGAATTCTGCAGCGAGTAACTCACTTCATGATTCCCCAATGTCTGTCCACCATTTACAAGTCTCAAGTCAGGAGGTTGATGGAATACTCTCTTGGCTCGATGACTGTGGGCTGAAATATCCGGTCCCCCCGCCGAGTGTTTCTTGGTGGCAGGAGGCGGCGCGCTGTTCGCTGGCGGTGGCGGTGGGATTCTCTGTTCCCGCCACTGTCAATGGAATTCCCCATTGAAGACACCTACATTCGGCTAGGAATGCCGTGAGTGGGAGTGCGCTGCCAACGGGACCAGAGAATGCCCGCCCAGCGAACGGCCAGACAATTCTGGCCTGAAGCTCCTAAAACACTCGATGACACCATCCAGGACAAAGCAGCCTGCTTTGATTGGTGTCTGTTATGGCCCAGGGTTTAGAGAACCCCAAAGTGTATCATGGAGTTCACCTGACCCACAACTTTTAATAGATTGTGGTATGGGGAGCACACGGCCCACTCTACAGGTGCGGTACAGCAGAAATGGAAAAGTATTTTTTAAAAGCAAAACAATGTTTATTCTATGAACTCAAGTTAACCTTTTTAAAACATACAGTGAACATCTTAGCAACCATCAATTCAAATACAACCCTCAAAGAATACAACACTAAGTAATCCTTAATAAATTCCCAAACAACATCCAGAAGACAAAAGAAACACCTTTTAACAGAAGCACATTAGGTTTACATTCACTACTGAGAACATTTATAATTCTGAATTCACCAAATGATCAAGAGATAGTCTTTTCATGGCAGAGAGATCAACAGTAGACCTGCTCTGTCTGGCTTCAGCTCCAACACTGAAATCAAAACTAAAACACACCCTGCAGCAAACAGCCTAAAACAAAAGTAAAAATCTGACAGATAGCCTAGCTCCACCCACACTCTGACATCACTGATACACACCCATTTCTTAAAGGTACATTTCTTAAATACCCATTTCTTAAAGGTACTCTCACATGACACATCCCACATTCACATTAAACATTCACTCCCTCCACTACCAATGCACAGTAGGAGCAGTGCCACCTACAAGATGCATTGCAGCAACTCATCAAGACTCCTTCAACAGCACCTTCCAAAACCATGACCGTCACCACCCAGAATGGCAAAGGTAGCAGATATATGGGGATATCACCATCTACAAGTCCCCTCCATTCACTTTTATGACTCAGAACTATTTTGCCATCCCTTCTTTATCACTGGATAAAAGTGCTGGAACTGCATTCCTAACAGCCCTGTGGGTGTACCTGCACCACAAAGACTACAGTGGCTCAAGAAGGCAGCTCACCACCACCTTCTCAAGGGCGATTAGGGATGGGCAATAAATGCTGGTCTCGCCAACGACACCCACATCCTGAAAGAATACATTTTAAAAAAGGATAGAGATATACTTCTTAAAATAAAAACCGTGAATGACATGCAAGAACAGTACATTGTATTGCTGGACAGGAAATACTAACGTTTACTCTTTACCCCTACTCAGGAATTTCCAGGTCGACCAATCATCACGACATTCTGGGAGCGGCACCTGCCCTCTGTGCCGGTATTTCTGATGGTGCTCAGCTTTTCCACTTGTATGGCAGTTGCTAGTGTGGTCGTGTCCAGGAACGTCTGTCTGCCCAGGGCTTGAGGACTCGCTTTGTTGCTTTGCAGTGGATGGAAATCTGTTGTTGCAAAGATCATCTGTTAAAAGCATCGGAGCTCTTGGAGTTTACTAAATCCCTTAATTTGTTTTATTCTCAACACAGTCTTGAAGATCTCGACTGTAATGAATCGTCCCAAAGATAAGAAAAATATCAGGCAGTAATGTTCAGGAGCTCCCTTACTGAGACTGAACAGCTTGGTACAGTTTAAGGTGTACGGGGTAAAAGGGCGAGAGGCTGGGTGAAAGAATCACCCACATCGCAGATCTTGTGTCCCCCCCCCGCTCCTCGCCAAAAAAGACAAGCCCAAGAATTGCTGGCCCAAGAAATTTAAAACCAACAGTTTTCAAACAAAAAGCCAGGTGGGCTCACAATAGTGAAGGTATCTGTCCATGCCCACTTCAAGCTTTTGTCGGTGGTTGCTCTTTTGAAAAATACATACATTTTGATGTGATAACCATTTCCTAGCTAAAAGCTTGTTCATGTTTCAAAAGAAATTTGTAACGTACTGTGTGTATTGTACCACTGCTGAGATCTTCAAATAAAAGTATTATTGCAATCCATTTTGTGCCTTGTTTCAATGATTCACCATAGCTCTACTCACTGTAACCTGTTCTTGGATTCACAGAATCGTACAATAGTTACATTACAGAAGGAGGCCATTCGGCCCGTCATGTCTGTGTTGGCTCTCGGAAGGAACAATTCATCTAGTGCCACACCTCTGCTTGTTCCCCATAGCCTTGCAAATCTTTCCTTTTCAGATAATGATCCGAATCTGCTTTGAAAGCTTCCATTGCCTCCACCACTCTCTTCGTGTCCCATTCCTTCCTTTGCAAATTACCTTAAATTTGTGCTCTCTGATTTATTTTTTAAAATTATTTCATGGGATGTGGGCGTAGCCAGTTGGACTAGCATTTATTGCCCATCCCTAATTGCCCTTGAACTATGTGGCTCTTCAGAGTCAAGCAAATTGCTGTGGGTCTGAGGTCACATATAGGCCAGACCAGTAAGGACAGCAGATTTCCTTCCCTAAAGGGCATTTGGGTTTTTACAACCATCAGCAATGGTTTCATGGTAATCATTAGACATTTAATTCCAGATTTTTAATGTATTTGAATTTCACCATCCGCCCTGGCAGGTATCGAACCATGATCCCCAGAGCACTACCCAAGGTCCCTTCTGATCATTTTCCCAGTGGGAACAGTTTCTCCCTATCTACTCTGTCCAGACCACTCATGATTTTGAATTCCTCTACCAAATCTCTTCTCAACCTTCTCTTCTCCACGGAGAATAGTCCCAACTTCTCCAATTTATCTATTAAACTGAAGTTCCTCATTCATGAAATTATTCTTGTGCGTCTTTGCTGCACCCTCTATAGGGCCTTCACATCCTTCCTAAAGTGTGGATAGAATGCTTCAGTTGAAGTGTCTTATACAAGTCTAACATATCTTCCTTTGAGATTTAGTATTCTCTGCCCCTAATCATAAAGCCTCGATGTCCCAAGCTTTAGTAAACGCTCTCTCAACCTGTCCTGCCCCCTTCAATGATTTATGTACATATATCCCCAGTTCCATCTGCTCCTGCACCCCCTTTAGAATTACATCTTTGATTTTATGTTGTCTCGCTGCGTTCTTTCTATCAAATTGAATCACTTCTCACTTTTCTGCATTGAACTTTATCTGCTACTTATCCACCCATTCGACCAACCTTTCCATGTCCTTTTGAAATTCTGCATTCTTCTCCACAATAATTCCAAATTTCATTTCATCCACAAACTTTGAAAATGCGCTCTGAACACCAAGGCCAAGGTCATTCATTGTGAACCCCATCACTGTGAACCATGCGTGTGGTTAATGATGCTCTCTCTGTATCTTGTCCGGAAAAGCTGTCCCACAATCGGCGAGAGATTGCCCAGACTGGCGGTGGCATGCCGGGCATAAGAATCCTCCCCACCTTTGAGGAACGGGCCCTGGAGGTGACTGATGTGGCCGTGGACAGAGCGGTTACCCACGTGGAGGCTGACCGATGCTGCAGAGGTGAAGACCCACCGGCCTCACCCGAAGGACCTGTCAAACGTGAGTTGTTATTGCCTTACTGACTGACCCATGCCTCCCACTGCCCACATGTCCATTCTCCCACAGGTCCTCCAGCCGACAGGGCCGGCCCATCCCGGGTGGCCCCTTCTCCAGCCTCCCAGGAGACCACCTCGGAGAAGAGCTCCAGGCACAGCTGTCATCCCCATCCTCTACCAGCGCAGATACATACCCTGGTGGAAAATATTAGTGGTCAGGCTTCTGGGGCACAATCCGGTGAGCACCACACAGCTGCTGATGGTGGAGGCAGCAAACCCCAAGCGAGACAGCAGTCGGAGGTCTGCTGGAAGCCAGTATCCAGCTGGGTCCCAGTACGATGCTGAGTCTGTGGAACAGGGTTACCCAGAGCTGATGTCAGCGGCACTCCAGCAGGTCCATAGCCACTTGGAGGGGTCCCAGAGGCTACAGGCCAGGAGATGTCGCCGGCAATGCGTGGCACCGAGGCCAACACTGCTGGGGTGCCGACTGCAGTGGAGAGCCTGGTGCACGATGTCGGCATCATTAGTGAAGGTGTCCAAGGCGTCATGCAATGGGTGACAGCCATGACTGAGGGTCTCGTAGTATGTCTGCCTCACTGGGGGTGTCACCCAGTACCAGGCTGACCTTGATGAGGTTCTGTGCGGCATGTCCCACTCTCAGATGGGCATGACTGAGGTGCTGCGAAGCTTGTCCCAGTCGCAGGTGGGCATTGCCGAGGCGCTGCAGAGCATGGCCCAGTCACTGAGGAACATCGCCGAGGGTGCAGACTATGGGAAACCGCCAGGGCTAGCAGAGCCAGATGATGCAGGGGCAGCAGGGGCTCGAACCAACTGTATCCCCATCGTAAGTTGAAACCCAGAGTCCTATGGGCACGACCAAGAGTCGGGTGCGCCGAGTGCCAAGCAGGACCCGTCCCATGGAATGGGAATGGTGGCCACCAGCTCCCCTGCATTCCACCCCTCTGATGAGGCAGTGTCTCACAGCCAGCACATGAAACAGGGTATCAGGCTGTGCATGTGCCGCCGTGTGGCCCCAGAGCCCCCAGAGGATGCCTGCCAGGGGCATCAACGGCCACGGGACGAGGTAAGCAGCTGGCTGCCTCCACCTCAGCTGTGCATCTTGGGGACACCATCGGGAGAGTGGGGCATTGTCAAACACAATAAACACATTTGTGCACAAACAGTATGACACTTTTGTCACCTTCTTTCGCTATGTGGGCCACCCCCGAACCCTTGGTCCATCTCTCCAGGCATCTCCCCTCCCCGTGGCACTTACCCACCCTCCAACTGTGGACATGTCCCCGCAGCTGTGTCCCATCCCCTGGGTGTTCAGATGTCGACTGCTGCGTCTGTGGTACTGCGTCCTGGTTTAGCACAGGGCTAAATAGCTGGCTTTGAAAGCAGACCATGGCAGGCCAGATGCGCGGGTTCAATTCCCGTACCAGCCTCCCCGAACAGGCGCCGGAATGTGGCGACTAGGGGCTTTTCACAGTAACTTCATTTGAAGCCTACTTGTGACAATAAGCAATTTTCATTTCATTTCCCTCTGTGTTCAAGCACAGAGTCCATGTATCAAGGTGTGATTGGGATGCTAGGCAATGATGCCCACATGCTACATGGCCTGGCTACCCACAGGAATCCACTTGGGTTGTGTGAAGTGCCCACTTAACCACGATTGTCAATTCCCCATTGGCGATAGCCTTCAGTCGCACGGCCAGAGGCATCGGCAGTCGGTGGGGGTTATGGGTCATTGGCGGGGCAGACGGGCAGGGACAAGGGAGGCCCCAGGAATGGGTACACACAATCCAGGGCTTGGCATGGTGGTGCCGCGCGCAGTTGCCGCCCGGTTGCCCCCCAGCGCACCGCTCTCACCCTCCCATGGCAGCCCACCCCTGTGGAGGGTCCCCCACCCCCAACCGAGTGTCCGCCGCCCTCCACCGAGCAATGGGGTGGCAGGCGCAGCACCCCCGGTCTCTTTGCCTGTGAACAAAAATGGCTACTCCCCTCCTTGGCTCCCCGCAGAAGCCCTTCCGCCAGGTTAATGTTTTTCAAAAGGAGTACTAATTGGTGCCAGCGTGACCACTTGCTGGGGAGGCCGGTGAATGATTGGAGGCCAGTGATATGGGGTGGCTCTCCTTAATTGTATGGAAATGGGGCTTAAGTGGTGATAATTGGTTTCTCACCACACTACGAAGAGATCCTGATTTCACCTTCGGAAGCAGGCCGGTTGCATTGCAAACTCTTTGGTGCCTGGCGTGGTCCTCGTTTTTTGGCCTCTCCCACTATTCACCGCTCTCGTTTCGCTTGAGCGAGAGCGTAATGAGGCCGGAGATTCGCGCCCTCTCCCTTTGCTTCTCCTCAGCAATATGGTTGACTCTGAAATGGCCTAGCAATATGCTCAGTTCAAGGGCAATTAGAGAGGAGCAACAATGCTGGCCCAGCCAGTGGCATCCACATCTAATAATGAAAAAATCATCTAAAATATTGCCTCCTGGTTCCAACACCACTGCCAAAATAGGTTAAACCTTCGCCCTGCAAAGAAATTGCTCCCAGTGTCATAATATGCACCCATGCACATCATGAGGTAAAAACAGGCAGTGACAGACACCCAGGTTAGCCAATCAACATACAGGACAGAACACAACCAATCACCAGATAGAACACCAGAGAGGGGCTTCCAACTATAAAGCACACGAGGCATCAGCACTCCGCCTCTTTCCACTGGTGACAACTCAGGGTGTATATATCAGTGAGCACCTTCTACACGTGGATCAGAGCTAGCCTGGTCTAGTAAGCTAGAGTTAGTACACTTAGAGTAGTAGAGTGTCAACCCACAGCCAGCTGCATGCATTGTTACAGACGTTCAATAAATTGTATTGAACCAACGCCTACGTTTGGTGTATGCTTTACAGTTCATCTGCATCCTGTTGCAGTCCGTGTTACCCCAGGGTGAATAACACACACCCAGCTCTGCTTAGATGCAACCTGCACAGGTCTTATAACCCCCAGAGCTGATCCCAATTCCCAAAGCCCTCCCTCCTGCACTATCTCTCCAGCTACAAATTCATCTGCTCTATCCTATTTCTATCTCTGTTTGCGTGTTGTATCGGGATCTAATCTGGAGATTACAACCTTTGACATTTTGCTTGCTAATTTCCTACCCTGTTCTCTAAATGATGCCTGCAGACCACATCCTCTTTCCATCTATGCTGTTTGTATCGAGCCGCTGCAGCCATTCAGTGACACCATTCACCCTGACACCAGGGAGGTCACATAACATTCTGGATTTACATCTGTGACTACAGAAATGGCTGTCTGCTCCTCAAACCTCCTATCGTCCTCTCGCTTCTCTGCACAGTTGAGTCAGTCATGGTGCCACAGACTTGGCTCTGGCTGCACTCCCCAGGTGATCCATTAACTTCATCAGAATACTGATTGGAGAGTGAGATGCATTTAGGGGCCTCCTGCATTACTTGCCCATTTTCCCTGACTGCCTTGTAGTCACCCCATTCCCTCTCCCCCGGCATACCCTTTGGCTGCGATGTGACTGCATCTATAAACATGCTATCCACAAAGCTCTCAACTTTGCAGATGCTTTGCAGTGACACTAGTTGTCCATCAGCTCCGAAACACAGAGCTCATGCTGTTACAGCCGTTGACACTTCCTACATATATGGTTATCCAGGGTAAGGGAAATGTCCTGAGGTTCCCATATGGAACAGCATGTGCACACTCGGGGTGCTCCATCTATTAGATTATAAGACTTGAGGGCAGCAGGGTAGCACAAGTGGCTAGCACTGTGACTTCACAGGGTCCCAGGTTCGATTCCCCGCTGGGTCACTGTCTGTGTGGAGTCTGCACGTTCTCCCCGTGTCGGCGTGTGTTTCCTCCGGGTGCTCCGGTTTCCTCCCACAGTCCAAAGACTTGCAGGTTACGTGGATTGGCCATGTTAAATTGCCCTTAGTGTCCAAAAAAAAGGTTAGGTTATGGGGATAGGGTGGAAGTGAAGACTTAAGTGGGTCGGTGCAGACTCGATGGGCCAAATGCCCTCCTTCTGCACTGGATGTTCTATGTTCTCACTACTTAATTTAAAAAAAAGACTTACCTACTGCTCAGCTTTCAGGTGGAAGAAGGTACGGTTTGTCGCTACAACCTATCATGTTATCTCCACCCAAGAAAGTATGGGCTTTGTATTTATTAACCACTGGACATTTGTAACACTGATTAGAGTTTGTGGTGAGGGAGTAGTACTCCGTGCCAGTGTCATGTCCCTCTGGGCATCATAAGTGGCCTCCATGCTGGCAGACTTAATGTGTTGCACATTCTGGACTCTGCTTCCTGCCTTGAATCTTGCTGAGTAGGATTTAAAGGTTTGCACCTCCGACCTTCTGAATTCCTCCCCTGGATGAAGCCTCTGGACTCCTCTGGCAATAGTCATAATTCTGTCCAACGGCAATCAAATCCTGGTAAACGTGCAGAGAGGGACATACAAGAGTGGAGCTCACCTCTGCCCGGCCCTGCTTGTCCCTCAGAGTGCTGCTAACGCAAGCTCAACAGCACCTTTAAAATGTTACACCAGCGTTCCTGCTTTTCAGCTGCTAACATCTATTTCACATCAATGCCTGCACCAATAACTTTGCAAACGTGTAACTCAGGAAACCATCATGTCACCCTCTCAACAGGCCATTGGCAAGTACAATGGTTTTCTTAATTTGGCAATAGCACTGTCGGTCATATTGACGGAATTCAAGGTATTTCTTCGAACACCGATCCCAAGTTTAATAGCAATGCGATAGGAGGGACCATTGCAGTTGTCTGTTGTAACAGGAGAGGTAGGGTTCAGGAGGGATAAGTTTCAATCAGCTGAATTTCCTTTCCAAGTCCTAGATTTGTTCTTACATTTATGTGATATTGGGCAAGCGTTAACTGAATGCGGCAAGAGTGCAAGCAGAATTGGTTTAGTGAACAAATCGGTGCTCACAAAAGACATTGATGATCAAAATTTGTGCCAGATGCCCATTGGAACCAGTCAGGATTCCCATGCTCAGTGGAAAATGTAGCTGATGATAGATAGCCTCTCCATTGCATTGTTCTGAGGTGCTGTGCAGGATGGAAACCTGCAGCTGCCTTAACATTTACAGCCAGTGGAGGGAGCTGAAGGAGAGCTTGATTAAACACGACTGGGAGAAACTGGACTGAAAGTACAAGAGGGGAGGTGCTGGAAGTTTAGAGAGGGATTCTCCATCCTTTCACGCAGCGGGATTCTCCAGTCCCGCTGTTGTGAATGGGAGACTTGGCCGAGCACCAAAATACTCCATCCGCGCTAGCAGCGGTAGCAGGGCGGACCCGCAGTGGAGAAATCCAGCCATAGTGTTGAAAGTTGGTTAGCTTGGTCACAGAATCAATCATAATGACCCGATTATCACAAATTTGCACATCTTCTGTAATGTTTCATCTATCCTTGCTGCTAACAATAAAATAATACGTAATAGGAGCAGGAATGGGCCTGTTACACCAATCAATATGACGATCTTCTATCTCAACTCCACTTTTCCTGCCCTATTCCCTTGATTCCCTGGGCTGGATTCTCTGTTTTGGAGACTACGTCCCCATGACGGCGGCCATTTTGCAGGGGGAAGGCAGGGAGGCAGCATAGAGCTCGCAGCTTTAGCTGCCGATACGACCCTGAGCACGTCCGGTTCCATGGCCGCGCGTGCGCATGGCGGCAGCCTGCAGCGGCCGCGCCGGGCAACATGGTGGACTCAGCCCGCGGGCCCGGACTGCAAAAGTAGTGCCCCCTTCGGCAGCTCGCGCGCCCCGGACCACCCGCCCACAATGAAGCCCCCCTTGCCCACGGATCGCCCTTCCCCCGACCGTGGCGGTGCCGGACTGAGTCCGCAGCCGCCACGCGCGGTTCCCGGACGGTGTGAGCACACGTAACCCACGCCGTCAGAAACCTGGCCGGTCGGGGACTGAACATCGCGGGCGGGCCTCAGGCATTGGCCTGAGGCCGTGTTAACGCTTTTCAGGGGGCAGAGAATACAAAAAACGGCATCATGGGTGGGTGGGGAGGGATGCGCTGGGGGAGGGGTGGGGTGAGCAACTGGGGGAGGCTAATGCTCGTTACACCACCGTGCCAACCCTTGGATCCCAACCCGATGCCAGTGGCAAGCCCTGCTCCTGCCCGTCTGCCCCACTGATCACCCATAACCCTCACAGACCTCTGAGCCATCTGGCTGCGCAGTTGAAGGCTATCGCTAATAGGGAATTGGCAATCATGGTTAAGCGAGCACTTGACAGATACCAAGTGGGTTCCTGTGCGTAGGCGGGCAATGTAGCATGTGGAAGTCAGTTCCTAGCATTCCAATCAAACCTTGATGCCTACACACTATGTGTGAGGCAACACCTCACACGCTGCAGCCAACATCCGAATTCCCAGGGGATGGGTCACAGGTCCCTGGACATGACCACGGATGGAGGGTGGGTGGGTGCCACGGGGACAGGGATTGCCTGGAGAGACAGGCAAAGGGTCGGGGGGGCCAGCCTGCATTGCGGACGAAAGTGACAGAAGCATCATAATGGTTGTGCAAAGAGTTGTTTAATGTGCTGTACAATACCCCATTCCCGATAGTACCACTGCCCCAACCCCTCTGGCCCCCAACGACACCCCCTCCCCACCCCCTACCTAACCCCTCCCCTACACGTGTGCCGTCAGTGATGCTCAATGTACCTGGCCCTTCTAGTTTTACCACCACGTCTCGGTGTTTCCCCAGGATGCACATCTGAGGTGGAGGCAGCCAGCACCTTACCTCGTCCCATGGCCTTCGATGCCCCGGCGGGCGTCCTCTGAGGGCTCTGGGGCCGGAGGGCCCCGGCTCAGTTGTCGACAGCACATGCACAGCCGTGCTGCCCTGTCCCGTGTGCTGACCGCGAGACGCAGCCTCATCAGAGGGGTGAAACTCGGGAGTGCTAGTGGCCACCGTCACCGCCCCATGGGACGAGTCCGGGTTGGCACTCAGCGCCCCCTCCTCCCAGTCAGTGCACTTAGGTCCCTGGGGTTCACCTTGGGATAGAGGGGCAGCTGGTTCAGGCCCTGGCTGCCACTGCTTCATCTGGCTCTGCTAGTCCTGGTGGTTCCCCATAGTCCGCATCATCGTGTCGACGTCCTCGGCGATGCTCCTCAGTGACTGGGCCACATCCCCAGTGACCGGGCCATGCTCTGCTGTGCCACAGCCGTGCCCACCTGCGACTAGGACACGCTCTGCAGCGCTCAGCCATGCCCACCTGAGAGCGGCACATGTCCCGCAGAACCCCATTAAGGTCGGCCTGGATGTGTGTAACATCCCCCAGTGAGACAGACAAACTGCCAAGGCCCTCAGCCATGGCCGTCACCGACTGCACAACGCCTTGGACACCTTCACTAATGGTGCCGACGTCGTGCACCAGGCTCTCCACGGCAGTTGCCACCCGAGCAGTGTTTGTCTCGATGCCACTCACTGCCGTTGCCATCTCCTGCGCCCGTAGCCTCTGGGACTCCTCCAAGCGGCTATGGGTCTGCGGGAGTGATGCTGATATCTCCCTCTGAACATCCCAGCCGCTCCCTATCGTTCCCCTCAGCCCCGGGTAACTCTGTTCCAGAGGCTCAGCATCAGGCTGGGACCCAGCTGGGTCCAGGGATCCAGCAGACCTCCGACTGCTGTCTCGCCTGGGGATTCCTGCCTCCACCTGATCTACATTGTCAGCAGTGTGGTGCTCACCAGATTGTGCCCCAGACGCCTGACCACTAACATTCCCCACCGAGGTATGAGTATCTGCGCTGGTGGAGGGTGGGGATGACAGCTGTGCCGCGACTATAACAGTTGCATCCTTGGAGCTCTTCTCTGTGGAGTCAGGAAAGATGCCCCCCGGGATGGGCCGGTGCCATCAGCTGCTGGACCTGCGGGAGAATGGACATGTGGTCAGTGGGAGGGGTGGGTCAGTCAGTAAGGCAATCACTACTCACCTTTGACAGGTCCTCCGGTGGGGCCCAATGGTTCCTCACCTCCACGGCGTCCGCCAACCTCCGCGTTGGTGATCGCCCTGTCCTCGGCCACACCAGTCCCCTTCAGGGCCCGCTCCTCAAAGGAGGTGAAGATTCTCAAGCCCGGCACCCCACCGCCAGTCTGGGCCCTCTCCTGGCGATTAAGCTTTTCCTGAGGTATTGTTAGCCGCATGCGTGGTTCACAGTTCTGGTGATGGTGGTCGTTGGGGGGGGGGGGGGGGGGGGTGAAGGGAGGGTTAGGGTGGAGGGGGGGGATTGGAGGGGTGGGTGGAGAGAGTGCTGAAGGGGAGGGAGATGGAGGGAGGGTTGGGCGTCGCCTGGGGGGATGCTCCCTTGGGGTGTTGGGGGGTGGGATGTTGATGTCGCCTCACTCTGACTGCCTGGTCGTTGACCTTTTTCCGAGACTGGAGGCCAGTCTTCCTGGTCACACTGCCCACGCTGACTGCTGCCGCCATCTCGTCCCAGGCAGCACTGGCTGCCTTGTGGCTCACCCTCCGGGACCCTCGGGGGAACAGGACATCCCTCCTGGCCTCCACCGCGTCCAGGAGACGCCCCAGGTCAGCATCACTGAGGTACCTGCGGGCTTGGGATTCTATTCCTTCGCTATGTGCAGCCACGGTCGCTCACTGCCTCTTTCCCGTTCAGGCTCCTTATTCAAAGTCAGTCGCGTTGAATAGCCATGCGTATTTTGGCACTGCGGGGACCTCGGGCGAGCGCCATTTGGTACTGGACCCAAAAACGGGGATCCCCAAAGGGATCGGAGGCATCCAGCTGCATGCCCTTTGGACTGGGTGGTGCCCCAGCACTGCTGGTGCCACCTGGGTACCCTGGCACTGCCAAAGTGTCCTGGTGGCACTGCCAGATGACAGGGGCACTGCCAGGTTTGCACTGTCATGTGCGCACGCGATCGGGCTGGGGTTGCCCGGAATGGGTGTTGGGGAGGGTGGGGTTGCGAGGACCCTCCCATGTTGGGTTCAGACTGTGGGGGGGGGGGGGGGGTCATGGATTCTGTTCGGGGCCTTGGAGATTGGGACGCTTTAAAAAAATGGCATCCCGATCTCTCGACTTTGTTCCCTTTCAGGAAGACCATGCCCTCTGATTTCAGTTCCCCAGTGCTAAACTTCTAACTGTGGGCGAAGTCAGTGGGAAACTCCCCTGGACCCACAAAAGTGACTAAGTGTCATTGAATAGCGGTGGGGAACTCGCCGGCAGAGCCAGGAGGAAACTCCCTAAAAACACACCACAAATAGTTAGCACTGCTGCCTCACAGCTCCAGGGTCACAGGTTCAATTCCTGCCTCGGGTGATTGTCTGTGTGGAGTTTGACTTTCTCCCTGTGTCTGCGTGGGTTTCCACCGGGTGCTCCGGTTTCCTCCCACAGTCCAAAGATGTGCAGGTTAGGTGGATTGGCCATGATAAATTGCCCTTGAGTCCAAAGGGTTAGGAGGGGTTACTGGGTTACAGGGTTAGGGCGGAGACATGCACTTAAGTGGGGTGCTCTTTCCAGGGGCTGGTGCAGACTCGAAAGGCCTCCTCCTGCGCTGTAAATTCTATGATTCTATGAAATAAACTTAAACATTTTTGGGGAGAATCGCGCCCTAAGTGTTGATGCCGGGACTAAATCGGGAATGTTCCCGGTGGGAAGGAGGCTGCCACCCACCGAGGTCAACCGGGCCTGTGCGGATGTGGCCTGGGTGCCACCGCGAGGATCGAGCAGCAGTGCCGAAAGAAGCTGCACAACCTCAGGGCAGCCCGGGTGAGTCACCACTTATGTGGCCCTGGCATGAACCCCCGTCCCGCATCTCACACGTGCCCCCCCCCGAGGGCATTTGGACCCCTCCCAGAGGGCGATTGAACCCCAGCCGCCGGCAGTCCCCTCGCACCCCACCTTGCATGCCAATGCCTGTATTGCCCACCATGGCTGGGTGCCCTGCACAAAAAGGCTACCAAGTGCGGATCCCCTGTGCAGCCCTTGTCCCACACTGTCTCACATTGTGTGTGATCTGTCATCCCAAGCGAAGATGGCCCACAACCACCAGGAGGGGGAGAGGAACTGAGGGGGCCAGCCAGGTCTGGGGATCCTCACCATTGCGCAGCAGAAGGGTGGGGTGGGAGAGCAAGCAGTCGCCCAACAGGAGGCCGGGATGGGACACTAAGTGAGCCTGCAATGAATTGTGATGTCTTTATGGCACGTGAGTCCCGCCTCTATCCCACACCACACCTAGCCATCATCTTACCATGTGTTTTGTCTTTTGACTTGCAGGATCACTTCCCGACGAGGCCGGACTGTCCGGGTTCCTTCGCCCCCAGCCACAACCCCTCAACCCTCAGCACCAGTCCAGGGACGACACCAATTCCTCATCACTGCTTTCATTGACACCCTCCACTACCCCAGAGGGTCTCACCTGGGTGGGTCATTATAGTGAAGAGGCTCCTGGGTCACTCTCTTGTGCACATGACACACACATGCTGTAGTTCATCAGGTGGAGGTAGGAACCTCCGAAGGGGCAGACAGTCGGGAGGTGGCCCGTTCTCAGGGACTAGTTGCTGCCCAGAAGGGTCTCGGACTTTTGGAAAGGGAGGTCCCATCAATACATTTATGTTTATTTTCATGTCTGGAGATTCTCCGACTCCTGAGGATCGACCCACATGACCTGGCCCGATCCGGCAGGAATCGAATGGCAACCTGACCCCGACTTCGACCTGGAAGCCGAGGAGACCCGATGAAGAGGCCCTGGACCTCGTCCCCCCATCCAAAGCGCCCGACCCAACTTCCAAAGTGCCCTACCCAGCGACCGAAGTGCCTGACCAGGCACCCGGCCTGACCCGACCCAGAGAGGCCCAGCGCCCCAACTCACCAGAGAAGAGAAGGAAGGTAATCGACGTGGAGGCCCGACCAGGCCGAGTTGGAGGCCTGATCGCAAGAGCACTCGGACCGCCCACCGACCCAGGAAGACACTGCCAGCGTCCCAAACGCAACATAATCACTCCCAAAACAGAGAAGACCCCACACGGGGACCTGACCACACCTTAAGGAAGACCCAACTTCGTAGAAACCTGGGGCCCGACCGGATCACGAACATGCACCCCTCAACGACCCCCAAATCGTAACCAGAGCCCAGGAACCCTCCTGACTCAACCACTTGCCTTCCAGAAGGATCAGACTCCTCTCATTGGACCCCGGGACCAGCTGCCGGCGAAGGAAATGAGGAAAATGAGCCGGTCTGCAGGTGAGACTAAAGCAACAGGTTTCAAATCTCCCCTCCCCAGCATACACCTAGCAAACATCCAAGCAATCGAAAAACAAGCTGGATGAGCTTAACACTAGACTTAACTCTTAGAGTGAAGTGAGAGACGGCTGTGTGCTCTGCTCACAGAGACATAGCTCACTCCTGCCCCACCAGGCTGTGCCATTAAATCTGATGATTTCTCAATTCAGCGGATGGACCGCACGGCGTCATCGGGCAAGGCGAAGGGTGGTGGGGTTTGCCTCCTCGTCAACTCCTCCTGGTGCTCAGATGTGGCGACCCTGGCGGATTACTGTTCCGCTGACCTGGAATACCGGTCTGTGAAGTTCTGCCCATACTTTCTTCCACGGGAGTTCCCTTCTGTCATCATCACAGCGGTCTACATCCCACCTCAGGCGGAAGTGAAGGAGGTGCTTGATAAATTGTACACCGATATAAACAACCTGGAAATGGAATACCCGGAGGCCTTGTTCATCAAAGCTGGGGACTTCAAGCAGGCCAACCTCAGGAGTGTCCTGCCAAAATGCCACCAACGCATCTCCTTTCCCACCAGGGACCCTAACATCCTTGACCACTGCTACACAACCATCAAGGGCACCTACCGCTCCACCCCCCGACTGCATTTCAGAAAATCAAGCTGGAGGACGCAGTTAAGAAGGTCGTGCAATGCTGGTCCGAGGCAACGGAAGAGTTCCTGGGCGACTGCTTTGAGTCAGTTAACTGGTCCATATCCAAGAACTCGGCGGCCAACCCAGATGAGTATGCCAGCATCGCCACAGACTTCATCAGTAAGTGTGTCAAGGACTGCATTCCAAAGAAGGTAGTACGTACGTTCTCCAACCGGAAACCATGGCTTACCCAGAGATCCACTCACTACTGAAGTCCAGATCTGAGGCGTTCAAGACAATGACCCTGACCAATGCAAGAAATCTAAGTATGACCTCCACAACACCATCAGGGATGCCAAGAGACAATACCAGACTAAGCTAGAGACCCAGACTAACGACACAAACTCTCGTCGGTTGTGGCAAAGCTTAAACAATATAACGGGATAGAAAGCAACAGAGCCCCCCTCCCCGATGAACTTTGTTTTGAGCAGGAAGCCAATGAACCGATGCCACCTTCCCCAATAGCATCGGACACACCCATACCTTTTTTTAAATTACTTTATCAGAGATACAAAGCCAGAGCTCGGAGTGTGGACATGGACACATCCCTAATCCAGCTCCTTGCCTGCTCCAAAAAACAAATTGAATTCAATTCATGGTCCCCACAAGAGAGACATACTAGATCGAGGCATTAGACCGTACCGGGCACGTTGTCACTGGAGCCCGGCGCCAGATTCGATTATCGGCTATCGCCCGATCCTCCGCCCGATCACGATTCACAATTTTGGTCTCGCGAAGCGGAGAATCCAGACCTTTAACTTCATTGACTGAGTACCCACACTCCTCTGTGGTAGATAATCCTCCGAGTGAAGAAAACGTACCTCATCTCAATGTGAAATGGCCAATGCCTTAACCTGAGACAATAGATAGTAAGTCGCTGGGTGGAATAGCAGTTTATAAGTGGTTCGCAAGCTTTCTGCTGAGGGGACTTCCTGTAATTATGACACACAGTGATTGTTGTCCTAACTTCTGTTCCTGAAATGGATATGGGGAACAGGCGGAGTTGAAGCCAATGATCAGACCTGATCATATTGAATGGCGGAGCAGTCTTGGTGGGCTATACGGTCCAGTCGTGCTCCTGTTTTGTATGTTCTTATGAATGTGTTATCATTGCAGAAACCAATGATTACAACTCAGTAAAAGCAGGAAAATACAGAAATTGAATTCCCTAGGATCAGTGGGCACCAGTTAAAAAACTGCTGGTGGTATTTGTTTTGCTGAGAATGATGGGATAATTAGAATATCCTATCCACGTGTGGTCACTGCACTCATGCAAATGCATGTGTCCAACTCTTCTCATCCTCAATTTCTGCATCTCCATTTTTGAGGGTGGGTTATCAACCTATATCCATGAGAAGCTCTCCGACTCCCACAGCTACCTTGATTACACTTGCCTCCCATTTCTTGTAAGGACTCATTCTCCCCGTGTCTGCGTGGGTCTCTCCCCCACCATCCAAAAAGGTCTTCAGGGTAGGTGGGTTGGCCATCCTAAATTGTCCCATAATTTGAAAAACGAATTGGGTACTCGAAATTTCAAATTTAAAAAAATTCTTGTAAGACCCCTGGGTGGGATTCTCTCACCCCGGGGCCGGGCCGGAGAATCGTCGGGACCTGCGCGAAACGCGCCACGCCGCCCTGACGCCAGTCCGTCAATTTTCTGGAGAGTGGTCGGTGCGGCGCCAGTCGGGGGCTGCTCTACGAGTCCCCCCACCCCCCGCCGATTCTCAGCTCGGGATGGGCCGAGCGGCCACGCTAAAAAAGCCGAGCCCCGCCGTCGCCATTAGCAGCTGCTCTTACCCGGCGGAACCTCGGCCTGGATGCATCCAGGGGCGGCCTGGTGGGGGGGGGACCGACCGCGGGGAGACCTCCGCTGTGGCCTGGCCTGCAATCGGGGTCTACCAATCGGCGGGCCGGCCATGTTGTGTCGGGGGACCCTGACGGTCCCACTTAGCATGCGCAGACCCGCGGCGCCCATCTGATGCCGGGGTTTGGCAGCTGGAGCGGCGTGGGTCGCTCCAGTGCCGTGCTGGCCCCCTGTAGGGGTGAGAATTGCTGCTCCTGAGGCCATGTTGACGCCTTCGAGAAACGCGACGGCGTTTACGACGGCGTCAACACTTAGCCTCAGGATCAGAGAATCCCGCCCCCTATTCCATCCTCACAGTTCCTCTGTCTCCGTCACATCTGTTCTGATTAAATGAAATGAAATGAAAATCGCTTATTGTCACAAGTAGGCCTCAAATGAAGTTACTGTGAAAAGCCCCTAGTCACCACATTCCGGTGCCTGTTCGGGGAGGCTGGTACGAGAATTGAACCCGCGCTGTCGGCCTTGTTCTGCTTTATAAGTCAGCTGTTTAGCCCACTGTGCTAAACCAGCCCCTGAGGGTGCCACCTTCCATACCCAATGCTTCTGAATTGCATCATATAAAATAGACACTCAAAATCCTGGAAATCCTCAGAAGGTCTGGCAGCATCAATAGAGAGAGAAACAGAGTTAAATGTGAGCTCTGTGACATTTCATCACCTTTCTGATCTGAATTTTGAGCTGTTAGATCTGCTGACTATTTCCAGGATTTTCTGTTTTCATACCAGATTTCCAGCATCCAGAATGTCTTCAAATGTTTTCATCAAACGAGAATTCCACTCCTTCATCATAGAATCATACAATTTACAGTCAGAGTAAATTGAGTCTGCACCGTCCCCTGGAAAGAGCATGCCATTCAAGCCACACCTCCACTCTACCCCCGCAACCCAGTAACTCCACCCAACCTTTTTGGTCACTAAGGGCAATTTATCATGGCCAATCCACCTAACCTGCATGTCTTTGGACGGAGCACCCGGAGGAAACCCACGCAGACACGGGGAGAACGTGCAGACTCTGCACAGACAGTGACCCAGCAGGGATACGAACCTGGGATCCTGGAGCTGTGATGCAACAGTGTTAACGACTGTGCTAACGTGCTGCCCGTATAATTGACAAGGCTTTGTGGTGGCTGATATGAAGTGAGCATTCTCCCACCTGGGGATTTATTTTTTTGGCCGATTAATGGGTGATTTTTAGGAAGAAATTGTTACAGATGGACAGAATTAGATCCACTCTGGTGAGTGATGTTTGGGGGGTACAACACAAGGCATAAGTTGGGTAATGAATCTCCATTTGATTCGGATGTCTCTCGAGCCTCAGAAGGGGAAAAAATGGCAGAGGCCTCTGTGGAGTTGTTGCCCCCTCAGTTGATGGAGAAGTTAGTGGACTTTGTGTCGGGTGAACTTAGGAAACAGTAACAAGAGGTTGCTGAGGATTTGTTGACGGTGATTGACGGGCCCGTGGCACCTATTCATGCAACGTTGGGAAGGTTGGACCAGTGGGTGGAGGTAAAGGGAACGACAATTAAGAAGGTGGAGGAGGCGCTGAATGATTACAGCGATTGGATTATCTGTTGGAGGCAAAGATGGCGTTGTTGGCGGAGGAAAGAAAGTCGTTAAAGGCCAAAGTCGATGATGTGGAAAATTGCACTAGACGACAGAATTTAAGAGTTGTTGGGATGCCGGAGGGTCTGGAAGGTACAAACGCCACTGATTATGTTTGTAAGGTGTTTGGGAAGTTGGTGGGGGAGGGGGTTTTCTCGACTCCTCCTGAGTTGGACCAGGCCCATTAATCGCTGAGACAGAAGCCAAGATTGGGGAGCCACCATGGGCGATTATTGTCCAGTTCGATAGATACCTCAGTAAGGAGCAGGTCCTGAGATGGGCAAAGGACAATCAAGAGTGTAGATGGGAGAGCCATCCCATCAGAATATATCAATGGAGGTTGAACATGGCAGCGCTTGCTGTTAAGGGATTTTGAGAGCGTATATCCTCCATTAATAGGGAGTATGTGGAGTTCAATAAGAACTGGGTGGTCTCGCTCTCCCCTTGCCGCTCGAGGGGGACGGTTTATGAGTTTGGGGAGAAGGCCAGTCACTTGTTATCTCACCATCTGAGCCTGCAGGCTGCCTCCTGGGAGATGATTCAGATTAGGGACTCGGCTGATGGGTTAACTTCTGCCCCGGGGAAAGTCACTGCGGTATTTGTGAGCTTTTACCGTGGGCTATACATGTCTGAGCCTCTGGAGGAGGAGTCGACAATGCTAAAAGTTTCAGTGGGTTAACCTTTCTGCAGGTGGAGCAGGATAGAAGGCTGGAGCTGGAGGCGCCGATTGGACAGGAGGAGATTTTGAATTGTATTTGTCTAATGCAGCCAGGTGAAGCACTGGGCCGGGTGGATTCACTGCCCAGTTTTAGAAACAAGTTGCTGGGCTGCTGGTTCCACTTATGTTGGATATGGTCAACGATTCCCTGTCCCGGGGGATGTTGCCAGCTACACTGGCACAAGCATCGATCACCTTGACCTTGAAAAAGGACAAGGATCCCGCGGAGCTTGGGCCGTACTGACCTATTGATCTGTTTAGCTCATTCTTGTATTCTCAGCTGAATTGTGGCTTCTCTTCTGAATGGGCAGAAGAGAATTCATCATTAGTGCTCCCTCACCCTGCAGCACCATTCCAGCCTGGCCCAGCCTGCCCATGAAGGAGATTGCGGGATGTGTCAGAATATCACACCTCACCTTTCAATGCACTCAGGCCAAACAGATAGACCTCCCAGCCCTGGCTAGCACAGGCATCAGTGCCAATTGACACACACATTCTTAAAGCGGTGAGCAGCAAGAGGAATGACCACCTGATTACACAACTTCACATGGTTCCATGCTAACTCTATACTCACTCTTGATGGCAGCAGAAGATCATTAAACCTATGGAGGCACTGTCTGCAGGTGTGGCTCACCACATCGTGCCCACTGACCTGGGCGACCACCTCTGTCCAGGCTTTCTTTGTTAGGTGAGGTACCCTCCTCCAGCCTTGGCATCAGAACATAATGCCTGACACTAAACTCCTTGCTCACTATGCCTAGGCACTCATCTCAAAAACGGGGGCAGAGTGCCCATCGGACTTGCTCTCCTGCCTTCCATGCCCACCGGATACGAAGGCCATGACGGTACAACAGGACAGTTGTTCAATTTCTTGCAGACAGCTCCCTCAGCCTCCCCCACAAATCCTAACAGCCTCAGGGAGCCGCCTCTTCAATTTTTGATTTCCCCCTCACGCCCTCCCCTTCAGGCCCGGCGTCCAATCAGCCCCCACCGCACCTGGATTGTCAGCCCAACGAGAGGTCGCGGTTCAGGCTGAGCAAGCCTTAATTGACTACCCGGGTGAAATCACGTTTGCCCCGCAATGTTGCCCGGGAGCGGATTCGACATCTGCTTCTGGGCCTGCCGAACGTGCGTGAATGCAGGTACGAAATTCAGGCCGAGAGGCCTAAATTTTTCAGCTGCTCTTGCCGACGGGATCTTCTAGTCCTGCTGAGGATGAACCCCGCTGAGAACGTTTCCCGGCGGCGGGAGGGTGCATGGAACCCCATTGACATTTCGGGACCAGAAGATCCCACTGCTGGCCAATGGCGGGGGCACCTCTGCCGCCACAAAACGCGCCGCGGGGGTTGGGGTGTGGAAAGTCCAGCCCGTGGGATCAGCCTCACCACTGACTAGGGACAGCTTCATGTGTGGCATTTGTGACAGACCGAATCCCTTTGTTCAGCCATCAAATGAAGGGCAGCTGATGACCGTGTCTGACCTGACCAAAGATCGACGGCTGCAAGCCCATCATTCCTCACAGTTGGAAGGATGCCAACCCACAGTGCAAGTCCCAGTAGCACTTTCCTGGACTAGTGTGTTTAAATTGAAAGTTAAACCAGTGCTTCGTTGAAATAAGGAACCAGTCAGTTTGAAACCCTTGAAACAAAGCAAATCAGTCTGAAGTTGCCAAAACGCAGCTTGGATTTTTATAAACTCCCACCGTGAAAAGAAGAATCTTTTGTGGGTTGTAAAGTCATTTGGAAACAATTAGTTTCATTCTTAGACCAATGATCTTTATATTATTTTGTTGAGAAGTCCGTTAATATACTTACTCCTGTACATGTTTAATTGCTGCATTACAGTTTCAATGTCAGTTTAATTACTGTATTACAGTCTGAATGTGTGACATTATATTTGCAATTTGAAGGTGAACTAGAGACTGTGAAGGCACAGAAATGAGTCCAGTAGCTGAACAGAACAGAGAATGTCTGTGCGTTATTATTACAGTCATGTTTGGAAAAGGTTATTTAGCTCTTAAAATAAAGTTAGACATTTTCAAAGAAATGGGCAGGAGTGACTTGCACATGAGAGAGAGATCTTAGCACAAGTGCTGACTTAATTCAGTAAAAGAACAGAAGGAGATAAGAAATCGGAGCAGGAGTAGGCCATTTGGCCTATCGAGTCTGCTCCACCATTCAACAACATCAAGGCTGATCTGATTGTGGCCTTAACTGCACTTGCCTGCCTGCACACTGTGGTGGTATGTATTAGGGGTAGTACGGTACCCAGTGATGCCGAGAGACTATTGGTTGACACACACTGGATCCGGATTGGATCTGCCGCCTGCTGGCTCCACCCAGTAAGGTGGAGTATAAGAACCCGGGTTCTCCCAGCAGCCGCATTCTGTAACCGAGCTGCTGGGGAACAAGTCTGCGTAATAAAGCCATCGGTTGACTTTATTTCTTCTCGCCTCGTGAGTGATTGATTGATTGTACACACACACCCTCCCCTCTCTTTAACCCTTGACCCCCTTGTCAATCAAAAATCTTTCTAACTCAGTTTTGAATATATTCAATGACCCAGCCCTCATTGCAAGCTGGGAATGCAAGCTTTTTAAGTGCACACAATATTGTTTCATAGGCAAAAGTGGGACAATTTATGCACCGTAGGGTCCCACCAACAGCACTAACAAACAAACATGAGCACAGAATGGAGAAAAGACCAAAAATCGTAGACTTAAGCACTCCAACCCAAGCTGCAGACTGAGTTCCACCTTGCAAATGGGTTCCTGGTTGCATGAGCTACTAAAAGGAGTGACTGACTTTATCTGGAATAAGTTGCCACCCAGAACAATAAATTATCGTGGGTCTGGTTTAAATGTTCAAGAGGGAAATGGACATATTGCTGATGGCACAACGTAATAAGGCTATAGGTTTTATCTCTAAGACATCAGGAAGGTGCAGGTGATTTGTTCAAATTCCTGAACATGGTTGGAAGGAATTGAAAATTCCTTCAGTGAAGATTGTTACTCCCTATCTGCAACATACATGTTTCAATGGCCGTGCAGGAAGGCACACTTCATGGCCCCTGTGTGCCCGAAAGATGAAATTCTGTCCCTCAGCTGTGTCTGGAGGATAACATTTTGTTCCTTTAGGTTTGAGGTTTATCCCATTGTTGATTGTAAGTCACAATCTTACCATAGGTTTTGCACCCATACACCCATAGCTTTGTCGATGAAATCAGATAAGGCACTAACCCCAGCCGCATAAGCACTGGAATTTTCTCCCTAAACCTCTCCGTCTCTCACTCTCCCACCCCACCTTCAAGATATTAGTGAAAACCTACTTCTTCGACCAACATTGATTGCCTGTCCCTATATTTCTTCTCGGGGAACTGAGGAGGTGAGTAGACATTTCCATTTTCCGGCATGCAGCTTAAAGGCACTGGAGTTACTGTTCCAGTGTTCAGTGGAGGGGGGAGGACCCATTACTCAGGGGGCTTGGGATTGTTCAGAGGAGGTGAAGTATTCCAGGATGGGGGTCGCTTGTGGGGTGGAGGTGGCTTTTCGTCTATGAGGCCTTTGAACCATCTTTAAATATTGTAACAAGAGCAACTACAGCTGCAGACTGTCAGTTCTACCAAACACTTCCAGGACCGAACCCTGTTCTAGGTTATATGCTGACAGTCACTTTAACCTCCCTTTGACTGTGAGCAGCCTCTAACTTCACAGCTGAAGGCTATTGCTAAGAAGGAATTGGCCTTGTTAGTTGCGAAAGTATGTCATGACTGTCAAGTGATTCTGAAGATTGAGTTTGCTGCTTGCTGCTGCTTGTAGCTGCAAATGCCTGGAGGCTGCTGCTGCTGTTTCCTTTCTTTTCTGTAGCCTAAACGAAGGACAATTTTTTCTAAGATGCTTGGAACCTAGAATATCGGATTCAGGGGGACGTATGAGTCCAGAAGGCAACCAGGTTTGAAGCAAGATGGTGTGCGGTATCTGGTGTGACATTGATCCAGGTGAGCAACCTGATGAAGGTATTGAAGAAATACTTTTGCAAATTGCTGATACTTTTGTCGCTGGTGTGGTGAATGGTGCATGTAACTAGCATGTCACCGTGGGTCAAACCACGCTGGAAGCCAAAGATGTTCAACTTCACCTTGACCGCCAGTGGAATATGTGGATGCCAGGATTTGGTTCCGATGAGATTGAACCGTGTGGAAGACCTGCACAGCTGCGGCTCATGGATGGAGAATGGCACTAATGCGTGGAACAACCAACAAGTAACGCATTGATGAACAGATCATTTCTACGACAAAGGTCTAGACATTTCTATGGTAAAGCATTCCCAGGATAATCCTCCATTTCTGTTGAGGAACCTGAGAGGGGTGATATCATGTGTTGGGGTTTTGTTTGTGAAAATTAGCTGATATAGCTTTGTGTTGGTACCACTGTGGAATGGTGACGTTTCCTTGTTGATTAATAGTTAGTGTGATCTGTGGAAGGTTGCGTAATTGATTTTCAAATTTTTGTTAATGTTGACCGTTTTTGTCAATAAAATATTACTCAAGTGGGGCTGCAGGTTGCGTTTGTTACTTGGTGCTACGTGTGGCTGTAAATGCCTGGAGGCTGCTGGTCCTGTTTCCTTCTTTATCAGTAGCCAGGAGTAAGGGAATGGAGGATGGAAGATGACCTGCTGCCAGAGGTGGAGAAGGGGAACTCTTTCCTTCTTCTGGCATGTTCTGCATCAGTTCAATTTTCCCCTGCTGAGGAGTCTACTGCTGGGAGCTTCAGGAGGGAGAGTGAGAGTCGCATTGATCCAAATGAGCAACTTGATGAAGGTAATGTTTTTTGCAGATTGCTGGTGATTTTACTGTGAATGTGGTGAGTGCTGCATTTCGACTAGCATGTCGCTGCGAGTCAAACATATTGGACGCGAGGCTGTTTTATTGCACCTTGCAAGCCAGTGGAACATGTGGATTCTGAGCTTTGGTTGTGATGAACGCAGACTGATTAAGGCGGCCTGTACAATGACTATTCATGGACACTGACCCTCATGGGCAGAGTCTGATACTCGTAAAACGCAAAACGACCGAACAGCAAGGATCCTCGGTTCTGTTGAGGACCTGCGAGGAGGGATGATACAGTGTGTTGTATCATCATACAACATGAATCAACTGTTGTTGTTTTGTGTTTGTACTGATATTCTATAGCGA
Source organism: Scyliorhinus torazame (assembly GCF_047496885.1). NCBI lineage: Eukaryota > Metazoa > Chordata > Chondrichthyes > Carcharhiniformes > Scyliorhinidae > Scyliorhinus > Scyliorhinus torazame. The sequence continues at coordinate 246,058,857 of NC_092711.1, forward strand.
AAAGGTATTTGTGTGTGTATGGCACGGTGCCTTTTCCTATTAAGTAATGGTTAGTGTGATATATGACTGTTAAGTAGTTGGTTTTCATCTCTTTGTATAAAGGTATTGTTCATCGTTTAATAAGCAAAATACTCTCAAGTGGACTCTCGTGGGTACACGTGCCATGTCTCTGGCGATGGTTATTGCCCGGCCACACATCAGGCCGAGGAAGAACCCAGAGGGGGACACCAGCTAGGGCCCACGGTGTAGAGGCGTTGTTGGTCTTTCGAGGATATGATGCACAGCATGTGCCGCAGGAGACTCCATCTCAACAAAGAGACAGTAGGGCACTTGTGCCATGTCCTTGCAGACGTGGCACACTGTGGAGGAGGAGGACACCCACTCCTGGTGGCTGTGACGGTCACCGCAGCCCTGACCTTCTATGTCACCGGTTCTTCCAGGGCTTGAGCAGGGACTTGTGCGACATTTCCCAAGCTACAGCCCACAAGTGCATCCGTGAGGTCATGGATGCCCTGTATGCCCAAGCAGCAGACTGTGTCAAATCTGAGTTGAACCAAGCCCACCAAGATGCCCGGGTTGCAGGATTCTCTGCCATCACCAGGATGCCCCAGGTCCAGGGGGTACGCATGTCACCTTGCGCACAGCGGGGCATCAGGGAATGCCTTTCATTAACTGAAAGGTGTTCCACTCCCTGATTGTTCAACTCATGTGTGACAACCACCCCTGGATCATGCACGTGTGTGCGCGCTTCCCAGGGAGTGCTCATGGGACACTCGGAGATCCCGGGTGTGGTGATATACATCACTGTAGGTACACAAAGGGTTAATGTACATACACTACACCTAGCTAGACACTAGAGGAAGCAGTTACACTGTGCGTACAGACCGCAGGCGGACTGTTCCAGTGCACCCCGCATTCTACCCATCACGCATTTAAGAATGGCCAGGCCCACAAAGATGCAGCCGAGTGCCACTGCTAAATACATGGCCATATTTATCAACCAGTCCTTCCAACCTCCAAATCCCCAGTTACCCAAGACCAAGGTCCTGCATTCCGTCCAGATAATCCCGTATGCGATCCATAAATTTAGTGATGTTAGCGGTTAGGTCTTGAACTCCCATGATACACTTGCTCTGCACTATGGCGCATACCCCACCCTCACGGGCCAGAAGATAGACAAGAGCATACCGGTTCTGCATTGCAAGCAACCGCAGCTGAGACAATTCCTTGGTTATTGCCCCGAGGGCTCCCAAGGTTTTGTTTCCCAGGATGGTAAGGCCACAAATAAAATAATTCCTATCGCTGACCGCCAAGGAACCCCCCACACCTCCCAGTTTAGCCAGCTTCGAAACGCCCATTCGGGCCTCCCAGCAATGCGGAAAGTCCTAGTCCCAACAGTGATATGAGAGACATTCACCTAGCCACAAAGGAGCTGGAGGCCGGCGTTCAATGGAACGCCGGTGGTGTTGTGGCAGACGCATTGTGGCAGGCGCCTGAGTGATATGACACCTCCTGTCCGTACAGGTGGGGAACAGACATGTTATATTCATTTCCACCTCTACCAGCAAACAGCCGTACCCGTCACTGCCGAAACAATTCTCGTACGACCGGGAGTCTCTATTGGGAGTGAAGTGGCTAGGTATGTACGCCCTCAACCGTTGCAGCCTATCATACTGTGAGTGGGAATTATCCCGAGGAAGGGGAAGGCAAATAACCGGTGGTGCTGAACCCGGATCATAAGGAAGATGACTTGCTCGGGCGGTGGCTCGGAATGCTGACAATGAACCACCGTTTGGGGAGTGCCCCAAAGCGGTGAAACAGAAAATAACCTAGACACCGCTGCGGGGTTTGGGTAGCAGACAACCCGTTGGGGAAGGGAGGCAGGTTAGTAACCGACCTTTTTACAATGGTAGAGGTGGACCCAATTTACAGTGGTGGAGGTGGACCCAAACACTCCGCCCCTCCACTTTAACTGCAGTGGGGGTGGTAGGGAGAACTTGGAAGGGCCCCTCCCATCGCTGCTCCGACCCTTTCCGAGTCCAATTTTTGACCATGACATAACTACCGGGCTGCAATGAAAGTGAGCTAGGTAATGGGGGCGGTGGCGGGTGAGCCGCGCGGACCTGGCCATTGAGCTCTTTGAGGACCTTAGTGAGGGCTAGAACATAGCTGGTCATTTCTTCAGTCATATGGTGAAACTGAACCAGTCTGGGAACACGCAGGTTCCAGGGAGTTCTAAGGGGCCTGCCATAAAGGATCTCAGCAGGAGAGCCGGGCCGGTCCCGCAGGTGTAACCCGCAGCTGGGAGAGGGCAACGGGGAGCAACTTAAGCCATGTCAGTCCCGTGTCTGCTCTTAATTTAGCCAATTTAGTTTTGAGGGTCTGATTGTGTCTCTCAACCAACCCGGCCGCCTGCGGTCTGTACGCACAGTGCAACTGCTGCCGTACGCCCAACTGGGAGCAGAACTCTCCATTAATCTGTCCAATAAAATGAGGCCCATTATCAGAGCTTAACTGAGCTGGTATACCGTACCGGGGAATGATTTCCCGCATCAGAACTTTAACCACAGTAGCAGCTTTATTATCGGTAGTCGGATATGCCTCGACCCATCTGCTGAACACATCCACAATGACCAAAACATATTTATAACATTGACAACATTGACACCTTTCCAACTCAATGTAATCCATTTGGAGCGTCTCAAAGGGACCACTGGGCAATGGGGTTTGCCTCATACCACAAGGGATACCTTTGCCGGTGTTATTTTGCTGACAAATCAAACACCGATTACGGATATTCTGGGCCAACCCCTGCATTTTAGGGTGCCACCAAGTGTCCAGCAACAAATCACTAGTCCCCCGAGCCCCACAATGAATTGCAAAGTGTACACATTCGATGACCCATAAAGCCAGCACATCAGACATACAAGTCTGATGTGCTGGGGTGGTCCATAAAGAGTAAACAGAATCATATGTACAACCTAACCGTTTCCACATTTGTTTATCACTCTCAGGATCGTCCTCCTGTAACCTTATGACGTCTTGGATGGTTGGCATTGGCTTGTCAGAAGCAAACATATTTATAGTAGATCGTTTAGTCTGACTTAACATCTTAGGCACCATCACTTGCTGAATTTGAGCTGCTGTCCGCGCTGCACAATCTGCTTGTTCGTTACCAACGTCAACTGGGGTCGGAAATCTGCGCGGGCATAAAGAATCCTTATGACTAAATTAGCTAGACTAAACCCTGGTGGGATATTTCCGTGCCGGCCGAGATAAGGAATCCCCTATTCTTCCAGAGCTGTGGGTTGGCTGAAGTCGAGTGTTAATCGTTTCAGGGACCTCAAAATATTTTATGGCAGTGCCGTCTGGCGTGACTTGAAGTGCGTACTCTGTTGGATCTGAATGATCCACTGCCCTCCTTACCATAGGCCCCAGATCCTTGGCATGGTACTGGTCGTGGACCTGGCATGTAATATGAGGGCTCACAGAAGCTGACTGTGGCCATAAATGTGGTGGTATTGTAACAAAATCGGCTGTACCTTCTTTTCCCGTGACTGTAACCTTGACTGGCCATTCGGTCCCAATTAACGGCCGGTATTTGTCCTCCAACTCCCTGTTTTGTCCGGTTCTGTCATAGGCCAGGGTTACGTGATGCAGTGAATGTTCAATGTCCAACGTCCACCACTGGGGAGTGATAGAAATATAGCACTGTTGTCTCATCCTCCATGATTGAACCGTTACCCCTTCGTCTCCGCACTCTAGCTGTAGCTGGAAGATACACAGTAAATCTCGGGCCAACAAGTTACAGTCCAATCCAGTAGTCACCACAAACTGATGATCCGCAGACTTATTCTCATAAGTGACTGTCACAGGTTCAGAAATAGGATACTCACACACCTGTCCTTGGAACCCCGACAAATGCTGGATGTGGTCGGATAGTGGTAGTCGAAGTTCTGATTGTACCGAAGACATGGCTGCTCCAGTGTCGATTACAAATGGGTGATGTTGATCCCCTATCTGCAGAGAGATAATAGGTTCCCTGTCCGATTGGAGAGTCCTTATGACTAAATTAGCTAGTCAATCTTGTGTTGGGAAAGGGTTTGCCTGGGAGAGGTCGGTGTACCTCGTCTGTCCTCCCCTTGGTGGGTACCCCCTCCTTTGGGTCGGGTAGTCTCCTTCTGCTGCCTGTCTTTTAAAGGGGCATTCCTGTTGCCAGTGATCTGCACGGCCGCAATTAAAACATGCATTGCTCCCTCTATATCTGCCCCGTCCTCTTTTCCCAGTCGACCAATGGCCCCTCAGAGGGGGCGGCAGTTGTAAAGCTGTTGGTGCATACAGTGGGCCATAAAGAGGAGCTGAGGGTCCATTTGGGTGGGTTTGATATCCTCCCCTGTGTTGATCCCAAGGTCACAATAATGGGGTTCCAGCTGGTAAGCCACCGTATCTGCCGCTGGTTGGGGTCTCAGATCATCCTTTTTCATTACATACTCAGTCTTAATCTTTGTAACTGAGCCTCCTTCCTGGCCTACACCCTCCTTCCAATAAAATCTGATTGCCCTGGCCATCTGAGAAGGGTCGTTCTCTGTCCAATTCATGTTATTACATTTCACGGCAGTAGCCATGGAAGGTGGTCGGCAATGCATTAACATAGCACAATATTGAGGGGAATTCTGACCATTTTGGTATGGCAAGTCGCCTGACTGCCCACGGTAGATTTCATTAAAACGTTCCAGAAATTCCTTGGCTCTTCAGTCTTTTTAGGTTTGAGGTCTAAGATAGCAGAAATGTTTATGGGCTTTTGAAATGTGACATACAACACATTCAGGATTTGTGCCCATCTATCATCATCCAAAGCATGGGCTTGCTGAAGTGCGGCGTGGCTAGCATAATTCAAGTGATTGAGATTATTGCGGTACTCTGCTGGGGTTAAAACCTGCTGGACTAGGGCCCAGAGGTCCCTTGAATCAGCTTGATAAACTGAGATGGTAGTTGTCAGATAATCCAGGAAAACAGCAGGAGATTTCTTCCTGTCTGGGATTGAGCCAGAATAGCCATCATCTCACTGGGTCTCCATGGGAAATAAATGTCTATTGTGGGCTGGGCGGCTGCCGTTACAGCATCAGGGTTTGGTATTTTCCTAATCGGCAACTGTCTCAGAGTCTCACTAGGGGGCGCTCTAGCGGATTCCTCTGGTTCTTCAAAAACTTTGACATCCTTCTTCCACTAGGGGGAGCTCCAGCTCCTCAGAACCATTCCCATCCTCTTTCTTTGTTCTCATACTTTTCTGTCCTACCATATCGGTCTGAAGGGATCTAGGTGGTATGCGTGATTGTTTCTGGATAGGATCAGGCACCTCTCTCATTGTCCAAGATCGGGTCCTAGAGCTAACTGGGCTTGTTTAACAGAGCTCCCCTTCTCTAACAAATGGTGAAGATGCTGAAATAGGACCCAAGCTATCAACCGAAGGGGCTGGAAAGGCTGGCATGATTTGAATCTGGGGAGCAGTGATGGGATATAAATTATGATACCCTGGTCGTTCCGGAATTAGTGCAGGCAATGTTACTGGTGAAGTCGGGACTCTGGCCGACATTGTCCAATTCTCTGGGTCCTCATCTCCTTCTGTCAATGCAAGGCCAGCCATTGAACTACGTAGCTCATTTTTTTTACTTGAGTCCACCCTTTCTTTACTTGCGCGTTTTTTGAATGCACACTCCTTTTTCAAGATCTCCAGAGTTTCCTGGTTCCCCCTTTCACTAATTGGAATCCCCATTTTAAGGGCATTTTCTTGCCAACTTAATAACATGATCTTATCCCTCTCATGTTGACAATACTGTCTCCATAATCTAATTAACTCTTTAGCTTTCATACTTTGGCTCTCTTTTTAAAAAAGAGTAAAAAAGTATTTGCCTGTTTATAACCAATGGCAATTTTTGCAACTTGGTAAAATTATTTAAAAGCTTTTAACAGTGTTCTTTTAAAACTTAAAATGTTTGAAAATTCAAATTGAATTACTGCAAACTGCAAGCTTAGCTCTGATCTCAACTCAGAACTGAATTTACGATTTGCTTAACACAAACTTGTATAACTTTTACAACTTAATTAATTCTTTATCTTAACAATTTTTCTTTTAACAAGTTTTTCTTACATTCACAAAAATGTTGGCTGCTATCAATAAGGGAGCAGTTTGCTGCGGTGATGTATACCGGAGCAAAGTCAACTGTCATCTCCAGATTTACACTTTTTTAAATGTGTCAGTGAGTTTCTTTAAGTTTCTATTAATTCACAAATAAAATGAAATTAACATTATTTCAAGTGATTCAAACTTAAGATTCTGGCAATTTCAATCAATTGCTTGCTAAAATAATTAACTTTTATCAAAGAGGTGGAGAAATCCACTGGTTTCCTTTAATTAATTCAAAACGTAAGTTTGCTGGAGTTTCACTGACTCGAAAGAAAGGTATCCGATTACACCACAGGCTGCTGCTGTTATCTCAAGGCCCATGTGAGAAGCACTGTCTGTAGTCTTTAACTTTGGCTGCTGTTAACCCTTTTAGAGACTTCTGCTTTAACTAACATGCAGCATCCAGTTCTATGGATGTTCTTTTGTTTTGAAATTTATCCAAACATTTCCCCATAATCTCTAACTAGTCCTCAAGACTGTGTTTCTTACCACTACAGTCCAAGGATACAATTTTAGCTTAATCAACTATAGATTTAAAAACACTCATGGAACTGAACCCTCCTTTCTGTGGTCCCATCAGTTCATCAAAAACACTCACACATGGAATTAAACCATTATCCGATGTCACATCAATTCCAAAACACACACACATGGAATTAAACCATCAATTCGATGTCCCATCAATCCCAAAACTGCACACATATGGAAATAAACCATCAATTCGATGTCCCATCAATTCCAAAACTACACACATATGGAATTAAACCATCAATTCGATGTCCCATCAATTCCAAAATTAACCCAAAACCGAATTATCAATTTATGATATCCTATCAGTTAAATTTTCTAATCCCCAGACTGACCTTTGATTTCGTCGAGACGATCTTTCCGTACCAACCGCGAGTGACCAGACCAATCAGACCATGAGAAGAGGGGAAAACCAATGTGTGTCATTTTCCAGCTACACACATTGTGGGCACGTTTCCACTTTCCTTGTCCAAAATCAGTCTAATTCTGATTTCGCAGTTGGTCGGTAACCGTCTGGAGAAATCCCATGGTTTTCGGTACCAAATGACAAATGTTGAATTCTTTACCCGTCAGTCTAGCCTCAATAAAACTCGAAATGGATTTGTAGGCATAGTATTATTTATTTTTAACTAACTTGCAAGTCTGACTCGCTTCTCAGGGACACAGAATACAGAACCAGTCTCCTGGACCCCTTGGAATTGAATGAGGTCCGAGACAAAGGGATCTCTGCAAATACATTCAAATGGCATCAAGTTTCACATACAGATTCCCATAGGTCATCTTATACCCCTCCTGACCTGGCCATACATCCTAATTGGCTCACTTCTCATTCCTTAACCCTGGGCCTCTTGTTACCCAGCATCCTTTTCCCATCCTCCACCAGACACCCCTCCCCCCTTCCTTGCCATGCTTTCTGAAATCCTTTGTGCTTTGTCTTTTGTGAACTCACTAGAATTAAACGGGCCTACATCTACATTACTGTAACTAATATTTAAACTAACTATTTTATATCACATTCATCAGAAGGACCACCTCGAGATGATCGGTTGGCTCTTGGAGATCCTGGCTGATGCCCCAGTGCAGAGGGCAGAGGCAGAGACCTAATATAACAAGGCCCATGTTGTTACCCATGTTGTCATTGAGAGGTGCACTGGACTGCTCTAAATGTGGTTCCCATGCCTGGACCACTCTAGTAGTGCCCTGTAGCACACCCCCCAGCGGGTCTCCTGCTTTGTGGTGGTCTGCTCTGTCCTGCACAACGTGGCACAACAGCGGGGTGGCATGCTGGAGGAGGAGGAAGGACATGTGCCCTCATCTGAGGAGGAGGAGGAAGACCAAGAGTGGAAGGAGGGAAACCCGGGGAGGACCCGCAGGTGGAGCCAGAGCATGAAGGACAGACCACGGCGAGAGTCCAGCATGCGCGGAGGACCGGGAAGGCCCTCACCCTCAACAGATTCTCATAGAACGATGCTTTGTCTGTCAGCTCACCCTCCTATTTCTCCTTCCCCCATTCCCCTCCTTCCCCCGTTCCCCCCTTCCCCATTCCCCTCCTTACCCCATTCCCCTCCTTCCCCCATTTCCCTCCTTCCTCCTTCCCCCATTCCCCTCCTTCCCCCGTTCCCCCCTTCCCCCATTCCCCTCCTTCCCCCATTCCCCTCCTTCCCCCATTCCCCTCCATCCCCATTCACCTCCTTCCCCCATTCCCCTCCTTCCTCATTCCCCTCCTTCCCCCATTCCCCTCCTTCCCCCATTCCCCTCCTTCCCCCATTCCCCTCCTTCCTCATTCCCCTCCTTCCCCCATTCCCCTCCTTACCCCATTCCCCTCCTTACCCCCATTCCCCTCCTGACCCCCATTCCCCTGCTTCCGTCCCCATTCCCCTCCACCTCCCCTCCCTCCAGACTACTCTGTTCCATCCTCCCAGTGTCTGTGTAACATCACCCCAGGGTAATGGGCCTGTTGGCACTGCCAGTGGGGTCATTATACACGGGCATAATGGTGATGATAACGTGCTGTAAGTTTAGCTCTGGTGCTCCTCAGTTTATGCCAAAGTCTGACTCCTGTCTGACTCCTGACAGCACGCTCACACTCTGAACAAGATCTGCATCGGGGCGTTTGGGATGGAAGGGCAGCTGGAGTGAGTTGCCAAGGTCTTGCGTTATTTGGCTCTGCCAGTCCTGACGCCCCCCCCCATTGTCTATGCCAGTGTTCTGCAAACTTTTTTTCCGGGTACCATTTTTGCCAACCGGCCAACCTTCGGGACTCAACCCAGCCGACCTTTGCGACCCACGCCGGCCGACCTTTGCGACCCACGCCGGCCGACCTTCGCGACCCACGCCGGCAGACCTTCGCGACCCACGCCGGCCAAACTTCGGGACCCACGCGGCCGACCTGCGTGACCCACGCCGGCCGACCTTCGCGACCCACGCCGGCCGACCTTCGCGACCCACGCCGGCAAACCTTCGCGACCCACGCCGGCCAAACTTCGGGACCCACGCGGCCGACCTTCGCGACCCACGCCGGCCGACCTTCGCGACCCACGCCGGCCGACCTTCGCGACCCACGCCGGCCGACCTTCGCGACCCACGCCGGCCGACCTTCGCGACCCACGCCGGCAGACCTTCGCGACCCACGCCGGCCGACCTTCGCGACCCACGCCGGCAGACCTTCGCGACCCACGCCGGCCGACCTTCGCGACCCACGCCGGCCGACCTGCGCGACCCACGCCGGCCGACCTTCGCGACCCACGCCGGCCGACCTTCGCGACCCACGCCGGCCGACCTTCGCGACCCACGCCGGCCGACCTTCGCGACCCACGCCGGCAGACCTTCGCGACCCACGCCGGCCGACCTTCGCGACCCACGCCGGCAGACCTTCGCGACCCACGCCGGCCGACCTTCGTGACTCACGCCGGCCGACCTTCGTGACTCACGCCGGCAGACCTTCGCGACCCACGCCGGCAGACCTTCGCGACCCACGCCGGCCGACCTTCGCTACCCACGCCGGCCGACCTTTGCGACCCACGCCGGCCGACCTTTGCGACCCACGCCGGCCGACCTTCGTGACCCACGCCGGCCGACCTTCGCGACCCACGCCGGCAGACCTTCGCGACCCCCGCCGGCCGACCTTCGCGACCCACGCCGGCCGACCTTCGCGACCCACGCCGGCAGACCTTCGCGACCCACGCCGGCAGACCTTCGCGACCCACGCCGGCAGACCTTCGCGACCCACGCCGGCCGACCTGCGCGACCCACGCCGGCCGACCTGCGCGACCCACGCCGGCCGACCTTCGCGACCCACGCCGGCCGACCTGCGCGACCCACGCCGGCCGACCTTCGCGACCCACGCCGGCCGACCTGCGCGACCCACGCCGGCAGACCTTCGCGACCCACGCCGGCCGACCTTCGCGACCCACGCCGGCCGACCTTCGCGACCCACGCCGGCCGACCTTCGCGACCCACGCCGGCCGACCTTCGCGACCCACGCCGGCCGACCTGCGCGACCCACGCCGGCAGACCTTCGCGACCCACGCCGGCAGACCTTCGCGACCCACGCCGGCAGACCTTCGCGACCCACGCCGGCAGACCTTCGCGACCCACGCCGGCCGACCTTCGCGACCCACGCCGGCAGACCTTCGCGACCCACGCCGGCCGACCTTCGCGACCCACGCCGGCCGACCTGCGCGACCCACGCCGGCAGACCTTCGCGACCCACGCCGGCAGACCTTCGCGACCCACGCCGGCAGACCTTCGCGACCCACGCCGGCCGACCTTCGCGACCCACGCCGGCAGACCTTCGCGACCCACGCCGGCAGACCTTCGCGACCCACGCCGGCAGACCTTCGCGACCCACGCCGGCCGACCTTCGCGACCCACGCCGGCCGACCTTCGCGACCCACGCCGGCCGACCTTCGCGACCCACGCCGGCAGACCTTCGCGACCCACGCCGGCCGACCTTCGCGACCCACGCCGGCCGACCTTCGCGACCCACGCCGGCCGACCTTCGCGACCCACGCCGGCAGACCTTCGCGACCCACGCCGGCAGACCTTCGCGACCCACGCCGGCCGACCTTCGCGACCCACGCCGGCCGACCTGCGCGACCCACCATTTTCTCTTACCTTGTTTGCTGCTGACAAAAATGGAGGAAATGGTTTTGGGTCCCATTGGCCCTCGTACACGCTCCTCCAATGGAACCTGTTAGATGAAGGTGAAGCCTTCTGGTGTCGGAAAGTATGGAGTCTCCATCTGTCCAAAGTTCTGCATTCTTTTCCTGTAAAATGTTATCAAATAAAACCCCCCCCAAACTTGTAAAAAAAAAATGAGTAAAATAAATGAAAAAAATGAATAAAACCCCCCCCCGAACTTGTAAAAAAAATAAAATGAATAAAATAAATGAATAAATGAATAAAAACTACTACAGAACTTGTAAAACAAAAGGCTGCAACCATTTAAAAAAATAGCGGCTGCACTGCGAATGCGCACCGATCATCGTGCGCGCATGTGCAATGCGGCCAAATTTCATTTTTTAAACATGTTCGCGGCCGCTTGCAGCCGGCGTTATGAAAAGCCGGCTGCTGCGCGGGGATGTGCGTCATCGAGAGCGCAGCGGAAAACGGCTCCACGACCCTCCCGACACACCGCCCGCGACCAACCTGCGGGTCGCCCACCCCCCCCCCCGACTTTGAAGAACACTGGTCTATGCCATGGTATCGACACTCACAACGATGATCCTCAGTGACAAGGCCATGCTTTTGAGTGCTTCGGCAATGTCCACCTGCATCCGGAACATGTCCCTCATCGACTGGAAAATGATGTTGAGGCCCTCAGCTATGGTCATCATTGACTGAGCCATGCCTAAGACATCACCACTCAAGCAGCACGGTAGAATAGTGGTTAGCACAGTTGCTTCACAGCTCCAGGGTCCCAGGTTCAATTCCCGGTTTGGGTCACTGTCTGTGCGGAGACTGCACAATCTCCCTGTGTCTGCGTGGGTTTCTTCCGGGTGCTCCGGTTTCCTCCACAGTCCAGATGTACAGGTTAGGTGGATTGGCCATTGCTAAATTGCCCCTTAGTGTCCAAAAAGGTTGGGTGAGGTTACGGGGATAGGGTGGAGGTGTGGGCCTAAGGGTACTCTTTCCAAGGGTCGGTGCACCCTCGATGGGCCAAATGGCCTCCTTCTGCACTGTAAATTCTATGAAGACCCTGACCTCATGGTCCAGACATTCCACTGCGGTCGCCACCCTAGCAGTTTGTAGCATCGGTGCCACAAATTGTCGGCATCATCTCCTGCACCTGTACCTTTTGGTACTCTTCCAATCAGCTATGTACTCATCAGAATGTCACTGACATCCCCTCCTGAATCTCATGACTGTGTCCTGGCATCTCCACCAGCTCTGGGAAGACGTTGTCCAGCTGCTCAGTATCTGACCAGTACTCAGCTGAGTTCTGGGATCCAGCAGATCTCCTACTGTTGAATCACTTGGATATTCTTCTCTCCACCTGATGTGTATCAGCAACTGTGTAGTGCCCACCAGATTGTGCCCCAGAAGCCTGTCTATTAATGTCGCTCACCGAGGTGTGTGTCTCTGCGCTGGTGGAAGGTGGGGGTGATAGTTGTGATGCCTCACCAGTGGTCTCCTCAAACCTCTCTTCCAAGGTGGCCTCTTGAGTGGCCGGGGCGTGGGGTGGACAACTCCGGATGGCCTGGCCCCATCATATGGAGATCCTGCAAGAGAATGGACATGTGGTCAGTGAGAGGGAAGGAACACTTTGCCTGACTGATGCGCAATCAATTACACTCAAGACGAAGTGATTTCATAACTGAAGGCTTTAATCTACTAGAACTCTTTCCCCAGCAGCTTCAATACAGAAAGTGAAGGCTGCTGGGATGGCACCGTTCCTTATACTCTGCCTGTCAGGGCGGAGCTATGTACAACAGCTAATGGTAGACTCCTGGGTCTAACCAATGGTCATCAGCCTCTTAGGTACCGCAATACCTGGTACTACCACATACACCCCCTGTTAAAAAAGAGCCCGGCAGGGGTGGTGGTCAGCGTTAATAGTCGCCTTTAGCATGGTATGACCAGATATGGAGGTACCGTGATGTCGAGGATATTTACAAAGTGTTCACAGTGCAGCAATCAGTCGATCGGGTGGCCTGGTCAGCCTTCTGGAGTGTCTGGGTTTCGGCGGTGATTCTGATGGGGGTACCGGCGGTTGCGACTCCGGGAGCGTGGTTTCATCCTCCCTGGCAGCTTTGTCACCCCTAGGCGGCGTTGTGGGGTTAAAAGGTTGACACGGGTGGGGGGCGCCTGTAGGGGGCGTCGGTGGGTGGTCGGGCCTAGGCAGGAGCAGTGGGAGTACTGACCCTCCAGTGAGGTGCTGTGGGGGAGGTGGGGGTGGGGACAATGTTTCGGGTGCGCGTGAGGTTCCGGCGGGCGCCAGGTCCCGAAGGGAGACTGTGTCTTGCCGGCCATCAGGGAACGCTACGTAGGCGTACTGGGGGTTGGCGTGCAGCAGGTGGACCCTCTCGACCAACGGGTCCGACTTGTGCGCCCGCACGTGCTTCCGAAGCAGGATGGGTCCGGGTGTCGCTAGCCAGGTTGGGAGCGAGGTCCCGGAGGAGGTCTTCCTGGGGAAAACAAGGAGACGTTCATGAGGTGTCTGATTTGTGGTTGTACAGAGCAGCGACCAGATGGCGGGAGGGCCTCCGGGAGGACTTCTTGCCAGCGGGAGACTGGGAGGTTCCTGGACGGTAGGGCCAGTAGCATGGTCTTCCAGACCGTTCCGTTCTCCCTCTCTACCTGCCCGTTTCCCCGGGGGTTGTAACTGGTCGTCCTGCTCGAGGCGATGCCCTTGCTGAGCAGGAATTGACGCAGTTCGTCCCTATCACTGTGTATGTACGCGAGGAAACCGAACAGTGTAAAGACACCCTGGAGGGCCTTGATGACAGTGGTTGTGGTCATGTCGGGGCAGGGGATGGCGAATGGGAACCGGGAGTACTCGTCAATCACGTTCAGGAAATACGTTTTGCGGTCGGTGGAGGGGAGGGGGCCTTTGAAATCCATGCTGAGGCGTTCAAAGGGACGGGAAGCCTTTATCAGGAGCGCCCTCTCTGGCCGGTAGAAGTGCGGTTTGCACTCTGCGCAGATTTGGCAGTCCCTGGTGACTGACCTGACCTCCTCGATGGAGTAGGGCAGGTTGCGGGTCTTGACAAAATAGAAAAAGCGAGTGACCCCCGGATGGCAGAGGTCCTCGTGGAGGGATCGGAGGAGGTCCACTTGTGCAGTGGCACAAGTGCCGTGGGACAGGGCATCAGGAGGCTCGTTTAGCTTCCCCGGACGGTACAAGATCTCATAGTTGAAGGTGGAGAGTTCTATCCTCCACCACAAGATCTTGTCGTTTTTAATCTTGCCCCGCTGTGCATTATCGAACATGAAGGCAACCGACCGTTGGTCCGTGAGGAGAGTGAATCTCCTGCCGGCCAGGTAATGCCTCCAGTGTCGCACAGCTTCTACTATGGCCTGGGCCTCTTTTTTGACTGTGGAATGGCGAATTTTGGAAGCATGGAGGGTATGGGAGAAGAAAGTCACGGGTCTGCCCACTTGGTTGAGGGTGGCCGCCAGAGCTACGTCGGACGCATCGCTCTCTACCTGGAAGGGGAGGGACTCGTCGATGGCGCGCATCGTGGCTTTTGCAATGTCTGCTTTGATGCGGCTGAAGGCTTGGCGGGCCTCCGTCGACTGGGGGAAGGTTGTGGACAGGATTGGGGGTTAGGCTTTGTCTGCGTAATTGGATACCCACTGTGCATAACAGCTGAAAAACCCGAGTCAGCGCTTCAGGGCCTTGGGGCAGTGAGGGAGGGGGAACTCCATAAGGGGGCGCATGCGCTCAGGGTCGGGGCCTATAACTCCATTTCGCACTACGTAGCCTGGAATGGCTAGACAGTCAGTGCTAAACACGCATTTATCCTTATTGTAGGTCAGATTAAGGATTTTCGCGGTCTGGAGAAATTTGCGGAGGTTGGTGTCGTGGTCCTGCTGGTCATGGCCGCAGATGGTGACGTTATCCTGCTGGTCATGGCCGCAGATGGTGACGTTATCCAGATACGGGAACGTTGCGCGTAAGCCGTACCGGTCAACCATTCGGTCCATCTCTCGCTGGAAGACCGAGACCCCATTAGTGACATCAAAGGGAACTCATACCTGCTACGAAAGCAACCCTGATTAAAAGTTCCGTGTGCTCGCTCCCCGAAACTTGCGGGCAGCCACAGTTTCGGCCCAGCACCAGTAGCGCCCGGTAGAAATCTTCCAACGTTTCCTCGGGGCTTTGCCATCTAGTCGCAAGCAGGTGACGAGCGTAGACCTGGTTTACAGGGCGGATACAATGTCCTTCTAGCAGTTCGATCGTGGCTGCATAGTTCTCCGCCTCCTCGATAAGGGGGTAGAACCCAGGGCTAACCCGTGAGCATAGGAGATGCATTTTCTGTCCTTCAGTGGGGGTGCCTCCGGCCGTCTCGAGGTAGCCTTTAAAGCACGCCAGCCAGTGTTTAAAAATTGCAGCAGAGTTCTCCGCGTGGGGGCTGAGCTGAAGGCACTCCGGTTTGATTCGGAGATCCATCCTTCCAGCTTAAGTTGTAGTAGATTAAATTGATGCGCAATCAATTACACTCAAGATGAAGTGATTTCATAAGTGAAGGCTTTAATCTATTAGAACTCTTTCCCAAGCAGCTTCGATACAGAAAGTGAAGGCTGCTGGGGCGGCACCGTTTCTTATACTCCGCCTGTCAGGGCGGAGCTACGTACAACAGCCAATGGTAGACTCCTGGGTCTAACCAATGGTCATTAGCCTCTTAGGTACCGCAATACCTGGTACTACCACACTGACATGAACACTCACGTAAGTCCGATTGTCTGAGTGAAGGGACAGTGGATCATCACCGCTGCGGTGCAGACCAATCTCGCTGCCAATGACTGTACTCTCCTCGGTCAACCCCGTGATCTCCAGGGCCCATTCGTCATAGAGGGTGAGAACTCAGATCTCTGGTACTCCATCCCCCATCTTGGCCCTTTCCTGTTTATTATGGGCTATCTTCTCCCGTGGGGACAAAGAGAGGGCATTGTGAGACGCCCGTTTGATGCATCAGGGCGTCTATAGCAGGCGGCATGTGTGGGCCCATGAGGGAGTTGTGCTAGTGGGTGCTGAGGGACACAAAGATCGGATGTGAGGAGGATGTGAAGTGGCAGCCACTGATTTGTGGGCAGGGGGTCGGTGTTGGTAATTTCAGGGGTGGCAGGCAGAACTGATGCCAGGGGAGAGGTGGTAATTTACCCTTGCAGCTCAGTGGAGGTCATTGGTCTTCTTCAGACATTGGATGCTGGTCCTCCTGGTCATGCTGCCCACATTGACTGCCTCCCAGGCGGTATTGGTGGCCCTGCTGCTGGTCCTCCGAGGAACAGGATGCCCAGGTGACGAGAAGCCTGTCCAGGTCGGCTTCGTCAAAGAGAGGAGCAGGTCTGCGCGCTGCCATAATTGTGTGTTAACTGGGAGTGAGAGGCGGGGAAGTGTTTAAAAGCAGCTCCCCCTTGTTAGCGGTGAGACGCTGTGGTGCGAGTCAGGCGAATCAGACAGTGAGACAGCCAGGAACAGCGTGAAGCGCATGGTGGCTCATTTCAGGTACTAAGTGCCATTAAATATGGACCGCAAGCTCGCCACCATGGCCATCGAGAAACACCCCAGCAATCGTGCCCAAAATGACACTTAGAAATGTTTCCGTTAAATCGCGCTCATAATGGTTGTTGTTATAATGAAGTGGGTAAGCGTAGGCTCAATTATCAAAAACATTGGCCTCGTCCAGTTGGTTTGAATGGCATCTGTACTTTAAATTGGAAGAAAGGATTGTAGTTTTAATGCCGCTAGTCAATAATCTTGCCTCTCATTACATACAATTTAAAGCAGAGGTGGCATTCAAGCCAACTGGCACCTGCCTGTTTTTATGATAATTTCAACATTTTGTGCCTGTGAGGTGGATAAAATTAGCATCATGTCCGAGAATGTGGAGAGAAGACAGCAGTAAGCCAAGACTGTGCAGGCTTGCCGCATAGCTATAGGATCTCTTGGTTCGGATCAGGGCATAATATCTAAATTAGCAACGTATGTCTAATGGAAATAATAATAATAGCTCCACAGGTAATTATATTCTCTGCTGCAGTTGTAAACATGGAGAAAGGTTGCCCTGTGTGTAGTAGGTCACTGGGTCAACATATACTTCCTGCAGGATTATGTGGAGCCTGTACAATATGTCATGAACTGGGAAACCCTTGAGAGTGCATTGAGTTGTGCAACCTGTGGGAATAACTGTTGTGAGCTGGGGATTCCATAGAGGAACTATGGAATCCCCAGCTGGGAACTCCATAGGGAAACTAAGTAGTGTGCTGGGAACTGTGTAGAATACTGGGAAGTCCATAGGTGGCATTATGCAGTGTGTTGGGAGCTCCACTGTGGGTATCTGCGCAGAGTACTGGGAACTCCACAGCACATTGAACTCCAGAGGGAACTGGCTATGGAAGGTTGTGTGATGCGGTAGTTTGTGTTGTCATGAACTAGTGGAATTTCATTACAAGAGCAATCTTCTTTAAGGAAAATATTCAGTGTGTATGCTGTGAAAATGTTTTAGTAAAGTGTGCACAATCTCAGAGAGTAGAGATTCTTTTATATAAACAAATAAATCCAAATTGGTTAATGAAAATAGTATATTTAATTTTTACAAAAAGACCTTTTTCACTAAAGTGCTGGTAGAACACACAATTTATACTTAGTAATTTAAAGTTTATGTTTACATTTTACATTTAGTCACAGTGTAATAATCCAAATGTCCCACAGCTGACAGGGCCCATTTAAGGGACAATTATTTATAAAACATTTAAAACAATTTTCACATCTAATATTCAGCTATTCTTTATTGCACAACAAGATATCGGGTCTAATTTATCCTTTATTCAGCACAATATTTTGTGGCTTTATACAAATTATGCAGTCTTTATGCATTGAGAAATGCATTCTCTATAAGAACAAGAGTCAGATGAGCATTCTGCTCAGATGTAACTGGCAAGACCAACGGTGTTGTTTTATTTTTGAATGTCTTGTACAGGAGATTGATTCTTCATAAAACAACAAATTTGTTTCTTCATAAAGTGTCCTCTATACTTTTGTTCTTCTATAAAACTCTTGTGCACGATGGGGAGTGAAAAATGTGGAATACAGACTTGCCTATTCCAGAGGATCAACATTTCCTGGTATCCACACAAGTTGGTGATGGAAAATTACCAGGCCCACGCAGGTCTTAATACTATGGTTTTGAGCTTGTGTTGGAAGAAAATGTGTCTTGCTGCATTTCAAAATGCTCCTACCTGTAATGTTCTGGTGCAGTGTTCAAATTGTTGCTATACTGTTCAATTAGATTTTGCATCCTCTTTGCAAAATCTTACAAAGTCCATGTTGGAAAACTTACATACTGGAAGCAGTTGGAAATAGCTCCATGATGGTATCAGAACTTCTTGCTGTGATTCTATGTTTTCTGGATTCCATGTGAGTTCCAATAATGCAGTAAGATACATGAAGCTCAATAAAACTGCAGCTCCACTCACTTGTTGGCAAGCTTCCTTGTCACGACCAAATAGCATGGGCATTTATCTTGAGTACTTGACATGCCATTCTATATATATGGGTGGCTATCGCTGCTGTCTTTTGGAAGGCTGCTTCTATTCATAGGAATGTAATGATGCAAAACCTTGCCTAAAATACCGCAACTCCAAGCATCATCTTAGGCCAAGATGGTCACTGCCATAGTGCTCCCCGGATGGCCACGAATTCTGCTTCTATTCCATGACCTCAATATTCGCAGCTCTGAACTTCAGATGTCTGTGATGGATTTAAAACTGCTCCTGGCCCCATTGGTTTTGGGGAACGTTTTGTTGAACTTGCCTTTAATGGTGTAAATAATAGTCCTGCGAAAAGAATTGGATAGAAAGAAATAGATGACCGGGTCCAGACAGCTGTTTAGAGCAGAGAGGCACAGAACCAGTTCATTGGCAATGTGCAGAAACTGCTTCCATTGGCAGCTGGAAATTATCTCCATCTGAGAGAGGACATATGGGACTCGAACAATGTGATAAGGCATGAAGCACACAACGTAGATGGCGAGGACAATGAAAGTCTTTACGATGGCTCTGGTGCTCACTCTCCTGATCTGCAGCTTTTTCTTCCCTTTCGACATGTTGTAGAGTTTGACTGCAATCTTGGCATAGGACACCAGGAAGAGAAAGGAGAGAATAAAAATAAACATGACAGCTGCTAGGTTCATCGCACCTGCTAACATGCTCTGATGTTTGTAGTGGAAGCATTTTGTCTCATCTGACTTTAAGCCGCTCACCACAAAAAAGGGTAACATGAATAATACAGTGACAAACCACACAGCCTTGGATATGCCTGAACTCCATTTCACACTGTGGATCCTGAACCTGCGGAGAGGTTTTGTGATCTTTAGGTAGCGGTCCAGGCTGATCAATCCAAGGAATACAATGCTGGCATACATGTTGATGTAGAAAAATGTCCCAATGATCTTACAAAAGTAGCACTTAACCATCCACTTGTATTGTCCGATATGGTAGGCAATCCTGAATGGAAGACAGAGTAATAACAGGAGGTCGGCCATAGCTAGGTGCTTCATGTAAATAGAAATAGATGTTGGCTTCCGCTGATTGAAGAAAAACACCCATAAGGCCAATAAGTTACCCAGGAGCCCAATCACACAAATAATAATATAGAAAATAGGCAAACCCATCGAGAGGAAACCATCTGAAATGGTGCAGTTAATGGCTCTGGATATTGCAATGGAGTCCTTTACTGGCTGCGAAACGTTGACATAGGGAGATGGCGAAGATGACAAATCAGCCATAGTTACAAATAAAATCCTGGAAAGAAAGGAAAAACATGAGTTCTAATTTGAAAATGAAATCACTCTATTACAGTCACATTTTTTTAAGGCAGGCCTATTTCCATCTCTCTCGGTGGTGCAAATGTGCTATCCCAGGTATTAATCTCTAACGTTCCTAAGACAAGGTCTATCTGTCTCCCTGCTGTCTAACATTTGCAGCAATGGCAGACCTCTGTTTTCCAGATATTAAACTCTCCTTTAAATGGAACCCAACATCATCTGGCCCTCACGTGTGAAGGCTTTTTCAGATTACAATTGATCCAAATTTCAGCCGCCAACGAATCAGACAATTCAGTTGAATTGAAATATATCTAACATCAGTTAGGATGTCGCATCTATGGTTTTTGGAGGGGGTTAAACTGGTAACAAGCCCCTCAACCACCCCCCCCCCCCCAATCAATTAAAAACCTTAAAAATAAAGTATTCTCTTAAAATAACAATGGGATCAGCTACTTTCATACAGAAAAGTTTTGATTGGTGTTTTGTCTGTTCAACTGCCTGGCACAGATCCCCAGCTCAGATGAACAACTGATTCTGGTGGCAAACGTTTGACAGCCTGCGAGCCCCTCAAAGTTGCCATTCGTCCTTTAAATTATGCCCTAGGTCAGGCACTTCCATCATTACCACACTATTACACAGCTGGGGAATATCTGTTAGGCGGAGGAAAGCACAAGGGGTTTGCTCCAAACAAAAAATGGGTCAAATAAATACTAAAATTAGGAAAAAATAAACAACGAAATTCAGAAAATGTACATAGAACGCTAATGTGTAATTGCAACTGAGTTCAACTACGATGAAGTATTTTAAGAACAATTGCACTACTTCTATTAATGGCACTTTGTCAAAAACAGGAACCAAACATGCTTTCGAAAGGGAGATTCTGTCTGACCAACGTACTTCAACATCTGAAAGTAGTGGAAAAGCACTGTGGAAATCCTCATCACATGGTACACTCAAATACGAAGTTCCGCATGAAAGGTAAATAGTAAAGCTGTTGAAATTCAGGGTAAATTTCGGGATGGATAAGAAATGGACTCAGATGGAATGCAATGCGCAATTAGCAGAAAGGAGTTATGCTGAGATGCGGGTATGTTTTGGGTGGGGTGTCTCAGGACTCATTGGGACTCCTACTGTCTCCCATTCATATTCATGACTTTGGTTCAGAAAATCAGTGGAAGCTTGAGGATTATATCGAACTGGGAGGAGGTGGAATTGAAGGATGCAGCTCAGAAGTTACAGAATGAGTTGGGCTGGACAGTTTAGTACAGGTAAAACTGCATGTAGAAGGAAAAATGATAGTATATAAACTGTTTGAATGATGTTGAGAAAGCCAAGGTTGAAATAGATCTCGGCCTCTTAGTAGATTTGGCACTACCGTGTCCATCCAGCAATCGACAATGTACATAATATATGAATTATATGAACTACATGTATATATAGTCAATGCAATAGAATACAAGGCAGTATGATTGTACAATGCTCTGGTCAGATTGCACGTTGACTATCGTGTCCAGTTCTGGCCAGTTCTGGAAGAACAAGATGAAGACTCAAGAGCTGAAGTCAATGCACAGAGGAGTCATGGGGCTGATCCCCAATGTCAGGAGACTGAGTGATGTGGCAGAAAAGACAAAGATGTGAATTTCTCATTCACTAGAGGGTGCAGTCAGCAGGCCTGGAAAGGGGCATAAAACGCACTATCAGCCATGCTCGGCCCCAGAATGCGATTTCACCCGGGTTAGCCAATTTATGGGCAGCCAGCATGAAACACGCGCTGGGAAAGGATCAGTGCTTCCAGCGAAGGCGGGAAGAGGGCAGGCGCTGAAAAAAAGGAGGGTGCGAATTGGCGCCTCCAATGTGTTCCCCCAGGGGGACAGCTGCTGTAGCGCTGTCTCAGTGAGCTGCAGAAGTGTAAAAAATTAATAGTGATGGAAAAACTATGTAAAGAGTGACTAGGCAGTACACTCAAACACAAAACTCATCCCCCAGACAGCTTTTAAAATTTATTTCCAGCCCGGTCAGTTCATCTCGCCCTGGATTGAGGTTGAAGCTAAAATGTAAAGGCTGCCTAGCCAATCGGCCAGCCCACCAACTGTAAAAGCAGACGGGCCATGTAATATTGCATTCAATTGGCTCCTTAATGGGCTACGTTGTCTGCTTGATTGTTGGTGGGCGGGCACACATCCAACTCTCATGTACGCCCGCCTACCTAAATATTGCTCAAGTGTGCGATGACGTCGGACACACACCCAATGTCTTTTTGCACGATTTCACTCACTCCGAGCCAGGTACGTGCCCACCTGAGCAATATATAACTCTGACCAAAGACTTTGAAATTAGAGTGCGCACAGATATGGCTGTATCGATTCCCACACAGAATGGATACGTCTGACTTGCATGTTATATTGAATCTTGAGCCTCACTATCATCAAACACCTGAGGAACCTTTGCTGACACTTCCTCTATTTCTTGGCACATTATTCAGTGACATCTCTACATGCACAATGAAAACCACTGTAAGATTACTCCACAAATAAATTGCCCCACAGTGTATGGAACCCGCAGAGAGACACAAATCATTCCTCATAAACTGTACTGCTTGCTTCTGTTTACTAATGACAGCAAGATTTAAACATGCTTCTAAGCAGATCTAAAATTTCAGAGTCATTTCAAATGAGAGCCATGATAAGCAACAGAGTACGATTTTCATTCAATTTTACCTTCACATTATTGAACACCGAAAAACTGCACAACTGACTTCAAAAACATTTTAGTCAGAACTTCGCAGACCATGAAATATTCAGCCAGATGGAGCAATTAAGCACAGTGTAGATGCACTTCATTAAGATTGGCAATAAGTTGCTCACATTTAATAAATTAACATTTAACCATTGATATGACAGAGAGAAGTACGATAAATCAGAAACCCTTCCCAACAGCATGTACACCCACGCTGCCAGTATCCACCACATTGATTAGACTTTTGCTGTGACCATCACCTATTACACAATATTGTGGCCTGTACCAAACACAGTGAAGGACCTCTTATTGCTGATACATGTGGCAATTTTGCACTGTCTGTACCCACACATTTGTTGCCTCCATCCATCACCCCAGCTGAATTTTTACTGCCTGTACCTGTACATCAATTGTGTCCTCTCACTTGCTGTACCATCACCCGCTTTGCAAAAGGTACATTTCCACTAACTTCAAAACGTTTCATTTGAGAATGCAACAAATAACTCATCACACATACAACCAGATATGATATGAGATTGTCAAATTTTTCACATTCACGAAAATTCCCAGGGGTTGAACTATAAAAAGTAATCAGGAAATACGAACGAAGGGCTATGTGCTTCAGCTACTGTAACAACCCAATAATAATGTAGTGAAGCAAATGTTTTGTGTTCTGACCTGTAACTGAAGATATGAGTTATATTGTATTGTAGCCTCTTACCTGTTCTGTACTGTTTCTTGCTTCTGTTTCAATGAAAGTGTGACGAGCTGACTGCAGTTTGTTTTATTCCTCAGTCAGTGGAAGTTCCATTGACAGGAATACGTAGGCTGTGCTCCCCATACCAATGCATGCGCTTGTGCTTCCTGACGTAGTCTGTGCTGCATGTCTTTTTTTCTGTCTCGGTGGTTTTAAACATACGCCTACTTCCGTGACTCATTATTCATAATGAAAATTGGAAGAGAAACTTATCAGACTAAACAAGAGCAGGCAGTCACTTGGGACTAGACAAAAGTCTTTTGATACAAGCAATTTAAAATCCTTAGAAGCCACAAAAATCTTCAACAGAACAGTAATTTATTGTGCTTTAAGTGTGGAAAATTGAGAGGCAGTGAACACTGGTCACCATCATGTGACTTCTTTCTCCTTCCAAAAACACTTTTACTCAGTAACACTTGGGCGGTCTTATGATAATGGGGAGGTTAAAACCCACATCTGTGACGCTTTGTGTGATGCTATGCATCATTATTAAAAATGTTCCTAAAGGCATCCTGTACGCACAGACTTTCTTTGTGACACCTGATTATCATTTAAAATGCAAGGTTAAAAAGTACCTGAGAGTACAGCCCCCTTAGTAGCAGACAGTTGTCAGGATGTGGGGCAGAAAATAAATAAGGAGATAGAAAAGGCATGTAAGAAAGGCAATGGAGGACTTCAAGATGGGTGGCACGGTAGTACAGTGGTTAGTAGTGTTGCTTCACAGCGCCAGGGACCCGGGTTCGACTTCCGGCTGGGTCACTGTCTGTGCGGAGTCTACACGTTCTCCCGTGTCTGCGTGGGTTTCCTCCAGGTGTTCCGGTTTCCTCCCGAAGGACGTGCTTGTTAGATGAATTGGACATTCTGAATTCTCCCTCGGTGTACCCGAACAGGCACTGGAGTGTGGCGACGAGAAGGTTTTTACAGTAACTTCATTGCAGTGTTAATGTAAGCCTACTTGTGACATTAATAAAGATGATTATTATTATGCAGGTGGACGTGGAAAAATCAGGTTAGTGGCGGATCCCAAGAAAAGGAAGTTGTGGAATGTCAACGAGATGGTTTTTTGGAGCAACTTATTGTAGAGCCCCTATGGAACAGGCAATTCTGCATTTGGCGATGTGTAATGAGGCAGACTTGATTAGGGAACTTAAGGTGAAGGAGCCCTTAGGGAGCAGTGACCACGATATGATAGAATTTACCGTGCAGTTTGAGAGGGAGAAGATGCAATCAGATATAACGGTATACAATTGAATAAAGGTAACTGCAAAGACATGAGGGAGGATCTGGACAAAGTACCAGTAGATTTGCCAACTATGTTTTCCCTTCCATAAATCTATGCTGACTCTGTCACATCCTGCCACTGTATTCCTCTGCTATTAAAGTGCTCTGCTATTAAATCTTTTATAATGGACTCTAGTAACTTCCCCATTATGGACTTCAGGCTAACTGGTCTATAATTCCTTGTTTTCTCTCTACCTCCCTTCTTAAATAGTGGGGTTACATTAACTATCCTCCAATCTGTAGAAACTGTTCATCCAGCATTTCTCAGGCCACCTCCTTATGTATTCTGGGATGCAGATTATCAGGCCCTTGGGATGTATCGACCTTTAATCCTATCAATTTACCCAACACCATTTTCCTGGTATTACTGATTTTCTTCAGTTCTTTCCTCTCACTAAATCCTGTGTTCCCAAACATTTCTGGTATGTTATTTGTGTTCTCCTTTGTGAAGACAGAACCAAAGTATGTATTTAGTTGGTCAGCCATTTCTTTGCCCCCATTATAAATTCCCCTGTTTCTGACTGTAAAGGACCTACATTTGTCTTCACCAATTCTTTTCTTTTCACATACCTATAGAAGTTTTTACAGTCAGTTTTTATGTTCCCCACAAACTTACTCTCGCATTTGTTATGAAATGGGGGAAATTAAGATTTAAAAATGAATTTGGGGTACAGTAAAAAGGGGAATTGAAAAGGGCAACTGTTTGAAGGGGTTTAGATATGTGGGGCGGGGTTCTCCGACCCCACAAAAGTCGCCGAGGCATGAATCGCGCCGCCCGCTTCGGAGAATGGCGGGGACCGGCGCGACGCTATGGATCCCGGGGCTGCCCGAATTCTCCCGGCCGTTTGGGCCGAAACCCCGCCGATGTGACCACGGATCACGCCGGCATAAATTAAACCACCTATATAACGGCACCAACCAGTGCTGATGGTTGACACCGTACAGCGCGGAGGTAGGTCACGGCGTGGGGTGGCTGCAGGAGAAGTGACTGCATGGCCGCAGTCTGTGTGTGTGTGGGGTGGGTGTGTGTGTGGGGTGAGGGGGGGAGGGTGTGTGGGGGGTGAGAGGGATGGGGGGTGGAGGGGGGGTGAGAGGAGTGGGTGGTGGAGGGGGGTGAGGGCGAGTGCCGGGGAGGGGGGAGAGGGCGAGTGCCGGGCAGGGGGGAGAGGGCGAGTGCCGGGGAGGGGCGAGAGGGCGAGTGCTGGGGAGGGGCGAGAGGCCGAGTGCCGGGGAGGGGGGAGAGGGCGAGTGCCGGGGTGAGGGCGAGTGCCGGGGAGGGGGGAGAGGGCGAGTGCCGGGGAGGGGCGAGAGGGCGAGTGCCGGGGAGGGGCGAGAGGGCGAGTGCCGGGGAGGGGGAAGAGGGCGGGTGCCGGGGAGGGGGGAGAGGGCGAGTGCCGGGGTGAGGGCGAGTGCCGGGGAGGGGGGGGGGGAAAACAAGTACCGGGGAGGGGGGAGAGGGCGAGTGCCGGGGAGGGGGGAGAGGGCGAGTGCCGGGGAGGGGGAAGAGGGCGGGTGCCGGGGAGGGGCGAGAGGGCAAGTGCCGGGGAGGGGGGAGAGGGCGAGTGCCGGGGAGGGGGGAGAGGGCGAGTGCCGGGGAGGGGCGAGAGGGCAAGTGCCGGGGAGGGGCGAGAGGGCGAGTGCCGGGGAGGGGGAAGAGGGCGGGTGCCGGGGAGGGGGGAGAGGGCGAGTGCCGGGGAGGGGCGAGAGGGCAAGTGCCGGGGAGGGGCGAGAGGGCGAGTGCCGGGGAGGGGGAAGAGGGCGGGTGCCGGGGAGGGGCGAGAGGGCAAGTGCCGGGGAGGGGCGAGAGGGCGAGTGCCGGGGAGGGGGAAGAGGGCGGGTGCCGGGGAGGGGGGAGAGGGCGAGTGTCGGGGAGGGGGAAGAGGGCGAGTGCCGGGGTGAGGGCGAGTGCCGGAGAGGGGGAAGAGGGCGAGTGCCGGGGAGGGGGAAGAGGGCGAGTGCCGGGGTGAGGGCGAGTGCCAGGGAGGGGGGGGGGAACAAGTACCGGGGGGGGGTGAGGGCGGGTGCCAGGGTGAGGGGGAGAGGATGAGTGCCGAGGAGGGTGGAGAGGGTGAGTGCCGGGGTGGGGGGAGAGGGCGAGTGCCAGGGAGGGGGAAGAAGGCAAGGGAGGTTGTCCGCCTGGTCAGGTGCCAGCTTCCAACAGTCGCTCCCATGCAGCCCATGGCACCTGGTTGCGGGGGACGGGGGGGCATAGGGGGGGTATGGGCAATGATGACATGTTGTTGTTTCCCTCCCCCCCCCCCCCCCCCTCCCCCACCCCCCACAGGCCGTCATAAAAACATAAGAACTAGAAGCAGGAGTAGGCCATCTAGCCCCTCGAGCCTGCTCCACCATTCAATGAGATCATGGCTGATCTTTTGTGGACTCAGCTCCACTTTCCGGCCCGAACACCATAACCCTTAATCCCTTTATTCTTCAAAAAACTATCTATCTTTATCTTAAAAACATTTAATGAAGTAGCCTCTACTGCTTCACTGGGCAAGGAATTCCATAGATTCACAACCCTTTGGGTGAAGAGGTTCCTCCTAAACTCAGTCCTAAATCTACTTCCCCTTATTTTGAGGCTATGCCCCCTAGTTCTGCTTTCACCCGCCAGTGGAAACAACCTGCCCGCATCTATCCTATCTATTCCCTTCATACTTTTATATGTTTCTATAAGATCCCCCTCATCCTTCTAAATTCCAACGAGTACAGTCCCAGTCTACTCAACCTCTCCTCGTAATCCAACCCCTTCAGCTCTGGGATTAACCTAGTGAATCTCCTCTGCACACCCTCCTGCGCCAGTACGTCCTTTCTCAAGTAAGGAGACCAAAACTGAACACAATACTCCAGGTGTGGCCTCACTAACACCTTATACAATTGCAGCATAACCTCCCTAGTCTTAAACTCCATCCCTCTAACAATGAAGGACAAAATTCCATTTGCCTTCTTAATCACCTGTTGCACCTGTAAACCAACTTTTTGCGACTCATGCACTAGCACACCCAGGTCTCTCTGCACAGCTGCATGTTTTAATATTTTATCATTTAAATAATAATCCCTTTTGCTGATCAAGTTTGCTGATCAGCGATGTTGGCTGCCGTGGCGGCAGCCGCACTTCTTCATGTTGTCCTTGGAGATGAGGAGGAGAAGGAGCGTGCCAGAGAGGCGGCGCAGGCTGCCGCAGAGGGGCAGGTGGCAGCCACCCAGGCTGGAGGGCCGCCCACCCGACAGGATGAGGAGGAGGAGCAGGGGGAGCACGAAGAGGAGGAGGAGCACGAGGAGGGGGAGGATGAAGTTGTGGCGCCACGGCGACGGAGATGCCCCCCACCACCCACCCACCAACCACACCCACCCCACCCACATGCACACCGCCCCTCCATTGTAGATCCACCTGAGGCACAACAGGCCGGGCTCACACGGTGGCCGGTGGAAGCGTGTCTATTGCAGGCCATGGAGGATGATGACAACCCACTCTGCGATGAGCTCCTGGATCCACATCGTTGGACAATGTCTGACCCAAGGCCACGGTACCACCCTCCACCCGGACCATCCCTGCATGCAGCCGTGACACTGCAGCGCACGGTCCCGTCCTCTGCCCGGGGGGATGGCGAGGGCAGCCCGGGGGGGGGGGGGGGGGGGGGGTGCACATTTACCTGGGGCCGATGTAAGACCACTCCTCACACACACTTGCGCGCAATGAACACAACACCCCCGCACGCATCGGACAGAGCACAAAGGCAGCTTCTGTAGGTGTGAAAGTGATTTTAATAACAAACAGTCCAGCCACGTGCCCTAGCCCCTATAACTAATCTGTGCCCTGCACCCATGCCAACTTACTCAGTGTCTAATTGTTTGGCCTTACGGGCCCTTTGACTACGTCTAGGTGGTTCCCCAGACGGCACAGCAGAACTGGAGGTGGACTCCTGCGATTCCTGCCCTGTGACTCGGGATCCCTTTGGTTTCCTGGGGCGTCCTGGCCTAGATGGGCCAGGCTGCGGCCCGGGCAATTGGAATGGCGAGCTGCCATCCTGTCCTGCCCGTTGCCCACCAGATGCACCTGGGACGGAAGGGGGGGGGGGAGTCCGAGGTGCTGCGGTGTGCCGGGACCTCCCCTACAGGGGGACCCGGGACTGACCCTGCACCTCCTCTTCCCTCGGGGTGACGGATGTCCCACAGGTCTCTACATGGATCGGGGGTGCGAACGGACCGGCCATCCGAAGCCCCCCCCGACACCTGGCACTGCCAGACCTGGAGACTCACCCTGGTATCAACAAGGGTCTGCAAGTTTGCAGCCATGGAACTCAGGGAGTTGGCCATCCCTGTCTGTGTCTGGGCGATGCCGGCCAGCACCTGGGCAATGGTGCCGATGCCCTCAGCGATGGACTGCTGAGACTGGGCCACTGCCTGCTGAGACTGGGCCACTGCCTGCTGAGATTGGGCCACTGCCTGCAGAGACTGGGCCACGGCGTTGAGCGCCTCTGCCATGTGCCGCTGGCTTTGGCTCATGGCCTCCTGTGAGAGGGCAGCCATGTCCTGGGCCACAGACGCCGCTTGCACGGAAAACCCCAGGCCTCGCAAACCGTTCCCCATGTCTGACACCGTCGCACCCATTGCCTCCACCGCGGACGCCACCCGCGCGGTTTCAACCTGGGTGGCACGCAGGACCGGCACCACTCCCAGCTCCTGGACGCGGGTGGACTCCTCCACCTGCGACTGCAGCCGCTGCAAGCCGGCCGTCACCCTCTTCGCTCGTCCCAGGTTCGGTGGCTGCATCGGGTCTATGGGTGGGTGTGGTAACTCCAGGAACCCGGACCCGTCTGGGTGGCAGATGTTTGCTTGCGCCAGAATGCCCTCCGACCTCCCGGTCCTTCTGCTGCTCCTACCTCCACCTGCTGTACCGGGACGGCTGTGTTGTGCGCACCAATGAGTGTACCAGACGTCTCATCACTAAAGTGCCCAACCGAGGTGCGTGTCTCTGCGATGGTGGAGGGTGTTGAAGACAGCAGTGGCGTTGTGTCGTGAGCATCATCCGACCCAGGGTCCATGGTCCCCTGGAGTGGCGGTTCGTGTCCACCCGTCCACTGTGTGACAGTATCCTGTATTTCGGTGTCATGTGTGTCGGTGTCCCGGGTAGGGGTGTCATGTGTGTCGGTGTCCCGGGTAGGGGTGTCATGTGTGTCGGTGTCCTGGGTAGGGGTGTCATGTGTGTCGGTGTCCTGGGTAGGGGTGTCCTGGGTAGGGGTGTCCTGGGCAGTGGTGTCCTGGGTAGTGGTGTCCTGGGTAGGGCTGTCCTGGCTCGGCTGCGACGGGGCCTGTGGCTGCCCCCCTCGTCGCTGGGTGTCACACGCCTGCGTCGCCGCACTCGCACGAGACGGGGTCGTCGTCTCCTTGTTTCTCCGGGCCTGTCCGTCACGTGGCCGGCCTGGGGCGTTGTGTGGGTGTCGCATGCCGGAGGGGCCGGGCCTGTCCCTGTCTCGTGGCCGCACTGCGGCGTCCTGCGGGCGGTCGGCATCTGAAGGGACGGGTGCCTCGACGTTTGGTCCTGCAATACACAATACAGCATGCATGGTTGGACATGCAGGCGGTGATCGGGAGATATGGGGGAGGGGGGATCTGGGGGATATGGGGGAGGGGGATATGGGGGAGGGGAGATATGGGGAGGGGGGCTTTGGGGGATATGGGGAGGGGGATATGGGGAGGAGGGATATGGGGGATATTGGGAGGGGGGATATGGGGATATGGGGGAGGGGGTATATGGGGGTTATGGGGAGGGGGCATATGGGGGATATGGGGGAGGGGGGATATGGGGAAGGGGGGATATGGGGTTATGGGGAGGGGGATATGGGGGATATGGGGAGGGGGGATATGGGGAGGGGGATATGGGGGATATGGGGAGGGGTGATATGGGGGAGGGGGATATGGTCGATATGGGGAGGGGGATATCGGGGATATGGGGGGGATATGAGGAGGGGGATATGGGGGATATGGGGAGGGGGATATGGGGGAGGGGGATATAGTGGAATGGGGACGGGCCGTGGGTGTCTCACTTGGCACCTCCGACCTCTGTATCGGCAACCTCCCAGTCCTCGGGTCCGCCTGCCAGTTCCAGGGCCCTCTCCTCATGAACGGTGATGGGCTCTCATCAGCTGGGCCCCCTCCAGTCCTTTGACGCTCCCTTTTGTTGTGTGTGCGCTTCTCCTGTGGGGGGCGGGCGGGTGGGTGGCAGGGATAAAGGGCAACAGTGTTAGACAGGGATATAAATGCAGGACAGCAGTGTGCGTATATTGGCAGAGGTGCACAGCACACTCGGGTTATGGTTAGGTGCACCTGGGGGTGTGCCGCACATCGGGGGGCGGGATGGGGTACTCACCCTGGCTGCCCTGATGAGGTTGTTCACCTTCTTGTGGCACTGGGCGCCTGTCCTTGGTGTCACAGCCACAGCGCTGACGGCCTCTGCCACCTCCCTCCACAGGCGCCGGCTGAGGCGTGGGGCGACCCTGCGGCAGTGTCCAGGGTACAGGGCCTCCCTCCTCTGCTCCACTGCGTCCAGGAGAGCCTCGATGTCGCGCTCCTGGAACCTCTGGGCTGCGCGGCGGGCGGCCATCTTGTCGGGTCTCCGGGGGGGGGTCTTAGTCGGGTCTTTTGTGCTGTGACGGCGCGCATCTGCGGCGGGTGCCGCTGTCGCGAATGGCGTCACGCCGCTACTTGCCCATTCGGGGCCAGAGACTTTGCGCCGTCTAGGGATAGCCGACGCCGGAGTGATCCGCGCCATTTTTGGCACGGGGTCCTGGCCATCGCGCTGATTATCGGAGAATCCCGCCCGTGGATTATCGTACCAGTGAGAAAAGCAAGTGTTTACCACTGTGACTAGGGGAAATCAATGGGGTATCAAAGAGGTAACTTCAAAGTGGAGAAATAAAGAAACTGGTGCTTATATGCTGAAAACCGGACCTACAGGGTGGGTAGCATCAAAAGGAAAGAATGATATTCCATAGCACAATAACTGGAGAAATGGACACAGTAGTAGTAGCTACCATCACAGCCACAGTCTCCCAAAAAACAGTTATTGAAAAGGGGCAACAGGTTAAAATCCAAAACTCAAACCAAGAAAATTAGGCCTTCACTGAAACTGAAGACGGTTTTCCCAAACGTGGCCACATAATCTGCGTATGGTAATTGTTGTGTTCTGCTGCTTTGAATAACACAGGCTGCCACTTGATGCAGTCTTAACTAAAGGATGCTCCAGGCTCTGAAATGAGTTCAACGTGTTTATTGAACGATTAACACAGTTCTCAAATGAGTTTGACTCTCTGCTAATCTAACTGTAGTAACTCAGTCTAACTGTACCAGCTTGCTCTAAGCCACGTGCTGGGGTGTGATGCTGCTGATCAACCCTGTCTAACTCTCTAGATGTCTGTCTGTGGAAAGAGGCAGGGTGTGAGTGCCTCATCCGTTTTATCGTGTTTATGTCATGCCCCCTTGTGGTGATGCCACCTCTGAGTGTCCTGACTGCCCATTGGTTGTGTCCTATTCTGAGTGTTCATTGGTTGCATGTTTGCATATCATGACAATAATTATTTAGCTCGTAGAGTTATATAACATTGGATGTTGTTTGGGAAAACGGACATCTCAGAGTTCAGCAAATGTAGGTAGTTGGGAACAAAGGGGTAACTTCATATAATACATGTGTGTATAGCCATCAGTGTAGTTAAGTGTACTGTTGTAGTGTGTGATAGTCCTTCTTGTTGTGTGATTTTCTTTTAAGTTAATAAATATTCTTTATTAATTGATCACAAAACACCTTGACTGTTCATCCCTGGTTTGCATATCTTTTCTCACAGGATATCAAACTGAAAATATACACCAAGAATCGCTATTCCAAGTTATCCCTCTGGGTTTTGGGATACCCTCACATTTAACATCAATGGGGTTCATGACATCCTCTATATTCCCCTGTTAATCAATCCCGTTGTCCTCCTTTGTTGAATTCTAAACTGCTCCCAATCCTCAGCTCTGCTGTTTTTTTCTGGCCAATTTGTATGCCTCTTCCTTGGATCTAATACTATCTCTATTTTCCCTTGTACGCCATGGTTTGGCCACCTTTCCCATTTTATTTTTACGTCAGACAGGAATGAACAATAGCTGCACTTCACCCATGTGCTCTTTGAATGTTTACCATTGCCTATCCACCGTCATCCCTTTCAGTAACATTTCCCAATCCATCAGAACCAACTCATGCCTCACACTATCACGGTTTTATTTATTTAGATTCAGGACACTGGCCTCAGAATCAACTACGTCACTCTCCATCTTAATGAAGAATTCTATCATATTCTGGACACTCATCCCCAAGGGGCCTCACACAGATAGATTGCCAATTATTCCTTTCACATTACACAATACTCAGTCTAAAATGTTCTCTACTTAGTTCCTCAACGTATTGGTCCAGAAAACCATGCCATATACAGAACCGGAATTCCTCCTCTGCGGCATTGTTACTAAGTTGATTTGCCTAATCTGTATTCAGATTAAAGTCACCCATAATTACAGATGTTCCTTTATTGCATGTGTCTCTAATTTCCTGTTTAATGCCATTCCCAACATCACCTCTGCAATTTGGAGGTCTATATACAATCTCTACTATCATTTTTTGGCCCGTGATGTTTCTCAGCTCTAACCATACAGATTCCACCTTATTGAAGCTAATATCCTTCCTTACTATGGCGTTAATTTCCTCTTTAACGAACAATGCAATGGCATTGCCTTTTCCTTTTTGTCTGTCCTTCCTAAATAATGAATTCCCATCCCTGGTCACCCTGCAGTCATGTCTCCATATTCCCGACCATATCATACCCGTTTATGTTTATTTGTGCGATTAATTCATCCACTTTATTGCGAACGCCCAGCACATTAAGGCACAAAGCCTCCTTCCCACTATTTTT
Organism: Scyliorhinus torazame; assembly: GCF_047496885.1. NCBI lineage: Eukaryota > Metazoa > Chordata > Chondrichthyes > Carcharhiniformes > Scyliorhinidae > Scyliorhinus > Scyliorhinus torazame. The sequence continues at coordinate 246,092,277 of NC_092711.1, forward strand.
CACTGTCGCCTTGTTTGATTCTGATCCTTGATTTCACTGTATATCACTTTTCTTATTCCCCTTTCTGTCTTTTGTTCTTGTCTGTGTATCCTCCTCTGACTCCTTGTTTAGGTTCCCATTCCCCTGCCATTTTAGTTCAAACCCTCCCCAACTACACAATCAAATACTCCCCCAGGACATCAGTCCTGGTTCTGCCCAGATGGAATCGGTACAGTTTGTTCTGGTCCAACCTCCCCCAGAACCAGCCCCAATGTCCCAGGAATCTGAAACCCTTCCCTTCACACCATCTCTTCAGCCCCATATTCATTTAATATCTCCTGCTATTTCTGCTCTGACAAGCACATGGTATTGGGAGTAATCCTGAGATCACTACCTTTGAGGTCCATATTTTTCAACTTATTTCCTAACTCCCTATGATACTCTCCACCTCGCGGGTGCTCCACAATGTCTCCAATCATCACTCCAGCTCCGAAACCCAGGTTTCCAGGAGCTGCAGCTGGAGACACTTTCTGCACACTTGCTGGCCCCAGGCATGGAAACGTTCCTGGCTTCCAGAAAGCAGGAGGAGCACACCACGGCTTTGGGCACTCCTGCCATGACTTACCACTTTAAATTAAACCTTTTAGAAGATACTTAAAATCAAATAATATCAATTACTCTGGATCCTTCTTCCCTGGTCCTCATGACTACAGAATTTAGCCCTTACAATCTATTGCCCCAAAATATAGACCTTACACACGATAAATATATGTGTTGGTTTAACACAGTGGGCTAAATAGCTGGCTTGTATTGCAGAACAATGCCAGCAGAACATAGATCATAGAACATACAGTGCAGAAGGAGGCCATTCTGCCCATCGAGTCTGCACCGACCCTCTTAAGTCCTCACTTCCACCCTATCCCAGTTAACCCAATAACCCCTCCTAACCTTTTTGGTCACTAAGGGCAATTTATCATGGCCAATCCACCTAACCTGCACGTCTTTGGACGGTGGGAGGAAACCGGAGCACCCGGAGGAAACACACGCAGACACGGGCTTTTCACAGTAACTTCATTGAAGCCTGCTTGTGACAATAAGCGATTATTTATTTTAATTTTATTTATTTATAAGTGATAAAGTAGTAAATACTTACCCTACCGTACTCATCCAATCAGATGTTTCCACTTGCCCCACATCACTCAAAGCTAGCACCCTGCTGCCAGTCTGGCACTTTCAACACTCCTTTATCCTCCCGGCTCCACTCAGAATCTCATGCTTTCTCACGCTCTTTTATCCTCCTGGTTCCACTCTCAGTCTTGCTCTTTTTTGTGCTCTTTTTTTTCTCTCCGGTTCTGCTCTCTAACCTTATCTTACTTTGTTTACTAAATTATCTTATTTCACTTCGACTTGATTTAACTTTACTTCCTTATTGCTAGTGTTCCTTCAAGGAGCTACTTCATTATAAATCCCCAATTTTTCTAGTTAAAGCTATTTAAACACACTTCCTAACAGTAGCTTCTCACCAAACAATGAAATTACTGTTTTCAAACTCAGTCCGCTGCCCAGTAGATGAGTTCCTCGCAGGTCCGGCTGTCTCTGCTCCCGGAAGATGTTCCCACGCACTTGCTGTCTTTATCTCAGGGAGGTAGAGATCATGGATTTAGAAGGTGCTGTCGAAGGAGCCTTGATGAGTTGCTTCAGTGCATCTTGTGGATGGTGAACGCTTCTGCTACTGTGCCAGTTGTTGAAGGAAAGTTTATTTTGCCATCCTCCAATTTGAGGAAGTAACCAGCAAGCTGAAATACAATAAAAACATTTTTCTCTTTAGTCATTTGAACTCTCCACCAATTAAAAAGCCGGGACTGCTCATAGACCACGTGGGAAGGAGATTGTGGCGCTGGGTGTATGTGAACTTGAATTGTGCACGACAAAACTCACATACTACCGTTTTCCATTGTGGACGCGGCCAGCGAGCCCTTCAAAAGAGCGGATGCCTGTGAGGCCCTGGACCTAGTTGGACTGTTGTACGTTCCGGAAATCAAGGTGACAGAAGATTACTGTGATTCGCAATGAGACATGCAAGCACAGTTATACAATGAGAAGCAAGGGAATGTCAAGTCGGAGGACGACAAATCAGATGAAGAGATGGAAAAGCTGAAGGGAATCCCAAACATCTGGTTGACAGTCTTTAAGAATGCGTATTTACTCAGTGGCCTGATACAGGAGCATGATGAGCCTATATTGAAGCATTTGCAAGGTGTGAATGTTAACTGTTCCAAGCTTGAACAGCCAATGAGCTTCACTCTGGAGTTTAAGTTTGAGCCCAATGAGTATTTCACAAGTGAAGTAGTCACAAAAGTATACCAGATGGAATCGTGACCTGACGGGTTTAGTTTCTCATTCTTTGACGAACCAGAAATCACTGGATGCACAGGGATCCAGGTTCTCCAGGATGTGTCTGTTTCTGCAATCTCACTCTCAGGCTTTGAATGCACCATCGTGATCACAAGGGACGCCTGGTCTGCACAGGACACCGAGGAGTGTGAACCTCTACGATGGCACATGCAAAGTCTGAGAGTGAGATTGCAGGAGCAGACACTTCAGATGAGAGCTACTCAGCTCCGAACAGACTGATAATGGAAGAAATTATCCCAATTCTGGAGAAACTGGCTCCAGAAGCAAATGGTGAATCATCTCAGGCCCACAAAATGGTTCTGGAAGTGGACCCCCTGATACTTGAGGCCACTCCACCAAAAGAATTGCTAGAGGAGCAGATGACTATATGCAGCTCGACAACAGCAGACGATACATACGTCATACAACCAGACGAGGGTGAGCCATTAATGGCCTCTTCAGCAGAGGCTGATGCATACATTATCAATTCGAGTGACGATGAGCCATCACTTGGGGTTAAAGCTCAGGATGAATGAGCAACACCCAACATGGGAGAAGTGGAGCCAATCTCAGACACTGAAGTGCGAGGCTCTGCAGCCCGATGCTGAAGATGCAGACTTGACCACGACTGCACATTCCCTCACAAGAATGCCGACACTGGACGTCTTCACAGATGATCCACAAGTAACCACTCCCCAGTGGCTGGACAGCTGCAATCAAGGCCAAACAGAAGAAGAGGCATACTCACAGGATCCCTCCCACAAAAAAGAAGGGGAAGAGAAGGAGAGTGGGGATATTGTGAATCCCATCTGTGGCACTACTCAAGAAGACATCGGCAATGTGGCCGACAGGCCAGAAAGTGAAAGTGCACAACGGCAACAAAAAAAAGCATTGCATTAAAAAGTTAAAGAAGCTGGTGATGCAGGCATGGCAAGCAAGGAAACTGTTTTTCAAGACCCATCAAAAGATAGAGTCAAGAGGCTAAACTCAAGAGGTGTTAAATAAAAAAACACCAACAAGAAAACCGGTAGTCCAGCAGTAAAAGCGACGTCGGGAAGATGATAAGTGTACAGAAGATCAATTGTCGTAGATGTACAATAAGCTGTGCACCAGGGACACATTCATCAAGCATATCATATTGTTTGAAACATAGTTGTATATATATTTATCCATAACATGTGTAAAATGGCCATAAATAAATCATGTTTTGTAACACACATTTACATTTAACCATTAACATTAACATTTCCAAAGGAAAGGGGATGTGGTGACATACCTGTGCACAGTTTTGTAGATAGCTCATGACGCGACCTCCAACCAGCTGGTGACACCAGACATCTTTCACATACCTGAGATACCCGCCAGTTGGTAGTAGGATGGTCACAGTTAGAATAGTTCCAGTAGAAGTCATACAGCAACCTTAGTCTGTTTCATAGTTTCTGTCTTATCTTTCCACGTGTTCATCAATAAATATTTGTTCCAGTTAAACAACTAGATGTTCTTAGTTCATCCTTGCAATGGTTTGATCGCAGAACAATGCAACCTGCACATCTTTGGACACCAAGGGACAATTTAGCATGGCCAATCCACCTAACCTGCACATGGTTGGACTGTGGGGAGGAAACCACAGCATCCAGAGGAAACCCACGCAGACACAGGGAGAAAGTGCAAACTTCACACAGTCACCCAAGGCCTTAATCGAATTGGGGTCCCTGGTGCTGTGAGGCAGCAGTGCTAACCACTGTAACTTAATGAGGCTGACTTCTGTGTGGAATGCACTGGGGCTTTTGGATTGGGCAGCTGTGCAGCTTAGAGGGAGCATTGCCATTAACACATTGCTTAGTGATTGACATATGTGAAGTATGATATGAAAGGAACACCCATGGACTGTATATTCATCCCAGAGGCGGGTATCAGGAGTTGAGTAATTTCCCGGCTTGACCTGCCTGCCTCAGAGAAGAAAGTACTCGCAAATGTAGGATTTTCATGCTGGGGTGGGAGGGTGGGTGATAACAGGAGTCAGGCCTGCCACCCTTGGAAAGTGTTCGGAGGCAGCCACAGTCCCAAATGTAAAATTGACAGTGAAACATAAAACAGTCCTCTAGCCATCACCCTTCACATTCACCCTTGCACATACTCCCGCATGACAACTCATGCCTACCCATGCCTCCCAACCTGTAGTTTAGAGAATGCCACCTTCTGAGGTAGCCCTCAAATTTATGTTACAGTATTTGCTTCTGCAGTTCTGGCCATTGTCAGTTGCACCGTTTTAACATAAAAGCAATATTAGACAAGCAAATGCTGTACTTCATTATTTTAGTTATTTTTTCACCTTATGAAGGTAAACTCTACTTTAGAATATTAAAAAATTCTCATCAAGAATCAGTCTAGATTAGGGGCAGCACGGTGGTGCAGTGGTTAACACTGCTGCCTCACGGCGCTGAGGTCCCAGGTTTGATCCTGGCCCTGGGTCACTGACCCTGTGTTTGCGTGGGTTTCGCCCCCACAACCCAAAGATATGCAGGGTAGGTGGATTGGTCATGCTAAATTGCCCCCTAATTGGAAAAAATAAATTGGCTACTCTAAATTTTAAAACTGTGATTCAGTCTAGATTGGAAGTAGTTGATTTTGATGCTTTTATGCAGGGAATAGATTTGAATGCATCCTAAAGAGTAGGTAGAATTCCTAATCATCAGCCTTACAGGCACAAAACACGTTCTGTATCATGTAAGTACAACAGTATTCTGTGGCTACTAGTAATGGCCAAGATAGTGGGTGCGATTTAACTAAATAGGAACAAAGTCCCATCGCGAGCACGCTTAAACACGTGTTTTCCAGCGCTCACAGCGCCGAAAAACACATGGCTATAAAACGCGACTCCCGTTTGATCATGGGCCTCAATGGGGGGCATGCGGCCGAGTCCCATTTTGTACACTGAGGAGCTCCGCTCGCCTGAACTCCTCAGCGTAGCGAGAGGTCGGGCACCATTTTAAATGGTGTCCTGATCTCTGAGGCCCCCAAAGTGACCCTCAACCACCTCCCAAACCCAAAGGCACCCAGCACAATCGCCACCCCCCAAACCCCCAATCACACCCACACAAAATATATCAGCTTGGCACCTTAGCAGTGCCAGCCTGGAACCCTGGCAGTGCCAGGCTGACACCCACAAAGGTGACACTGCCAGGGTGCCCAGGTGGCACCAGCAGTGCTAGGGTACCACCCTGCCCAAAGGGGAAGCACCTGGGGGCCTCTGATCCCCTGGGAGACTCCCACAAATGGCATTACATCTGGTCCCCATTTTGTGGTGGCCAGTACTGAACAGCACTCCTCCAAGGTCTCTGAGGTGAGGGAGATTGATCCCATGCTTAAGGTAACTCTGTAATCTACACATTTAAGTGAGACTAGCTGTCTCGCTTTAATATACAGATTTGCTAAAAAGTGATCCCGCTGACAATGGGCTGGATTCACATTGCAACATCTCTTGAGACCGTGTTAGATCTCACAAGTCTTTGCAAGCAGGGTAGATCCTGAGAGCAGGGTCTCCCGACTTTTATCGACCACGCTGCGTCACGGCGAACTGCTTTTCGGGGGCAGCGTGGTCATTAAATCACACCCAATATCTACAACTATGCCTTTAGTGTATTACGCAATTTGAATTGCACTTCTTTTTCTCAAACACCTCACAGTATTTGGTATTTCATTATCGTATGGGAGAGATGTGTGGTGTTCCCAGCATTGATTAGTCACACAATGCATTCTAACTGGACTGGGCCTCTACAGTTATGAGTCATTACTGTCTGCAACAAAAGTGGAGGTCTGTATGTGTGTGAATAACTTGATGACTGTCCTGCAATAGGAATGATCAAAGTTTTGTTCTCACCTAAACATGTTTCAGCTGTGCTTCTCTCTTTGTTCTGTAGTACACGGCCTTCAGCCCGCATGCATGACTTTTCATGTTTCTTGGAGGATTTTCTGAGAAAACTCTTCAATCCACACTTCATTATTTGTCTTACCACAGCGTGACCACATCACGATATTTTCAGTCATGCACAGCCTTTGTTCTGTGACATCAGCCCAGAGATTTGAAACGAGTTGCCAGAAAACCACAGACACATTTTAAATGCTATTAAGAACATTTTCCCACATACTCCTTTCAACTGGCTCCCATTTTTTGAAGCGATAGTCTAATCCAAATTCCGTGCCTCTTGTGCGCTAGTCCCTATTTTGTATGCATTGCGACAGTCTCAGACTGAGTGGAATGCCATGCTGTGGGTCTCCACCCCTGAAATGACCTGATGTGTTTGACGCATGTCTGAATGTTGGGATGGCCTGTGTGTGTGTAGGGGGAGGGGGGGGGGGTGGTTAATGTAGGTTATGTCTGTGTGTTGAGGTGGGGTGGTGCTGACAGGTGTGCGTTTGTGTGTGGTTGGGAGAATTGCGTGTTCTTATGTGTGGGAGGAACAGTGTGTTTGAGGGTTGCTGCATGTGTTTGGGGGTGTATATGAGGGACTTGGGGAGTTGTGCACGTATGTTTGTACATACAAAGCTCTCTGTGTTTCTGAATTCCCACTTTACATGGGCTGTCATGCATTCCAATTCTCTGTTTCCGACCTGTGTGGTGATGTCACTATTACAATGTCAGCCAACAAAAAACCTGAACAAACGTCTGGATGTTGTAGCATTATCAGAGAGCTTCCAAATATGTTCTACTCTGTAAAGTAAAGTAAAGTCGCCATAGTCCCAAATGACCATAGGCTGCTTCCCCTTTGAGGGGAAGAGCTGACTGGTGGTGGTTTAACCTGAGGATCACCACACCTCAGGCGAGGGGCAAGGGAGAGAGAATAGCTGCTGTAGAGCTGATGTAGTGTGCATAACTAGAAAGTTGGCAGGTCCACTGTCCAAGATTTAAAGCATGTGCCAGTAGAATGGCAAGCTGACTTGCTAGATACCATCCAGCCAGCACACATGTATCATTGTCATAAGCTCACTTAAAGGGCTGCAGCACAAATTTATACAGAAGCAATCACTTAGTGTAAATGGCCCTTTAAGAGGATGATCAAATTATTGGAGCCCTTTTAAAGAGTTGGAAATGATTTTGAAGGATGGTCTGACTTTGCACTGATCTAAATAACTATTTTGCTACATGAGATGGATGTGAAGAGGTCTGTCCTGTTCTTTTATTTTATTTAGAGTGCCCAATTCTTTTTGTCCGGATTAAAGGGCAATTTACCATGGCCTACTCACCCCTCAGGCACATCTTTTGGGTTGTGGGGGTGAGATCCATGCAGACACGGGAAGAATGTGCAAACTCTACATGGGCAGTGACCCGGGGCTGGGATCGAACCCGGGTCTTCAGTGCCGTGAGGCAGCAGTGCTAACCACTGCGCTACCATACTGCCCATCTGTCCTGTCCTTACTCCAGAGCATCATTTTCAGAGCACGACAGCATTCTTCTCGAGCAAAAGTTGAGAGTTTTCAAACTGAGGAAATCCCTACATTGGATTGCTTGCAGCTAACAGCTAATTGGAATACTAAGACTGACTGATTGTAAATCGGTATTTTCATTAGTTGTGAAATGATACTGCGTATGCTGAATTAAATGACAAACTGGTTTGGGTTCCCATTGACTAAATGTTTTATTGGTCTGAAAGGTTTTGAAGGAACCAAATGGTCAAAAAGTAAACTGCAAAAAAAATCTAGTCTGAAAATTGACAGCCTGCTGTGTGAGAACACAAGATAAACGCCTAGAATTTCAGAGACCAGATGCAGTTAGAGCCAATTTAGACAACTATCAATGCTTGCTTGCTTTGGCTAGACACTAGCATTGAAATGTTTATGAGTTCAAAGGAGTCCGCATGTGGTAAATCAGTGATTTTGAGGGGATGACCTTGCTTGTGCAGGTAGATGGATAAATGGCATCCTTTACATTGAGGCTGCTGAGGTAGTGCTTGGGTTAAGTTGGTCTCCATGGGCTTGGATGTGTGAAGAAAATATAAGAGGAGATTGCCCGAGCACAGAACTATGACATGTCACATTGCCTGATGTACCAGTCCCTGGGTCTTGACTAGGAATGTAGTTACGTGGAGATAGCTCTTCTACCCAGGACATAATGGTAATGTATTGTGGTATGGTAATGTATTGTGGTATGACTACCCAGACATTAGTTTAGGTCATGTCTTACTTATACTGAATAAAATATGACCATTGTCACCGATAGGGAGTTATCACTTTGAATCGTTTTGGAACTTGAGACTAAGGGGTTAAAGAATTAATTGACTATGATGTTCCAACCTCCAACAATGTCACGCTCAGTGCTATCTACAACACAATGAGAATATAGCAACAGATGCAGGTGAATTGCCAAAGTTAAAGGCTGGGATTTTCCGGCCCCCCTCCCACAATGTGTTTTGCTGCAGTGGAAGCGGGTCGCCATTGGTCACCGGCAGGAACTACCGGTTCCGCGTTTTGCCTCACTCACCCATCCTGCTGCCTGGGAACCCGTTGTGGGTGAGGGTAGGGGGCTGGGAATGGGGATTGGGGGGGCACCTTCGACAGGACCAGGTGTTCTTGCTGGTGGGAAGGGCCAGAAAATCCCATCCATGGAATTTTGCAAGATAGGACCGTTCAGTTGGATCATGTATCAGGTAGATGATCTCAAAATCAGTGTCACATCTGTTGCTTGTCAACCTATTCCCCATTTACTGTTTACTTATGTCAAGTGTTCACTCTGCTAAGCAACCCTGTCATTGCATTGTATCCCTATTTTAAAGCCTTGAGTTAAGAGCCGGATGGCATGGACGGCACGGTGGCATAGTGGTTAGCACTGCTGCCTCACGGCACCGAGGACCAGGGTTCGATCCTGGCCCCGAGTCACTGTCCGTGTGGAGTTTGCATATTCTCCCCGTGTCTGCGTGGATCTCACCCCACAACCCAAAGATGTGCAGGGTAGGTGGATTGGCCATGCTAAATTGCCCCCTAATTGGAAAAATAAAAATTAAAAATGTTAAAAAAAATAAAAACAGAACTGATGGCCAACTGACATCCAGGATGGACTGTGGTTTCCTTTGCGGCAACCGTCAATGTGCCCCTGCACTGTGGAAAATGCAGCTGTACAATGACACTGGTCATAGAAACATAGAATGATAGGACTGCTCTTCTCCCTTTGGAAGAACTTTGCAAATACTCCAACTCTGTTGCTTTTCCTCCTTGGTCCAGAATTATTTTTTTTCTTTTTCAAGTACATATCAAATTCCCTTCTGAAAATGATTTGGAATCTGATTCCATCATCCATTCAGGCATTCCAGATCATAATAACTCGCCTGGTAACTTTTTCCCAGCCGTCTGGTCATGCTATTCATTGGGAAAAGGGATGAAAGGTCTGACCATAGAGACCACAACATGTCTTCTGTATGAGCAGTATGTTAGCTGATATTGTGCAGCTGGTCAGGACTGAGCCTCGGCTATCACAGTTGAGGACAGTGGTGACCTTGCCACTCATTGTTTGTGTCCTTTAACTTGAGACAAAGCAGCCCACATGATCATCACTTCATTCAGCAGCTTAAAAATTCTCTCCTTCCACCACCAACGCACAGTAGCAATAGCAGTGCGTATAATCCACAAGATGTGCTGCTGAAACTTGCCAAGGCTCCTTCGACAGCACTTTCCAAGCAAGCAACCTCCATCCCCTAGAAGGACAAGGGCAGCAGATACATGTGAACACCATCATCTCCAAATTCCCCTCCAAGCACCACACACCATCCTGACTTGGAACTGTATCGCCATTCCTTTATGATCAATGGGTTAAAATCCTGTAACTCCTTTCCTAACAGCACTGAGGGTGTTCCTGTACACCACATGGATTGCAGTATTTCAAGAATAGGGCTCATCATCACTTTGTCAAGGGCAATTAGTTAGGGCAATAAATGCTGACCTGGCCAGCAATGCCTACAGCCTGTGAATTAATAAAAATAAACATACACTGGCGATGATATACTGGGTGCCATCGTGATCACAGCGCCAGGGACCCGGGTTCGATTCCGACCTTGGGTGACTGTGTGGAGTTCGTACATTCTCCCTGTGTCTGCATGGGTTTCCTCCGGGTTCTCTGGATTCCTCCCACAGTCCAAAGATGTGCAGGTTAGGTGCTTTGAACGTGCTAAATTGCCCCTCATTGTCCAAAGGTTAGGTGGGGATAGGTCGGTGCAGACTCGATGGGCTGAATGACCTCTGTCTGCACTGTACTGATTCTATGAATGACTAAAGGGCTTTATGGCCAATATTGCAAGGTTACTCAGAATTATTTCAGCAAATTGTGGTGAAATACGTGAAATAGCATCCGATTTATGACACACAACCAGGTTATTTCAATGGTTATGCCCTACCTGGGCCTCCTCCCTCTTGATTTATTTTATTTGACCTATCGATATATCTTTCTAATCCATTTTTTCTCATATACGTACGTACTTCCCCTGAAATGCACTTACACTATTCGTCTCAATCGCTCCATGTGGTGTTGAGTCCATTCTCTGATCAAAGGCATTTTCCCCAAATTTTCTTTTGGATTTATTGGTAACTATTTTATATTTATGACCCTCAGTTCTGGACTCTCCACAGTTGGAACTGAGGTTCCAGTATCAGTTATTAGGTTATGTTTTATTTTTGGTGGAATTGGGAAGTGAGGTTTTTACTTAACTCTGATTCATTTATTTATGTGGTTTGGATTTTTCTGTGAGTTGGCGCTAAGAGCACATAATTGCTGGACATACAGTAAAGGTCACTACAGGTCACAATGCTGGTATTCCCCCGATTTTGAAATCGGGATTTTTGAAACTTCTTTTGAAGGGTAAATTCTTCAGTTTATCAAACTAAGAGATATCAGTGCTAGATTCAAACAAATGGAATTTCTCCCCCTTTTTTTATTGTTGCACCCAGTCTGCAACACACCTTGATTGTAATTAATGAAACTCTGAAATCATCCCTGTATACCTGAGCACCTAGCGATCGTGCAACGATCGTGTTAGCTCTGTTGGTTGGATGGCTGGTGCATGATGCAGGGGGATGCCAACAGTGCAGGGTCAATTCCAGTCCTGGCTAAGGTGATCCATAAAGGCACCGCCTTCGCAAGCTTGCCCCTCGCCTGAGGTGCGCTGACTCTCAGGTTAAATCACCACCACGTCAGCTCTTTCTCAAAGGGGGGAACAGCCTGTCCTCAGGGACTGTGGCGAGATTTCATTCCTTGACTTATCTATCTAAAGCTATCATAATCTTGTCACCCTCTACCAAATTTCTAAATCTCCTGTTTAAGGGTTGTCCATTTTAGCCCATAGTGAACATATATCTGAGTTTGAAAAGGGCTCCACTTGTTCTGGGGGGAGGCCAATACGGTGAACTGCGGTGGGCGACGATCTGTTTGCTATCTAACCTATTCCCCTTGGCGAAATCAGGATCCCACTATGGCGTAGCGAGAAACCAATAACACCACTTAAGCCCAATCTCCATACAATTAACAGGAGCGACCCCCTATTTAATGGCGTCCCATGATCTAACAGCCTCCCCAGCACATGGTCATGCGGGCGCCAATTAGCACACCTTTTCAAAAATGTGAAGCTCTTGCAGGGGCTGCTGTGCTGACCCAAGGAGGTGAGTAGCCACCTTCGCTCCTGTCATGATATTCAAACACACACATCATGATAGACACACCAACAGACAAATCAGAACACACAACACCACAACCAATGACAGAAAGATATAAAAGCACAGACACAACCCCTGGTGGTCAGAAAGAGCGGCAGGGGAGAACCAGGAGACAGCTATAGCCGGGGACACTCAGGGAGACAGCACGTGCAGAGTATCCAGAACGAACTGTATTATAAGAGTTATAATAAAATAGAGTTGTACCACATACAACTGTGTTGGCTCATCTGTGCACCAGAGCACCCAACACCACATGGTACAGGAGTGGATCGATACCTGCCGGCATACATCCAGTGTACAGAGACAACCAGCAGTGCCCAGACATGATGTACGAGCTCCCGGTTCCGCAGGCGCTCCAGTGCGACGGCGACCTCCACGAAAACTGGCGGCGATTCCGGCAAAATTTCGAATTGTTCCTGGCGGCAGCTCAACTCCAAGACCTGGATGATAGGGAAAAAATTGAATTTCTCCTCATCGTCGTCGGTGCAAGGGCAAGAGCAATGTTCAGAAGGTTCAGGTTCTCTAGGAGGCACCAAAGGTACGATTACCAGGCAGTCATGGGCAAATTCGCCAAGTACTGTGAAGAATACGCAATCCAATGGGGACTTAAAGGTAAGAAAAGCTGCAGTACTCACCTCGTGGCTGGGATCCCGGAGCCCGAGGTCCCGGGCCTGAGAAAAGGCTGGGTCGAGGTCGGCGGCCATCTTGCTAAAGGTATAACGCTAGCACAGTTGCGCGAGAAGTGCGCAGAACCGGAAGTTTCGTATGCGCATGCGCAATATGGTGCGCATGCGCAGTTAAGAAAACGGCCATCGGTAAAGGAACAGCGATCTGAGCATGCGCAGTCGCTTCCTACGTGCTACATACCGAGCGTCAGGATGTCAGAGGCCCCAGACTGCACCAATTTAAAAGGGAAATGTCCCAAATCCAATTTAAAAGGGAAACGTCCCAAATCAAAAAAACAAAAATCTGTTAAAGCTGTAAAACAACTTTCCCTCACCTGGAATGACAGCGCAGTGCCGCAAATTGACCCAGGAGATGAATTTTACCTCCGAAGAACCCTCCGACAAGCAGTTACCTACGCACAAGCCGATGATTCCGACCTTGAATACTTCGATGACGATTTTTACAGTGTTTCCGGACCTCGCGAGCCCAATGATAGCTCCGTGGTCCTATATGACTATGACTCGGACGAACCTTTCGTGGTGCACATTGGCGGCCCCCATACTGAATCCGACGCAGATGCGGATTCATTTTTCGGATTTGAGGATCTTCAACCCAGCAGATATGACGTTCCAACTTATCAGTACCGGATGATGCTGCGGCCTGACATTACCAGACGGGGAGCGGTGCAAGCACACGGAGGGTGCCCTGCTGCCACACAGAGCGTGGTCCACGTCCCGCTCAACGTTCCCGACTCTATGAAAGAAGACATGCAAGACTCCAGAGTGCAGTCCTCGCATGAACCAGAAGTGACTCCAGTGTCACAAGCTTCCACGGCAAGCTCGTGGACAGCCTCCACGGTGGAGGCGGCGCAAGACTCCAGAGCGCAGTCCTTGCACGAACAAGAAGTGACTCCAGTGTCACAAGCCTCCACAGAGAGCTCGTGGACGGACTCCACGATGGAAGGAACGCAGGACTCCAGAGCGCAGTCCTTGCAGGAACAAGACCATGAGGGTCTAGCAACCTCTCCTGACCAACCAGCGGCAGACGATGCAGGTCTGCCATGCTCCCGTGAACAGCAGGAAGGCTATGACAGCCTACCATGCTCCACTACACAGCAGCATGACCATGACGGTCTCTCATGCTACAATAAAGGGCACAGCGCTGAAGACTGTTCAAGCCCAACTGAAGACAAGCCAAAGGAATCGCCTCGTCCAAGCCCGAAGAAAAAAGGTTTATGCGCTGACCTTCAGGATCAGTGTAGCCGAACAGAGATTAATAATGCAGCACGGCCACAGAAGGATGCTGAGGATTTCCTAACGAAATTAATTGTATGTTTAACTTGCAAGGAGCAGACTGAGAATTGCCAGTGTTTTAGTACGGATCGAAAAAATGGACAAGACATTGATCCTCAGGTGATGGAAATAACACAATCTGACTCATATCCACGGCAGGGACAAATGTCTCCCTTCAACACAATGCCGCAAAATCCCAACTTCGGAGACCAGCAGTTAGTCAGTAATGACTCTTCAAACCTGGAAGGGAACATTAATTGCATTGAACCTATACACACTCCACTGATTATTGAGCAGAACATTGGAGCAAGAATCCTGAGGACACCGACATCGAGTAGCCAGATAACGAATTTAACACCCACAGCAGTTTCAAGTGAACCAAGTGTGCTTTCCACTAATGATGAAGATGCAGATAAGGTCGAACCGATTATCCATTGTACCACACTAACCCCAGTGCTCAAGCAGTTATGTATGGGGAGTATGATGTGGGCAATTGAGAACAGTAAAAAAGAGACTGTGACCATGCCAGTCCCAGCAAAATCAGACCCAGAGACCATGAAGGCATGTACATCAAACAAAGTTACATATGAAGTACCTGAGAAGAAAAGTGAAACGGAATGTTCTTTGGAAAATGGTACAATGTCGATAGAAACAGTGGATACTATATTCGAGACCATACATATGGGAGAATTTGGGGGTAATAAACAAGGTTCTGCAATGTCTGGGGGAAGATTTAAAGTTCCAAAGAAGAAAAGCCCAAATGAAGGACAATGGCAAGACAATGACAGTCCACCGACATGGTGTGCACCACCAGATGAAAACTCTGACAATTTACCCAACCCTAGTGAACAGCAAGCTGCTAATGACGATCTATCCACGGGATGTGAGACGAGTGACGACAGCATCCCACTTCCCATGCAAAAGGTGCAAGGTGACAGACCTCGCCTAGTGCGTACCAAGGCACTCAACGATCACGGTGGGACCACTGACGACTGCGGTGGCGGCGCACCGCTTCCACCCTCGATGGCTCGAGCCTCTCCACTGGTTGGTGCATTCCTGCATGTTCCGACTCCAGAAGTGCAGCTTCAGGGAATCTCGGCTGCCTCCAGTGAACCTGTTGGGACTCCGGATGGGGGGCATCGACGGAAGGCAGACCGGACTCCAGATGGGGAGCAGCCAAGCGCCGACTCTGATCTGCGCACGCCAGACCTTGCTCCGGACGGGCGGTGTCGCGGCCTCGGTGATGGCACGCTCAGGGTGACGGCAGATGCCACGGCGACAGGGAATGGATCGCGTGGCAGTCCCACTGGGTCGGCAGTGGCAACCAGCACCGGCGGTCCAAGATGGACACACCAACTCGCGCCTTCGCCAGACGTTGATGCGAGCAACAATTCTCTATCCAAGGCGACATGCTTCGACGTTTCTCTGCGGAGTCGCCCTTCCGGCACAGCAGGTGGCCGGAACCAGCGTACACGGTCTTGGCCAACTTCCACATCTGGCACAGTCATCGCCTTGCATGATATTAGTGATGGTGCTACTTCAATGGCAACGACCCATCGGCTACAAGATGCCGTCCACCACAAACATAAAAAGAAAACAGACTCCACCTTGTTCCTGGCATGCAGGGCGGATGGATTGGTGCGTAGGCGCAATCAGCGGGCTCTGTGCCGCCTTCCACGCTCGCAACTGCACCGTACGCACACGCCGGATCCTCCACTGGTTCCCAAGGATGACTTCGTGGCGGATCATGCCCCTTCCATCGCCACCGGAACCAAACCACAGCCAGGGCACCACTAACAAAGATGTTGAATGTCATATTTGCAAGAATGAAAAAGACCAAGCACTGCAGGAAGTACAACAAATGGTAAAGTAGAGACTTCGGCAACAGCATCACCTCCAACAGTCCAAGGTGAACCAGTGTGACCCCAAATCTCCACAGCTGAACCGGCTTGAGGACCAGCCCATTCTTGAGGCGGTCACCCACTAGACTGGACTTATAACGCTGTTAATACGTTCAAAAAGTCAAACACTTCTGTATTATAACCTGTTGTTGTTTATTGTTCCAGATATCGTCTGACCGGACCAATGTTCAAGTTTTTTTTTTCTCTCGCATCCAAGTTTTGTTATGGTACAACCTTGTTAGTGTGACGCACCCGACATCGCCCCATGTAAATAGTTACGTCATAAACACACGCTGTACACAACACAAACGCACACTCTTAGATGCACTCACGACACAATTGTATTTATAACCACGTAGGCACTTGTCTTTGTAAAAAAGGGGGATGTCATGATATTCAAACACACACATCATGATAGACACACCAACAGACAAATCAGAACACACAACACCACAACCAATGACAGAAAGATATAAAAGCACAGACACAACCCCTGGTGGTCAGAAAGAGCGGCAGGGGAGAACCAGGAGACAGCTATAGCCGGGGACACTCAGGGAGACAGCACGTGCAGAGTATCCAGAACGAACTGTATTATAAGAGTTATAATAAAATAGAGTTGTACCACATACAACTGTGTTGGCTCATCTGTGCACCAGAGCACCCAACACCACAGCTCCCAGGCAAAGGGCCTGGAGGCACTGGAGTTCCTGCCCCGTTCGAGGTAGGCCACCTTGGGGGGTTGGAGGTGGGTGCAGCAGGTGGGGTGGCCACCCATGGTATCGGCTGGGGTGGAGGGATGTAATTGCCCGTGGGTTCATCATGCCAATCACTGGATCGTGTGTCCCTGTTCTGGGGGCAGTCCTAGCCCCTGCCTGCCTGCCCCACTGACCACTGGCCGTGGAGGCCTCTGGCCGTGAGGCTGAAGGCTATTGCTAATTGGGAATTGGCAATTGTAGTTATGTTTCTTTCCAAGTGGATTATCATAAGTAGACATGCCATGTAGCATGTGGGGGTTATTGCTTGGCATCCCAATCAGACCGTGATGCCTGGACTGAACTTTGTCTCTGGGCTTGCCAATATCCCCCGGATGGACAGGCGCCATCGGCTGGAGGTTCTGCAGGATCCAGCGGGTTCAGCTCACCAGTGATGAAAATGATTCAAAGTGTGGCAAGCCCAGAGAGAAAGTCCCCAGGGCCCAGAAAAGTGACTGTGTGCGGTTAGATAGTGGTGGGGAACTCGCCCACAGAGCCAGGAAGAAACTGCCAGCAAAATCCACCACAAATGGCACTTCGAAATATTTCTGTTAGATTGCACCCCAGAGCGCAAGGTGAAAAAGGGCCCGTTGATCAGTATGTGACTGCAGTAACACAGCTTGCAGAAAAAACATGTGAGTTTGGGCAACTAAAAGATGATCTCATTAAAGATAGAATTGAGTTAGGTATAAGAGACCCGACAGCGACAGCAGTGACTGAGAGAGAGGAATCTTACTTTCAAGTATTATGCAACATCGGGGGCGAGATTCTCCGATCCCCCACCGGGTCGGAGAATGGCCGTTGGCAGTCGTGAATCCCCCCCCTGCCGCCCGCCGAATTCTCCGAAGGGAGAAATGTCGGCGGGGCGTCAATCGCGCCGCACACCTCAGAGAATGGCACGGGTGGGCGCAAGGCAATCGATTTTGGGACTGCCGATATTCTCCCGTCCGGATGGGCCGAAGACCCGTCGATGTGATGACGGGTCACGTCGGCGTAAATCAAACCACCTTTCAATCGGCGTCAACCTGCGCTCAAGGTTTACGCCGACCAGCGTGGAGGTGGGTGACGGCCTGGGGGGTTGGCCGCTGGAGAGGTGATGGCGTGGCCGCAGTCTGTATGTGTGGGGGAGAGGTGTGTGTAGGGTTGTGTGTGTGTGTGTGGCGCGGGGGGGGGTGGGGTGGGGTTAGAGTGGGCTGGGCTCCGGGGGAGTGCCGGGAGGGGGGGTGAGTGCCGGGGACGGGAGGGTGACTGCCGGGGAGGGGGGACGGGGGGTCCGTGCCGGGGAGGGGGACGGGGGGGGGGGTCCGTGCCGGGGAGGGGGACGGGTGATGGTCCGTGCCGGGGAGGGGGACGGGGGACGGGTGTGCCGGGAAGGGGGACGGGGGGGGTCCATGCCGGAGAGGGGGATGTGGGGGGGTCCGTGCCGGGGAGGGGGACGGGGGGGTGTCCATGCCAGGGAGGGGGGGGGTCCGTGCCGGGGAGGTGGATGGGGGGGGTCCGTGCCGGGGAGGGGGACGGGGGTCCGTGCCGGGGAGGGGGGGTGAGTGCCGGGGCGGGAGGATGACTGCCGGGGAGGGGGACGGGGGACGGGGGGTCCGTGCCGGGGGGGGGGGAACGGGGGGGTGGATCCGTGCCGGGGAGGGGGGGTGCGAGGGCAAGTGAGTTGGTCCAACTGGCCAGGTGCCAGCCTCCAACAGTCGGACCCATGCGGTCCATACCACCTGGCTGGGGGGGAGGAGGGGGTATTGGCAATGATGACATGTCCCCCCCCGCACAGGCCGTCATGTTTTCCGGTCAGCCAGCGATGTTGGTCGCTGTGGCGGCAGCCGCTAATGTCCATGTTGCCCTGGGTGAGGAGGAGGATGAGGAGCATGCCAGAGAGGCACCGCAGGCTGCCGCAGAGGGGCAGGCGGCAGCCGCCCAGGCTGGAGGGACACCTGACCGACAGGACGAGGAGGGGGGGGAGGACGTCACGGACCCACGGCAACGGAGGCACCCGAGGACGCCCCGTGTGTACCGGCCCTGGCTGTCATACCAGGACCTCACGGACCGGAAATGCAGGAGGAGACTCCGGATGAGCCGGGAAACCGTGGCACACATCTGCCACCTGCTGGCGCACCTGCCACCGCGTGGCACTGGCGGGGGACACCCTCTCCCCGTGTCCGTCAAGGTTACGGTGGCCCTGATCTTTTATGCAACGGGGTCATTCCAGGCACCGAGTGGGGACCTGTCCGGCATATCGCAGACATCGGTGCACCGGTGCATCCGGGCAGTGACAGACGCCCTATATGCCATTGCGCACCGCTACATCCGCTTCCCTGTGGACCAGGCCAGCCAAGATGCCCGGGCCGTGGGCTTCTCTGCTGTGGCCGGGTTCCCCATTGTCCAGGGCGCGATTGATGGGATGCACGTCGCCGCGCGGCCACCTGCAGATAACAGGGCCGTGTTCACCAATAGGAAGGGGACCTATTCGATGAACATACAGGTGGTCTGCGACCACCGCATGATGATCCTGCACGTCTGCACCTGTTACCCGGGCAGTGTACACGACTCATACATGTTGTCGCGGTCATACATCCCCGGCATGTACGAGGGACGCCATCCCCGGCTGAGGGGCTGGTTGCTGGGCGACAGGGGCTACCCATTGCGATCGTGGCTGATGACGCCTATACGGAGGCCACGCAATGAGGCGGAGAACCGCTACAATGATGCCCATGTAGCGACAAGGAGAGTGATAGAGAGGTGCTTTGGCGTGCTGAAGATGCGTGTCAGGTGCCTGGACCTCTCTGGGGGCGCCCTCCAGTATCGGTCAGATAGGGTCGGCCACATCATTGTAGTGTGCTGCGTCCTGCACAATATAGCCCAGCAGAGGGGCAATGTGCCGCAGGCAGAGGACGGCGGAGTGGAGGAGCAGCAGAAAGAGGCGCAGTCCTCCCAGATGAGGGGGATGGGGGCAATGGTCAGGGCAGACGGGCTAGACATGGGCGGGTGGCTGTCCACCGCTACCGGCTGGGCCAGCGGGCAAGGGACAGGCTGATAGACGCCCGCTTCACTGACTAGATGGGCGTGGGAATCGGGTAGTATGGCCACAGACCGCACACCATGGCAACACCCGTCCACCCACACCCCCCACCCATCCACCCATCCAGCACCCTCACCCCCCTCCCCAACCTCACCCACCCCACCCGCATGCACACCACCCCCCCATTGCCGATCCACCTGCGGCACAACGGCCGGGCTTACACAGTTGCGGGTGGACGCGTGTCTATCGCAGGCCATGGAGGATGATGACAACCCACTCTGCGATGAGCTCCTGGCTCCACATCATTGGACTATGTCTGACCCATGGCCACAGTACCACCATCCACCCAGACCATCCCTGCATGCGGCTGTGACACTGCAGCACACGGTCCCGTCCTCTGCCCGGGGGGATGGTGAGGGAGGCCCAGGGGGAAGGGGGCAGACTCACCTGGGGCTGAGGTAAGACCACCCCTCATATAAGACCACTTGCGCTCAACGTACATGACACCCCCGCACGCTTTGGACAGAGCACAAAGGCAGCTTCTGTAGGTGTAACATTGACTTTAATAACCAAAGGAGTTCATGCACGTGCCCTAGCCCCTAAAACTCATCTGTGCCCTGCACCCGTGCCAACTTACTCAGTGACTAATTGTTTGGCCTTACGGGCCCTTTGACTATGCCTAGGTGGTTCCCCAGACGGTACAGCAGAACTGGAGGTGGACTCCTGCAATTCCTGCCCTCTGACACGGGATCCCTTTGGCGGCCGTTTCCTGGGACGTCCTGGCCTAGATGGGCCAGGCTGTGGCCCGGGCGACTGGGATGGTGAGCTGCCAGCCTGTCCTGCCCGTTGCCCACCCGATGCACCTGGGACGGAAGGGGGGGCAGCCCGAGGTGTTGAGGTGTTCCGGGACCTCCCCTACAATGGGACCCGGAACGGGCCTCAGCACCTCCTCCTCCCTCGGGGTGCCCGATGGCCCCCAGGCCTCTACATGGGTGGGGGATGCGAATGGACTGGCCATCCAATGCCCCCCGATATCTGGCGCTGCCAGTCCTGGATGCCTGTGCTGGTATCGACAGAGGTCTGCAGATTTGCAGCCATGGAGCTCAGGGGTTTGGCAATCCCTGTCTGTGACTGTGCGACGCCGGCTCGCACATGGGCAATGGCGCCGATGCCCTCAGCGATGGTCTGCTGAGACTGGGCCATGGCCTGCAGAGACTGGGCCATGGCCTGCTGAGACTGGGCCATAGCCTGCTGAGACTGGGCCATGGCCTGCTGAGACTGGGCCATGGCCTTCAGAGACTGTGCCATGGCCTGCAGAGACTGGGCTATGGACTGCTGAGACTGGGCCATGGCCTTCAGAGACTGCGCCATGGAGTTGAGCCCCTCTGCCATCTGCCACTGGCACTGGCTCATGGCCTCCTGTGAGAGGGCAGCCATGTCCTGGGCCACAGACGCCGCCTGAAGGAATATCAAGGAATATAGCTTTAAAACATCTCCCTCTGATCGTGCCTGATCCATATCTGCGTTTAGGAAGATAATATTAGCTGCTCCAAAAAGTTGATTTCTCCGCATTCTCTGCCTGATTGAAACTGGTCTTTAACTTTTACAGAGTGAATATTTCTCTTGTGCCCACTTACCACTTCCCGAATGGCCAAACTGAGTTGGAATTAGCACAAGTATGAGCCCACATCCTGCCAAGCCACCATTGAACTTGTAACCTCACATTAAAAGCTGCTTTGTGAAAATTACATATGCCTTGTAAGTCCAGTATTGCTGCTTCACTGCTAAATGCTACGCCATTTTAAAAATGGGTGTATTTTCTTTGGCACATTAAGGGTTGCTAACTTTGCAATACAGGCCAGTCTGGGCTACTCCAGATACATTCTCTCCAAGAACCTGGCACACGCACAGCTCTGACTCAGGCTTGTCAGTGGCCTACTGTTACTGCTGTGGCCTGTGGAAAAGGCAAAGGGAGAAAGAATCGAGAACATAACCACTTTAAAATTCAAAACATTCAAACTAACACTTAACATCAACCACATCCCCCACACTGCTAACATTATGATCACTTCTATATACCCTGCTACTGTTGGGTTTAGGTTTAGTTACAGTTGAGAAATGGACATTACATGGATATTCAAAACAGAACCGGGCAGCATGGTTGGCACGGCTTGGAGGGCTGAAGGGCCTGTTCCTGTGCTGTACATTTCTTTGTTCTTTGTTCCTTGTAACCCTCTCGATTTAAAGTTAATGTACATTTTGCGCTGTCCCTGTGATGAAATTAAGCTATCTTGGTGAAACTTTGCATTCTACTGATCTAATCATTTAAATAGCTCTATATAGTCTGAGATAAGTTTCCTTCTTCACTTTTGCAGCTGCCTTAAATAATTGTGGTCCTGCCGTAGCCGTGACAGTGTTTTAACAGGTTACCCCTTAACTTTAACAAGGCGGACCCCTTGGTGGACAGGGTTCACCTGCTCCACGCCAACCCTCAATATGCCTACGTTGAGTTCCCCGATGGCCGCCAAGATACTGTCTCACTCAGGGACCTAGCACTGTCAGGTTCCACCCCAACACCCCCCCCCCCCCCCCCCACCAATGTGGCCTCCCACCGTGCCGCCAATATTGACCCCACCAGACCACTCCTCCCCTTTTCCGCACAAGAGGACGAAGAGGACTTTGGCACGCTCCCGGAGTTCCCCGATGACTGGCCAGCATCAGCACCGCCACCACCGCCATCGGTGCCACCTCCACCACCGTCAGCACTGACTTCGCCGCCACCGTTACGCCGCTCCCAACGAAGCACCAAAGCACCGGACCGGCTGACCCTTTGACGGACTCCGGACCGTCAACATGGACTTTTCTTTCCTTACCACTGTACATAATTGCACTAATTGTATATAGTTTCACGTCACCCCCGCCAGACTCATTTTTAACAGGGGGCGAATGTGGTGAACCACTGTAATAGGAGATGTAAGGTAGGACCTGCACTACAGGTTCGCCGGTAGCTCCTGCCGGCTGGCTCGGCCCACGGAGAACTGTATAAATATGCATGACCTCCAGTGCACTGCCATTTCGCCAGCTGCAGCAGGAGGCCACACATCTGACTGTAATAAAGCCACAGTTGTACCCAACTTTAGTCTCTGTTAAATTGATCGTGCATCACCATGCTTATCAGCAGCTTGAGTTGCAAGATGCTTCCCGAAGTCATGCTACAATTAACCCACACAAGGCTTTTGTAACCAGTATATGCGCCTGCCTTTGGGCATGTCATCAGCTTGTTATTCATGAAGTTTATTCCTGAAGGTCCATCTTCTCAACCTGGCCTCTCGCCGAGGTGATCCTCAGGTTACACCACCACCAGTCAGCTCTCCCCTAGGGAAAAGCAGCCTATGGTCATCTGGGACTATGGGGACCTTCCCATTAGCTTGTGCCATATTCCAGAGAACGATGGAAAGTTTGTCGCAAGGATTCCCCTATATAATCGTATACCTGGGTGATGTATTGATAATGATTTCGACAGAAGCTGAACACCTAGCTAACTTGGAAGAGGTGCGAAGAAGATTTCATGAGGCTGATATTTGCCTCAAGAAGCAGAAACTTATTTTCAGACCAATGAAGGAGCTTACCTGGGTTACCGGATAGATGCACATGGGTTGCACCCCACGGAAGATAAGGTTAGAGCAAAAAAATAGGCCCTGGTCCCCAGAGACACATTTAAGCTTGAGTCCTTCTTAGGAATGGTGAATTATTATGTGTGTTTTCTGCCGAATTTGTCAACATTGTTGGCCCCCACACTTGCGTTGCTAAATAAGCACCAGATCATAGATCATAGATTTTACAGTGTAGAAGGAGGCCCATCGAGTCTGCACCGGCTCTTGGAAAGAGCACCCTACCCAAGGTTAACACCTCCACCCTATCCCCATAACCCAGTAACCCCACCCAACATTAAGGGCAATTTTGGACACTAAGGGCAATTTATCATGGCCAATCCACCTAACCTGCACATCTTTGGACTGTGGGAGGAAACCGGAGCACCCGGAGGAAACCCACGCACACACGGGGAGGATGTGCAGACTCCGCACAGACAGTGACCCAAGCCGGAATCGAACCTGGGACCCTGGAGCTGTGAAGCAATTGTGCTATCCACAATGCTACCGTGCTGCCCAGAGTTGGTTTTGGAGGACACCTCCGGGAGAATCTGTTAACAAGGCAAAGCAGTAAGTGCATTTGTCTTTTTATTGGTGCACATTGATTCATCCAGAAAATTGGTGTTAACTTCTGGCGCTGGTGCCATTTTCTCTCATATAATGGATGTTGGGACCTCTAGGATATGTCTCCAAACGCTCTCAGACGCATTCTATGACAGGACCGCCACCAGCAGAATTATTAATGGGCTGGCATTCTAGGACCAGCCTAAGCGTGGTATTTCTGAATTTGCTGGGGAGGATAGAGGCTAGTCAGAGAAATCAGAAGGAAAACCAGGATTCCGGCAAAGCAGCAAAGTTGTTTGCAATAGATGAAGCAGTGTATGTCAGAAATTTTAGAAGTGGACCAAGCCAGGTCCCAGGACTTGTTGTACCCAAGACAGGACCACTATCTTACAAAATGACTGCACAAGGTAGAATTGTCAGGAAACATGTGGACCACTTATGTGGACAAGAGAATTCCCAGCAGACGGTACTACAGCCTGAAATTGTATTGCCAGTTGGTTGTCTGAGTAGTGAAGTATCGAGCCAACCTTATGGGTGAGTTGGCACATTGGGGGGGGGGGGGGGGGGGTCGGGAGTTCGGGGCGCCATTAAAAATGGCATCCCGATTTCCTCATGGTCTGAGGAGTTCTCAGTGCAGGAGGAGCTCTTCAGTGCAGGAAACTGGCCTAAGTGCAGCCTCAGGGGGGCGTTCTCCCCTGAGGCTGCAGATTGTCACGAAGTCTCATTCATTAGCGTTGTCTTTCTCGGCTCTCTGAGCGCCAGGAAACACCCGGCTATAAATGCTCGACACGGCAGTTTGTTGTAATTCGGTTCGAATGCTCCCTAAATCTATGATGGACTAGTTGAATGGGTTAAATGTTAAATTTATTGGGAACTGTATAGTCTAACTGTTATCATTGTATAAAAGGACTTAGGGAATGTGTCTGGAATCTTTAAAGGATGATTGGTTGATAGGGTGACATGACTCGGAAAACCAATAAGGCGACCAGGGTGCGGGTTCACCCCAGCAAGCGCAGGCTTTTACCTCAGATTGATTCCGGCAGCCACAAAGCTAGAATCGTGACCGGGCGGAGAATCTTGAGTAGGCAAATATTTGTGCCTGCCGCCAATTCCGATGCAATGCACCGGTCCCCGCAGGTGGTGGCACTGAGGCTCACACTGGCGTCCCCTGTGCAAATCTGTCATTTGCATGGATTTGAATGCAATGAATGGGTTTTACACCACATGCTCCACCCCTCCGCGCTCTGCTACCTCCTCTCAGGCTGGAGTCACAAAGGCACAATTTGGTGGAAGTATTTCTAAGTGGGGCCAGGGTGCCATGGCCATTGAGTGGGGGTGAGAAGGTTAGAAAACTCTCGACGTTTGTCGGGCTTGCTGGTGTTGGCTGCCTGGGCCACAGCGATTAGGGGAACAACTTGGTGTCAGGTCCATGCACTCGGGGTATCTCCTTCGGGATCGAGATGGCCTGGCTCAGACAACCATTGCTGCATTTAAATGCACTCCTTTGATGCAACGTGCAGGCTCCCGGCTGTACACGCTGCCGATCGCTGATTATGTCCTGTAAGTGTTCAGAGAACCCACCAAGCCCACCCCTCTGGAACCCTCAGATCACAGCAGTATCATCAATGGATGTGGCCATGCCCAATCGCAGGCCCACCAGGTGTTGGCACTCCTCGGTGCACTCCTCAGAAGCACAGCCCAACTGCAGAGGAAGAAGGGGAATAGCAGAGCTCACATAATCTAAAGGACACCTGCACCGTGGCCTTTCGGGCCCTCCCTGGCACACTGCCCCTCTCAGAGTAGAGGCCTTACCAGTGACACTATCAGCTAGCCCACCCCTCAGGATAATGAGCTGTCTCCAAGCCTTGCCTACCCACCATGCCCTGAACCCATCCATCCTGCCCTCTGTCAGGAAACCTGACCAATTCTCATTCACAGCCAGTGTGTAACACCCAAGCACCACATCACACTGCACTAAGCTCCCAGCAAACACAAACCTCCCTCGCTCACCCCCAGCTGTAGGACCAGCCTCTTAACATGGGGGTGACTGACAGCACACGTTGACCATCCCCACCACACAGTTGTGGCTCACCTGGCACCGCGGTGATATGGTGGCCTTCAAGGTGATGGTCACCATGAGCCTCTGGCTTCAATCCAAAGCTCGAGCGGGGATCTATGTGGGACCTCGCAAACATCTGCACAAGAATCATACACCAACGGGGCTGGGAATTGCTTGCAATCCAGGTAAGCAGAATGCTGGGCCATTTACATCTAGTGTGTAGTCAAATAGTGTGTAGACACACACTAACTGACCAATCAACACACACAAAACAGGTTAGGGCAGCACGGTAGCATTGTGGATAGCACAATTGCTTCACAGCTCCAGGGTCCCAGGTTCGATTCTGGCTTGGGTCACTGTCTGTGCGGAGTCTGAACATCCGCCCGTGTGTGCGTGGGTTTCCTCCGGGTTCTCTGGTTTCCTCCCACAGTCCAAAGATGTGCAGGTTAGGTGGATTGGCCATGATAAATTGCCCTTACTGTCCCAAATTGCCCTTAATGTTGGGTGGGGTTACTGGGTTATGGGGATAGGGTGGAGGTGTGGACCTTGGGTAGGGTGCTCTTTCCAAGAGCCGGTGCAGACTCGATGGGCCGAATGGCCTCCTTCTGCACTGTAAATTCTATGATCTTTGATCTGTGATCTATGATCTATGAATATTGATTCTAATGCCGCTCCCAGTGGGAACGCTAATTGCACTCGATCCAGTTCCAATGGGAACATTTAGGGCTGGATTCTCTGATGCTAACAGAGAATTTGTGGAGTTTGATGTCAGAAAAATTGGTGCCACACCTGCACAGATTCCGTTACCGGTGAGGGGCTAGCACCGGTGCCGCGTGGAACACCAGCAAAACCACGGAAAATGGTGCAGGAATCTCCGGGTCCGTGATGGACACTCACAGGGCTGACAAGCTGCAGCCACGCTTAAATAATACACCCCCCACACACACACTGATCGAGGCCGAAAAGATGGGACAGGTTCTGCTGGAGCGCCCATACAGCTGATGGTTTAAAGTGGGCTGTCAGCGGCATGCGCAGTTGCATGGCTGCCTTGCCGGCTGCAGTAATGGTGTTGCTTACCCGTCCAACCCGACCCCGCAGCCCAACGCCTGGCTACCCCCTGTCATAATATACACATCAGTATATGATGGTGCAGAGACACACACTGACTGACACACTGCAAGACCAATCAACACACACAACACAGCAGCCAATCACCAGTTAGGGCACAGTTACTATAAAGACAGAGGGCACTAGTTTTCCCGGGATGCAGCCTCTGAGACAGACAGAGCCCGCAGTCAGTAGCACAAACATCCACCATGTGCTAGCAGTATAGGCTGGTCAGGTTAGGCATAGGTCTTCAGTCAATCTAACATAGTGTCGACCCACAGTGCAAGTATGTTTAGTAGATCTTAAATAGAGTATTACAAGTGTTGGTAGCCTGTCTCTGTTACTGCTAAGGTAAACGCAGTCTCCACAGATCCAGAGTACCCAACACATCGTGGTACCAGTATGTGATGTTAGAGTTTAATAGACCTACCTTCAAGTGATCTGCCTTCGACCAGCAATCAGCCATCCAGTAGTATGGACAACGTCCACCCTCCCCTCCCCCCCCCACTGCGCATCACCGGCAACCTCGGTGCGAACTGGAAAATCTTTAAACAACGATTCCAGCTATACCTCGAAGCTACAGACCTGGAAGCTGCCTCAGACGCCAGGAAGATTGCTCTCTTCCTTTCCACGGCCGGGGAACACGCCATCCATATCTTCAAATCTCTCACTTTCGCTGAAGGTGAAGACAAGTCCAAGTTCAAGGCAGTCCTGCTCAAATTCGACAGTCACTGTGACGTTGAGGTAAATGAAAGTTTTGAGCGCTATGTCTTTCAACAGCGTCTGCAAGGTAAGGATGAACCTTTTCAATCTTTTCTCACCCACCTTCGCATCCTCGCGCAGTCCTGTAATTACGGCTCCACCTCCGACTCGATGATCCGTGACCAGATCGTTTTCGGTGTGCAATCGGACCCCCTACGCCAGCAGCTCCTCAAGGTTAAACAGCTCACCCTTGCGATAGCCAATGAGACCACGTTCTGCATGAACACGCCACTAACCGATACTCGCACATTCAAGCGGCTGAAATGGCGCGGCAAGATCCCCATGAGGCAGAGCGGGTGCAAGCCATTAAACAACTCCAGGGCCTAAGCCTGGATGAGGGCGGCCATTTCGCGTGCTTTTCGCGGGCTCCCACGCATGCGCGCACTGACCGAAGGGACGGCGAGGCCAAAGACCGCACTGCGCAGGCGCACACTACGTACGACCGCACCACATATGCGTGGTGGCGTACCGAGCGTTCTGACGTCACGACGTGCGGCAACTGTGGCTCCACCCACTTAAAGCGGCAAGGTCCTGCAAAATCCCGATGCTATCTCCAATGTGGCAAGCTTGGCCACTATGCAGCCCTACGCAGGTCTGCTCAACCTACTACCTCTCGTCGCTCCAACCAGCCACGCAGGAATGTCCGAACCATCCAGCCACCGGTCACCATCCATTCCGACTCCGACTTGATTCCGGACCTTGTCACTGAGGACCCTAAAGCACCATTTCGGGTGGGCATCATCACCAAACAGAAGATGCTCCAGAAGACAAAAGCCAAGTCTCTCCCAATATTCAGCATTGATCCGGACGACGAGTGGTGTGCCACCCTCACGTTCAACCGATCCCGCATCCGATTCGGCCTGGACACCGACGCCTCAGCCAACCTCATTACGCGGTCTAACCTCGAAAGCCTCCATGTCTAGCCTACCATCCTGCCTTTCGCCTGCCAGCTTCTGGACTATAATGGTAATGCCATTGCTGCCAGTGGCTCTTGCCAGCTTGAAGTGTCGCACCGGTCATTAAAGGCTAACCTGCCATTCGAAATAGTCGGATCCACTAAAGCCTCCCTGCTTGGTGCTCAGGCGTGCAAACTTCGAAACCTTGTCCAAAGGGTTCACTCCCTGTCACCCGCTGATGCTTCCGCATCTCAGGACGCTGACTTTCGGACACAGCTGAATGCCATCATCACCGATACCACGGTGTATTCGAGGGCATGGGCACACTCCCATACACTTATAAAATCTTGTTAAAACCAAATGCCACGCCTGTGGTGCACGCACCTCGCAGGGTACCAGCACCCCTCAAGGACCGCCTCAAGCAGCAGCTGCAGGACCTCCAGGACCAGGGCGTAATTTCGAAAGTTACAGAACCGACTGACTGGGTCAGCTCTATGGTGTGTGTGGAAAAAAACATCCGGCGAATTACGCAAATGTATTGATCCCAAGGACATCAACCGCAATATTATGAGAGAACACTATCCCATTCCAAAGCACGAAGAACTCACCTGTGAGATGGCTCACGCCACATTTTTCACCAAGCTAGACGCATCCAAGGGGTTCTGGCAGATCCAACTCGACGCATCCAGTCGGAAGCTCTGCCCCTATAACACCCCATTTGGCCGGTATTGCTACAACCGGATGCTGTTTGGCATCATCTCTGCATCGGACGTGTTCCACTGAATAATGGAGCAGATGATGGAAGTATCGAAGGGGTTCGCGTATATGTGGACGACATCATTGTCTGGTCTATCACCCCGCAGGAGCACATTGATCACCTCCAACGCGTCTTCCGACGAATCCATGAGCATGGCCTCCGCCTCAACAGGGCCAAACGCTCCTTTGGTCAAACAGAACTTAAATTCCTCGGAGACCACATTTCACAGTTTGGCGTGCAGCCGGATGCTGAAAAGGTATCTGCCATTAAGGCCATGAAGACACCGGAGGACAAGAAGGCGGTCCTCCGCTTCCTGGGCATGGTCAATTTCCTGGGGAAATTCATCCCTAACCTCGCCTCCCACACCACGGCTCTCAGGAACCTGGTTAAGAAGACGACCGAGTTCCAATGGCTCCCCGCACGAACACGAATGGCGGGAACTCAGGGCGAAGCTGACCAAGGCCCCGGTGTTGGTATTTTTCGATCCGGCCAAAGAAACAAAGATCTCCACGGACGCCAGTCAGTCTGGCATAGGAGCAGTGCTCCTTCAACGTGACGATGCCTCCTCATGGGCTCCTGTCGCATACGTGTCACGTGCAACGACGCCCACCGAACAGCGCTATGCGCAAATTGAAAAAGAGTGCCTGGGCCTTCTCACCGGAGTCGTCAAATTCCATGACTATGTCCATGGACTCCCAAAGTTCACAGTCGAGACAGACCACAGGCCACTGGTCAATAACATTCAAAAAGACCTTAACGACATGACGCCGCGCCTGCAACGCATTCTCCTTAAACTCAGGCGGTACGACTTCAAGCTCGTCTACACCCCGGGTAAGGAGCTCATCGTCGCCGATGCACTCTCCCGATCTGTCACCACACCCTGCGACCCAGCGGGCTTTGTGTGCCAAATTGATGCTCAGGTGGTATTCGCCGCATCCAATCTGCCCGCCAAGGACGAACGACTCATCCAGATTCGTCGTGAGATGACCAACGATCCCCTGCTCCAACGTGTCATGCGCCACCTGACAGACGGGTGGCTTAAGGGCCAATGCCCTCAATTCTATAACATTAAAGATTACCTGGTGGTGGTAGATGGAATTCTACTAAAGCTGGACAGGATCGTCATTCCGCACTGCATGCGGAACCTCGTCCTTGAGCAGCTCCATGAGGGCCACCTGGGAGTGGAGAAATGCCGCCGACGGGCCCGTGAGGCAGTGTACTGGCTTGGAGTCAACGAGGACATTGCCAACTCTGTTCTTAACTGCCCAACATGCCAGCATTTCCAGCCTGCTCAGCCAAGGGAGACCTTGCAACCCCATGAGTTGGTCACGTCCCCCTGGACCAAAGTGGGCATCGACCTGTTCCATGCACTTGTCCGGGACTACGTCCTCATAGTGGACTATTTCTCAAACTACTCGGAGGTAGAGACTTCCGGGTGCGGCGATGACCAGCTGAGTCGCACGTTTCGGCAGCTCCCTGTGAAACGGACTTTTGGGCTCTTGATAGGAGCCCCAACGGCAATTTTAACGGCTGAAAACACCGTGCGGTAAACCAGAAGGGTGTTCCCCCTGGACACGGATGGAAAAAGGAGAGGAAAGTGGCCGGATTGCAGCGGATCCTTTGGAACAACGGCAAGGAAGGCAAGCAGAAACCAAGATGGCGTCGGAAGGTGGCAGTTTCATATGGGGCCCTGAACAACAAGAGTTTTTGAAACGCTGCGTGGAGGAGATAAAAAAGGAAATGAAGAAAGAGTTGTTGGCCCCGATATTACAGGCGATTGAAGGGCTGAAAGAGGAACAAAAGACCCAGGAGCAGGAGCTTCGGGTCGTGAAGGCGAAAGCAGCAGAGAATGAAAACGACATACAGGGCCTGGTGGTGAAGTCGGAGATACAGGAGGCACACCAGAAACGATCTGTGGAGAGGTTGGAGGCACTGGAAAATAACGCAAGGAGGAACAACTTGAGGATTCTTGGCCTTCCTGAAGGTGTGGAGGGGGCGGACGTCGGGGCATATGTGAGCACGATGCTGCACTCGTTAATGGGAGTGGAGGCCCCGACGGGTCCGTTGGAGGTGGAGGGAGCATACCGAGTTATGGTGCGAGGACCGAGAGCAGGAGAAGCTCCCAGAGCCATAGTGGTGAGATTTCTCCGTTTTAAGGATAGAGAAATGGTCCTTAGATGGGCGAAGAAAACTCGGTGTAGTAAATGGGAGAACGCGGTGATCCGCGTCTATCAAGATTGGAGTGCGGAGGTGGCGAGAAGGAGGGCGAGCTTTAATCGGGCCAAAGCGGTACTTCACAAAAAAAAGATAAAGTTTGGAATGCTGCAACCGGCAAGACTGTGGGTCACATATCAAGGGAGGCACCACTACTTTGAGACGGCGGATGAAGCGTGGACTTTTATTGTAGAAGAAAAATTGGAATGATTGGACTGCGAAAATGAACGTTTGGACAAAGTGGTGGGACGAGTGGGGGGGGGGGCGAAGAGGGATTGTATGATTAATCCTGCGGTATGGTAACTTTTCTTTCTCCCACAGGTGGTGATGGGGGGAGGTGGGGAGGGAGAGGAGATGGGGCGTTGGCCATGGGAGGCGGGGCCGAGGGAGAGGCGCGGGCTTGGTTCCCGCGCTATGATAATTATGGCGGGAATAGAGAAGCAGGAAGGAGGGGGCGCCGCAGGGGGCGAGCCGTGATCACGGGGGGAAGCCGAGGTCAGCCAGAGTTTGCTGACTTCTGGGAGCAACATGGGGGGAGTAATTACGCTAGCGGGGGGTCTAGCGGGGGGAGGGGAGGGGGCAATTACTGGGTTGCTGCTGCTGGGGAAAGGGGGGAGTGGGTGCGGGAAAGGATGGGCGGGGAGGCACCGTCTGGGAGAAATACAGCCGCGTGGGAACTGGGCGAGAAGCTGGAAAAAGATGATGGCTAACCGGCAAGGGGGGGGGGTGGGAAGCCCCCCAACTCGGCTGATCACGTGGAACGTGAGGGGGCTTAACGGGCCGATAAAGAGGGCACGAGTACTCGCACACCTTAAGAAACTTAAAGCAGATGTGGTCATGTTACAGGAAACGCACCTGAAACTGATAGATCAGGTTGGGTTGCGCAAAGGATGGGTAGGGCAGGTGTTCCATTCGGGGCTGGATGCGAAAAACAGGGGGGTGGCTATATTAGTGGGGAAGCGGGTAATGTTCAAGGCAAAGACTATAGTGGCGGATAACGGGGGCAGATACGTGATGGTGAGTGGCAAATTACAGGGAGAGATGGTGGTGTTGGTAAACGTGTATGCCCCGAATTGGGACGATGCCAATTTTATGAGGCGAATGCTAGGACGCATCCCAGACCTAGAGACCGGAAAGCTGATAATGGGGGGAGACTTTAACACGGTGTTGGAACCAAGGCTGGATAGGTCGAAGTCCAGGACTGGTAGGAGGCCGGCAGCAGCCAAGGTGCTTAAGGATTTTATGGAGCAGATGGGAGGGGTGGACCCGTGGAGATTCAGTAGACCTAGGAGTAAGGAGTTCTCGTTTTTCTCCTATGTCCATAAAGTCTATTCACGCATAGACTTTTTTGTGTTGGGTAGGGCATTGATCCCGAGGGTGAGGGGAACGGAATATACGGCTATAGCCATTTCGGATCATGCCCCACACTGGGTAGACTTGGAGATAGGGGAGGAAACAAGAGGGCGTCCACCCTGGAGAATGGATATGGGACTAATGGCGGATGAGGGGGTGTGCTTAAGGGTGAGGGGATGCATTGAAAAGTACTTGGAACTCAATGACAATGGGGAGGTTCAGGTGGGAGTGGTCTGGGAGGCGTTGAAGGCGGTGGTTAGGGGGGAGCTGATATCAATAAGGACACATAAAGGGAAGCAGGAGAGTAAGGAACGGGAGCGGTTGTTGCAAGAACTTTTGAGGGTGGACAGACAGTATGCGGAAGCACCGGAGGAGGGACTGTATAGGGAAAGGCAAAGGCTGCATGTGGAATTTGACTTGCTGACCACAGGCACTGCAGAGGCACAATGGAGGAAGGCGCAGGGTGTACAGTATGAATATGGAGAGAAGGCGAGCAGATTGCTGGCACACCAATTGAGGAAAAGGGGAGCAGCGAGGGAAATAGGGGGGGTGAGAGACGAAGATGGAGAGACGGAGCGGGGAGCGGAGAGAGTGAATGAAGTGTTTAAGACATTTTATAAAAAATTGTATGAAGCTCAACCCCCGGATGGGAGGGAGAGAATGATGGAGTTTTTGGATCGGCTGGAAATTCCCAAGGTGGAAGAGCAGGAAAGGATGGGATTGGGAGCACAGATCACGGTAGAAGAAGTGGTGAAAGGAATTAGGAACATGCAGACGGGAAAGGCCCCGGGACCGGACGGATTCCCAGTTGAATTTTACAGAAAATATTTGGACTTGCTCGCCCCGCTACTGACGAGGACCTTCAACGAGGCAAAGGAAAGGGGACAACTGCCCCTGACTATGTCAGAAGCAACGATATCGCTTCTTTTAAAGAAGGAAAAGGATCCGCTACAATGCGGGTCCTACAGACCAATCTCCCTCCTCAATGTAGATGCCAAGGTCTTGGCCAAGGTAATGGCAATGAGAATAGAGGAATGTGTCCCGGGGGTGGTTCATGAGGACCAAACTGGGTTTGTGAAGGGGAGACAGCTGAACACGAACATACGGAGGTTGTTAGGGGTAATGATGATGGCCCCACCAGAGGGTGAAACGGAGATAGTAGTGGCGATAGATGCCGAGAAAGCATTTGATAGAGTGGAGTGGGATTATCTGTGGGAGGTGTTGAGGAGATTTGGGTTCGGAGAGGGGTATGTTAGATGGGTGCAGCTGTTGTATAGGGCCCCAGTGGCGAGTGTGGTCACGAATGGACGGGGATCGGCATATTTTCGGCTCCATAGAGGGACAAGGCAGGGATGTCCTCTGTCCCCATTACTGTTTGCACTGGCGATTG
This sequence comes from Scyliorhinus torazame, assembly GCF_047496885.1. Taxonomy (NCBI): domain Eukaryota; kingdom Metazoa; phylum Chordata; class Chondrichthyes; order Carcharhiniformes; family Scyliorhinidae; genus Scyliorhinus; species Scyliorhinus torazame. Next base: position 246,126,728 of record NC_092711.1, read on the forward strand.
AGCCCCTGGCGATAGCGCTGAGAGGTTCCAAGGGATGGAGGGGAATACTTAGGGGAGGAGAAGAACACCGGGTATCTTTATATGCGGATGATCTGCTACTATATGTGGCGGATCCAGCGGAGGGGATGCCAGAAATAATGCGGATACTTGGGGAGTTTGGGGATTTTTCAGGGTATAAATTGAACATGGGAAAGAGTGAGCTGTTTGTGGTGCATCCAGGGGAGCAGAGTAGAGAAATAGAAGACCTACCGTTGAGGAAGGTAACAAGAGACTTTCGTTACCTGGGGATCCAGATAGCTAAGAATTGGGGCACATTGCACAGGCTAAATTTGACGCGGTTGGTGGAACAGATGGAGGAAGATTTCAAGAGATGGGACATGGTAGCATTGTCAATGGCAGGGAGGGTGCAGGCAGTTAAGATGGTGGTCCTCCCGAGATTCCTTTTTGTGTTTCAGTGTCTCCCGGTGGTGATCACGAAGGCTTTTTTCAAAAGGATAGAAAAGAGTATTATGGGTTTTGTTTGGGCCGGGAAGACTCCGAGAGTGAGGAAGGGATTCTTACAGCGTAATAGGGATAGGGGGGGGCTGGCACTACCGAGCCTAAGTGAGTATTATTGGGCCGCTAATATTTCAATGGTGAGTAAGTGGATGGGAGAGGAGGAAGGAGCGGCGTGGAAGAGATTAGAGAGGGCGTCCTGTAGGGGGACCAGCCTGCAGGCTATGGTGACAGCCCCATTGCCGTTCTCACCAAGGAACTATACCACGAGTCCGGTGGTGGTAGCTACACTGAAGATTTGGGGACAGTGGAGACGACATAGGGGAAAGACCGGAGCACTGGGGGGGTCCCCGATAAGAAACAACCATAGGTTTGCCCCGGGGGGAATGGATGGGGGATATGGAATGTGGCAAAGAGCAGGTATAACGCAATTGAAAGATCTATTTGTGGATGGGAAGTTTGCGAGTCTGGGAGCGCTGACCGAGAAATATGGGTTGCCCCAAGGGAATGCATTCAGGTACATGCAATTGAGGGCTTTTGCGAGGCAGCAGGTGAGGGAATTCCCGCAGCTCCCGACACAAGAGGTGCAGGACAGAGTCATCTCAAAGAAATGGGTGGGGGACGGTAAGGTGTCGGATATATATAGGGAAATGAGAGACGAAGGGGAGACTATGATGGACGAACTAAAAGGGAAATGGGAAGAAGAGCTAGGGGAGGAGATTGAGGAGGGGATGTGGGCAGATGCCCTAAACAGGGTAAACTCGTCGTCCTCGTGCGCCAGGCTAAGCCTGATTCAGTTTAAGGTATTACACAGGGCACATATGACTGGAACACGGCTCAGTAAATTTTTTGGGGTGGAGGATAGGTGTGCGAGGTGCTCGAGAAGCCCAGCGAATCATACCCATATGTTTTGGTCATGCCCGGCACTACAGGGGTTTTGGATGGGGGTGACAAAGGTGCTTTCGAAAGTAGTAGGAGTCCGGGTCGAACCAAGCTGGGGGTTGGCTATATTTGGGGTTGCACAAGAGCCGGGAGTGCAGGAGGCGAAAGAGGCCGATGTTTTGGCCTTTGCGTCCCTAGTAGCCCGGCGCAGAATATTGCTAATGTGGAAAGAATCCAAGCCCCCGGGGGTGGAGACCTGGATAAATGATATGGCGGGGTTCATAAAGTTAGAGCGGATTAAGTTCGTCCTAAGGGGGTCGGCTCAAGGGTTTACTAGGCGGTGGCAACCGTTCGTCGAATATCTTGCGGAAAGATAGATAGGGGAGAACAAAGAAGGCAGCAGCAGCGGCCCAGGACTTGGGGGGGGGTGGAGGGATGGGGGGGTGTGGGGGGGGGGGGGGGGGGGTGTGGCCTGAGACAAGGCAGTTGCCAATTAGGGCTAGTTTTTATTTTTTGTTATTTAATATTTATTTATTTGTTGTTGTTTTTGTTTAAATTTAAAAAAGGTCATTATTATCTGTATTGTTACAATGTTGTGTAAAGGATGCACAATGTACTGTGTTGGTTGACCAAAAATTTTCAATAAAATATTATTTCAAAAAAAAAAACTACTCGGAGGTAGTTAGGCTACACGGCCTCACCTCAACTGTGGTCATCCGTGCGTGCAAGGAAACCTTTGCTCGCCATGGCATCCCGCTCACGGTGATGTCCGACAATGGCCCGTGTTTTTCCAGTCAGGAGTGGTCGAATTTTGCCACACGATACAACTTCACCCGTCACGTCCAGTCCCCATTACCCCCAATCCAATGGCAAAGCTGAAAAGGGGGTGCAGATTATCAAATGACTCCTGTGCAAGGCGGCTGATGCAGGATCTGATTTTTACCTCGACCTGCTTGCTTACAGATCAGCTCCATTGTCCATCGGCCTGTCACCGGCTCAATTGTTGATGAATTGCATGCTGCGGATGACGGTACCGGCCATTCATGTCCCGGACTTGGACAACCTTCCAGTCCATCGTCGAATGCAGTTGTCTCGGGCCCAACACAAATCGGTGTACGACGCCCGCGCCACGGATCTCCCTGCTCTGGCTCCTGATGACGAGGTCCGTGTCCAACTTCCCGATGTTGGTTGGCCCGCCATCGCTGTGGTGCTCAGACAAGTGACCCCAGGTCAATTTTGGTTTGTCTACATGACGGCTCGCTTCTTCGCCGAAATAGGCGGGCACTACGACTCCTTCCTCGCTCGCCACCAACTCATCATGTCCTGCCTCGCCGTCACGACAAACCCGTCACGGACTTTGCAGATCTTCCTTTTGCTCTGCCACCCTCTGAGTCTGACACAGTCCCGCCCATTCCAGAACAGGCGGCCCCTGACCCACCCTAGAGGGAATTTGTCGCCCACCTCAGAGACTGAATTTATGAACTGCCTGAATTCATGGACTCTTTGAACTCATGAACTGATTGTTTCGTTACCCTGTTTGATTAACTCACTGGTTTGTACATACTGTTGTTCTAGTTATATTTTGTGTTACATACTGTCCATCTGCACTAAACACCTTCCAATGTAAATATCTTAGAGTTTCTGTACATAGTCCTGTAAATATGCTTGCATGTGCCACACATAGTTAGGAACATTCGCATACGACAGTATTTATTGCCACAAACACACATTTATTTTAGAAAAGGGGGGATGTCATAATATACACATCAGTATATGATGGTGCAGAGACACACACTGACTGACACACTGCAAGACCAATCAACACGCACAACACAGCAGCCAATCACCAGTTAGCGCACGGTCACTATAAAGACAGAGGGCACTAGTTTTCCCGCTCATTCGGGATGCAGCCTCTGAGACAGACAGAGACCGCAGCCAGTAGCACAAACATCCACCAAGTGCTAGCAGTATAGGCTGGTCAGGTTAGGCATAGGTCTTCAGTCAATCTAACATAGTGTCGACCCACAGTGCAAGTATGTTTAACAGCTCTTAGTTAAATAAAATAGAGTTGTACTATTACAAGTGTTGGTAGCCTGTCTATGTTACTGCTAAGGTAAACGCAGTCTCCACAGATCCAGAGTATCCAACACATCACCCCCTACTCCTCCCCCCAACCCTGGCAGAAGCCTCCACGGCTGTCAGCGAACTATGGCGGAGCTGGACACTGTCCTTATGCCCTCTCTCTCTCTCGGCAGCCACCACGCCAGGATCACGATTTGTGAGAGCACACGTGTACCGCGCCGTCGGGAAGTCGGCCGATCAGAGGCGGAGCATCATGGGCGGGCCCACGAATGATATGCGAACAGTATTTCAACTATACGCGCGGGCTTGCGTCGCATTCAGGCTTATTTTTGAGGAGGCGGAGCATCCGATTCGGTGGCAAACCGCTGCGATTTCGGAGTCGGAAGCTATTCTCCGCGCTATCCCATGCCCCGATTTCAGCGTCGGCCAGCGGAGAACCCTGTCCAGTAAATAAACGTAGTTGTTTCATACCTAAAGAGGAGACAAATATAATTTAACCTCATCCTTTATTCTCTGAACGAACTATCATTGTGGTTGATATTTTCAGCTTGTCTATTCTGCAGTTTCTTGTTTTATGTGGTTGGCTTAAATGTTGAAAGAATTATAAAAGCCCAACTCTTTCAGCACACCTAAACCACATAATTAGCAACATTCATTTGCACACAAAGCATCAATTCAAGGTGCATTGCTGTCACACGAGAAAAGGGGTTTGACAGAAGCTTTATTTCCACTGGTGTTGAAAGGCAGCCTTGTTTACGTAATTTGCAAAACTCAGAGCAAAAATGACACAATTCTCCTCTCTTATTGCAAAGAGAATAGGTTGGCAAAGTCCATGGGCAGGATTTTCCGTTGGCTGACGCTGAAATCGGGAGATGAGATTGGGCGGAGAATCGGACGACTCCAAAATCGCAGTGGGCGTGATTTGACGGCAAATCACAATTCACCGTCACCTTGACAGCAGTGTCAATGCGGACCGGAACGCACCCCCACACTACTCCCCCCCCCCCACCCCACTCTCCCGCCGCCAGAAACCCCATCCGTGATACATACCTGCCGCAATACAGCGTGCGGGCCCTGGGTTGGCAGTAACACGGGTCTGGTCCATGGGATGGAGGATAATGACAACCCGCTCTGCTGCGATGAGCTCTGGTGCTCCAGATCGTTTGACAATGTCTGACTCCTGCCCACGGAAGTATTTTCCACCATCCACCTGTCTGATCTCTGCATGTGAGCTGGTCATTCCATCACACAGTCCCATCAAATCCCTGGGGTGACAGTGGTGGGGACAGTGTGGGGGGGGGGGGCAGGCCACTCACAATGTCTGCCCATTCCCCCACCAACCCCGCAGCCCCTCTGTGGCCAGCCCAGACCAGTCCACCCCCCATCCCTCACACTCATCTGACAGAGCACCGAGGAAGTTGTAACAAGTTGTAACACAGTTGGCACGGTGTTTAATGTGACAATATATATACAAATTTGTGCCCTAGCCCGATCACTAAACTGTGCCAACGTAACGGGTGTCTAACTTTCTGGCCTTACGGACCCTAATGGATCCCCGGACGGTACTTCGGGGTGGAGGCGTCCTGCTGCAATTCCCGTCCGTGTGGGGGTGAGGGTGGTGTGGGAGTGAGGGTGGTGTGGGATGAGGGTGATGTGGGAGCGAGGGTTGTGTAAGGGTTAGAGTGGTGTGGCAGGGTGAAGATTGTGTGGGAGGTAGGGTGAGGTTGGCGTGGGGGTGAGGGTGGTGTGGGGGTGAGAGTGAGGGTTATGTGGGGGTGAGGGTGGTGTGGGGATGAAGGTGTTGTGGGGAGGGTGATGTGGGGGTGAGGGTGAGATTGGTGTGTGGGTGAGGGTGAGGTGGGTGTGGGGGTGAGGGTGAAGTTGGTGTGGGGGTGAGGGTGAGAGTGGTGTGAGGGTGAGGGTGTTGTGGGGGAGGGTGATGTGAGGGTGTGGTTTGTGTGGGGGTGAGGATGAGATTGGGGTGAGATTGGTGCGGGGGTGAGGTTGGTGTGGGGGTGAGGGTGAGGGTGGTGTGGGGGTGAGGGTGTTGTGGGGGAGGATGATGTGGGGGTGAGGGTGAAGTTGGTGTGAGGGTGAGGGTGAGGTGGGTGTGGGGTGAGGGTGAGATTGGTGTGGGGGTGAGGGTGAGATTGGTGTGGCGGTGAGGGTGAGGTTGGTGTGGGGGTGAGGGTGAGGTTGGTGTGGGGGTGAGAGTGAGGGTTGTGTGGGGGTGAGGGTGGTGTGTGTGGTGATGTGCATCAATGTAAATACATGTCGGCCATCTAGACACTAGAGGGAGCACCAGTGACATCACACACACACACTCAACCAATAGATCAAGTAGATAGGACACGACCAATAGACATTCACAATACACAAGGAGGTGACACGACCACAGGGGGGCATTACACCAACCCATATATAAAGGACACCATACACATGATCTGCCTCTTTCCAGTGGAGACAGATGGGGGTGAGGTTGGACACAGGGTTGATTCAATATTACACCCACCACGTGGATTGCAGCAACTGGTTAGTCAGACTGGGTAGCTATAATAGGATTAGCAGTAGTGTCGAACCCAAGTAATAGAAGTGTAAATAGTTTAATAAATGTCTTGAAGTTATCTCCACGTCTGAACCTTCCTTTGTCAAGTCCACCACAAGGAAGCCGCTTATGTTACACCTGGAGCATAACAAATCATGGTACCAGGACTGAACTGTTTCAATCCACATAGCCATACCTCAGTTTACAGTGACAACCAGCAACGATACCCAGGCAAGATGTTCGAGATCCGGGTTCCGCAGCAGCTCCAGTGCCACGGCGATCTCCGCGAAAACTGGCGGGTATTCCGGCAAATGTTTGAATTCTTCCTGGTCACAGCCGAACTAGAAGACGTGGCCGATGCTGAAAAGACAGAGCTTCTGCTCACCATCGCTGGTGCCAGAGCAGAAGAAATCTTTAAAAATTCAAGTTCTCCAAGGGGCAAAACAGGAGTGACTTCCAGGCAGTCCTGGACAAATTCGGCAAATACCGTGAGGAAACCACACTCCAACCAGCAAGAAAAGGTAAGAGAAGCGCCAGTACTCACCACAATGCCAAAATCCCGGGGCAGAGAATAATTTTGATTGGCGGCCATCTTTCTAAAGGGCCTGCACTTGCGCAGTTGCGAGACGCCGCGCATGCGCAATCACGAAAATGCGCTACGTCACATGCATCATGATGTCAGAGGCCCCGGACCACGCCCATATAAAGAGGAAACGTCCCAAATCAAAGAAAACATTTTTTAAAGCCGTCAAACAACCTTCCTTCGCCTGCAATGACAGCACAATGCCTCAAATTGAACCAGGAAATTAAATTAACCTCCGAAGAACCCTGCAACAAGCAGTTACCTTCGCCCAAACCGATGATTCCGACCTTGAATACTACGATACCGACCTTTACATTTTCTCTGGACCTCGCGAGCCCAATGCCAGCTCCGAAGCAAACAGTGATGATATGGTCCTAGAAGACAACGACTCGGACGAACCTTTCACCTTGGGAGGCTACCCCAGAACCAAATCCAAACCGCAACTAGACGTGTAGCACATTGGCGACCCCCATATTGAATCCGACGCAGACGCGGATTCGTTCTTCGGATTTGAGGGTCTTCAGCCCAGCAGATATGACATCCCAACTCGTGAGTGCAGGATGATGCTGCAGCCTGAAACCAAGAGACAGAGAGCGGTACAAGCACACAGAGAGCGATCTGCTGCCACACAGGGCGTGGTCCACGCACCGCTCAGGGTTCCCGACTCTACGGAAGAAGACATGCAAGACTCCACACCGCAGTCCTTGCATGAACAAGAAGTGACTCCAGTGTCACAAGCCGCCACAATTGCAGAAATGCAAGACTCCAGAGCGCAGTCCTTGCACGAACAAGACGTGACTCCAGTGTCACAAGCCTCCGCAGCGAGCTCGTGGACAGCCTCCACGATAGAAGCAACGCAAGACTCCGACACGCAGTCCTTGCAGGAACAAGACCATGAGAGTCTAGCAACCTCCTCTGACCAACTAGCGGCAGACGATGCAAGTCTACTATGCTCAAGCAAACAGCAAGAAGACTATGACAGTCTACCATGCTCCAGTGCACAGCAGGACGACCATGACGGTCTATCATGCTACAGTGAAGAACAAAGCGGCGATGACAGTCCAAGCCCAAATGAAGGACAACAGCAAGACAATGACTGTCCACCCACATTGTTTGCACCACCAGATGAAGACTCTGACGATTTACCCAACCCAAGTGAACAACAAGCAGCTACTGAGGCTGTACCCACAAGTCAATGCATTCCTGCATGTTCCGACCCCAGACGTGCAGCTTCAAGAAATCTCAGCTGACTCCAGTGAACCTGCTAAGACTCCAGACGTGGAGCATCAACAAACCAACACTGACTCAGTTAAAACAGACCAGACTCCAGATGGGGAGTAACCAAATGCCGACTCTGATTCACGTAAGCCGGACTTTACTCCAGACAGGGAGTGCCGCAACCTCAGTGATGGCACACTCAGGGTGACAGCAGATGCCACAACGACAGGAGATGGATCATTTAACAATTACACTGGGTCAGTAATAACACGCAGCAGCTACACTCCAAGAGGAATACACCAATATTCACCACAGCTATACCCACACATTTGTTCCACACCAGCAGTGCAGCCAATGACAGCTCATGCTGGACAAACCCAGTATTCAGGCATGCAGCAGCCAGCAATCTATGCAGCATATTCTCAAACAGGCCAGCACTACGGATTGCCCACTAATGGAATCAAGGCCGAAGGAGGACTACCGCAAGCGCAATCTGCACTACAGACTGGATGCCTTCGTTACAACCCAGGCTTTGCTGCACCCCAGCCTGGCCAGACGGCATATTCCTATCAGATGCAAGGTTCTAGTTTCACACCATCACCAAGTATTTATGCGAGCAGCAATTCTGTTTCCAATTCGACAAGCTTCAACGGTTCTCAGCAGGATCACCCTTCCAGCACAGCATGTGGCCAGAACCAGTATGTACAGTTCCAACTTCAACATATGGCACATCCATAACCTCGAATGATACTGTTGATGGTACCTCCTCAACGCCAACACCTTATCAGCTACAAGATGCCATCCGACAGCATCATCACAAACATCGGAAAAAGAAAGGGACTCCAAATCAGACAGCAAAGTGATTTGACCACTTCTTGGTTCCTGTGGCACAGGGACGTTGATGACCTTCATAACCAAGAGAGACATTTGACCCCCGGAGGTTCCTGCAATCAGTGCCAATTCCAGATAATCATCCCGCCTTTCATATTAACTATGTTGTCCCAAAATGGCAAAAATAAACAGAAGTTGGCTGCAGAAGCTATAACGTTGTAACTAGCGAGAAGGGCTAATTCCAATTAGATGTTGAGCAAATCAGGACTCAAAATCTACCCATCAGCTAGCCTCCTTAAACATTCCCATTTTTCATACCTCCTTTCTCTATATTTCAAGTATCCAGCCATTCCATAATTCAATGTTGACGTTAATATTTTAAAGCGTATGCAGACACTTCAGTATTCCAATGTATTATCATGTGCAACTTCAAGTCCAAAGACGTGCATGTTAGGTGGATTGACCAGGCTAAATTGCCCTTCGTGTCCAAAAAAGATTAGGAGGGGTTATTGGGTTACGGGGATAGGATGGTAGTGAGGGATTAAGTGGGTCGGTGCAAACTCGATGGGCCAAATGGCCTCCTTCTGCACTGTGTGTTCTATGTTCGAACTGTGATTGGAGATGGTTCCCAATCAGACCAGTTAGAGGACTGGAATGGCGTTGGTCGGAATGAAGCATTCAAGAGGGCATTAGATGATTATTTGAATAGAAATAATGTGCAGGGATATGAGGAAAAGACAGGGGAGTGTCACTAAGTCATAATACTCATTTTGGGAGCCAGTGGAGACACCATGTGCCAAAGGCCCTCCTCCTGTGCCATAACAATTCTGTGAAACTGTGGTGGCCCATTTGAGGATGTTGTAATTTGCTGTCTATTTGAAAAACTGTTAGGAGATCAGCCACAGTGTGACTCAGGTTTTCTTGAAAAACAACTGCTTCCTTGTCTGAGCACAAGATGGTTATTTATGAAGCAATTTCCTGATTACTATATGGCTATAAAAATCACTCATATCATTGCAGAAGGCAGGAATGAAAGCTTTTCGAATCAATCACAAGATAATACTGATGGGGAAAACCATTTCCCCTGTCTTTCTTCATCCATCTGGAAAAACAACAATATCTTTCCACTTCCTCCTGCCCCCATCTAATTGCTTTGTAAATAATTTCAGGGTTTTGCCTTTAATAATTTATTCATGACTCTTTTGTGAAGAACATGCTGATATCAAATTTGTCAAGCTTGAAGCTTTGTGTTGCCCCCAGTTTAGTTTCAAGTATTGGGTTTATTTTCCATATCCTTCCATCATACATACTGTTGTGGTCTGTGGCTCCCCTGATCATGAAGACACGCACAGAACATATATGACTTCAACCAGAACAATTATTTATTATTAAACACGTGGGTTGGTAACCTACAGATCTATGTACAAACACAGATATTCAAGTTCCTAAAGAGCTACTGTAAGTGCGACTTTCCTACTATCCGTCCTGCAACCAACTGCCAAGTCGTGTCAGTCACATGAAGCATCTCTGGCGCCACCCACTGGCAGGAGGTCATACCTGTGATTGCATGCACTGAAGAATAGCTTTTCAGTTGTACAGTTATATACAGTTATATTCATTTGTACACAGATATACATGTATGCATATCACCACATCCCCCTTCCTTTGGAGATAAGAGTATTTGCAAACACATTTTCTGGACGTTCTGTTATACGTTCAGTCTATTGGGCTTCCGCCTTATTCTGGTCGACCTTCTGAACACCAGCTGAGTTGGTGAGCGTGCCCCACCTTCATCAATTGCTGATCTTTTCCCATGCACTGGTGTGTTAGGCAGGTTGGTTCAATGTGGACTGCACTTGATGCAGGGAAGTTAGAAACAGGCGTCTAACACAGGAGAAGATCCAACACTGTTTTATTCAACTAGATGAACTGCTGTACATATTCAGCTGTGGGTCGACACTATACTGATCTGACTAGTGACTTTGTAGTAGCCTGACCAGACTTACTAGCTACCGCATGGTGTTTGTGCTTGCTAGCTCGTGGACTCTGACTGTCTCAGTAGCTGGGTCCCGAGAGAGCAGGAAACCTAGTGCCCTCTGGCTTTAGAGTGGTAGTGTCCTGTCTGGTGATTAGCTGTGTGGTGTTGTATGCTTACTGGTCATCCTATGTGTCAATCACTGCCTGTCTGCATCTCATTATATACATGAGTGGATATTATGACATGCACCATTGTAGATGCATCATTAACCCCAGGCTGTGCTGTCAGTCTGTGTCTTCCTCCAGCTCGGGTTTACACCCAAACTCTTCTACTGGGGTAAGCACAAAAGGTCATTGTACTTTGAGGAGCACTCGTCGGTTCTGGCGCAGAAGTGAGCCATCCTCAGTGAACACCATATATGAGTTCAACACTTGTTGAACAACCGTTAACAGCTTCACCCATTCATTTCTGACGGTGTCCCTTATCTGCAACGGCCTTATCTGCAGATCTATCGTAAATCTCTTTCTGCCTTTGTTTCTGAAGAAGTAACTTCCTCTTGAACCGTTGTTTGACCGAGGAAGCCACCATGGAGGGCAGGGTTGTCCGCAGCTGCCTGTTCATAAGCAGCTGTGCTGGTGACAGGCCATTTACCAGTGGGGCTAAACAGTAACTGAGTAATGCCAGATATATATCGTCCTGGCTATCCAGGGCCTTCGTGAGCTGCTTCACTACGTGTACGCCTTTTTCCGCCTTGCCATTTGATTGAGGATAGAGCAGGCTCAAGGTAATGTATCTGAAATCGTATCGCCGAGCAAACTCAGTCCATTCATGATTACTGAAGCATGGACCATTATCTGACATGACAATAGATGGTATGCCATGCCAAGCAACGATCGCTTTGACATGCTGAATTACACAGCGAGCAGTTGCGTTGGCCAACTGCGCCACCTCTGGATCGTTAGAGAAGTTGTCGATTATGACCAGGTAGTCACGGCGATTAAAATGGAACAAGTCCACTTCCACTTTCTGCCACGGACTGGCAACGACGTCTTCCACATGCATAGGTTCCTTTCTCTGTTTGCAGCAACATTTCTGACAGGTATCACATTGATCAACCATACCTGCAATGTCCTGGGTAATGCTTGGCCAATATATTGTCTCCCAGGACCTACGCTTGCATTTTCCAATGCCCAGGCGCCCTTTGTGAAGATTCTTCAGCATGAGCGGCCTCAGCGAATGCAGGACGCCGATTTTGTGCTGCCGCAGGAGAAGACCATTTACCTCATTGAGTTCGGAATGAATATTATAGTACGCAGAGCAGGAGCCTTTTGGCCAACCTTCTTTGAGACATCTGCTGACCTTTTGAAGTACCAGATCCTGGGCTTTATGCCTTGATCAGCCTTGACTTTTTGTCAGAAATCGGCAGTGACGCAATTCTAGATCGACATGCAGCTGAACTTTGACAGCCCCCGGACAGACCTCGTGATGGCCGCAGCTCTCGAGAGTGTGTCTTCGACAGCCACGAACTTGCCTGGTGTGGCGATCAGGTTAAATTCACACTGCTGGAGCTTCATCATGAGTCGTTGTATTCTAGGAGACAACTGACACAAGTTCTTTTGGACAATCCCAGACCTCAGTTCAGAATGTCCTTCTGAACTGACTTCAAGCTTGCTACTTCCTTTCTGCTTTAGTGACTGGGCTGGTCACAGTGTTGGTGGTTTCCTCTGACTGCTGCACAATGCAGATTGAGCATGACTGCTGCTTTTGTTGTACAGATCAATGATCTATTTGCTTTGTTGATCTCTGCTCTGTCCACTAACCAAGTACACTAAGGCCCTTTCAACGTTATCCTGAGCTGACACAACGGGCAGAATTCTTTGTTTCTGAGACTATGGGCAATGGCAGGCATCTTCAATGTCGCCTTTCCCATTGGCCAAAATGGTGGGATGCCGCACCAGGTTCTGCGTTTGAAACCTAATTAATTATGAACCCCGAATCTCTTGGTGGGCTGGCAGCTGATTCATCTACCCGCTGTCAGCTGCTGGGTTCAAACATTCTGGCAGCATATGTAATCGCCAGTCTAGCACATTCATTTTAAAATACATTTAGAGTACCCAATTCATTTTTTCCAATTGAGGGGCAATTTAGCGTGGCCAATTCACCTACCCTGCACATCTTTTGGGTTGTGGGGGCGAAACCCACGCAAACACGGGGAGAATGTGCAAACTCCACACGGACAGTGACCCAGAGCCGGGATTGAACCTGGGACCATGGCTCCGTGAGGCAGCAATGCTAACCACTGCACCACCGTGCTGCCCCAGTCCAGCGCACTCATATCACCCTCTCCAGGACGGCACCGTGGCACAGTGTTTAGCACTGCTGCCTCCTGGCGCCGAGGACCCGGGTGACTGTCTGTGTGGAGTTTGCACATTCTTCCCGTGTCTACCTGGGTTTCACCCCCACAACGCAAAGATGTGCTGGGTAGATGGATTGGCTATGCTAAATTGCCCATTAACGGAAGAACTAAAAAAAAAGTAAAGCATATCATGCTCTCCAGCCCACTTGGCCTCGCCAGACTGTACAGAGGGCGGAATTCTCCCGTACCCGGCGGGGCGGGGGTCCCGGCGGGATGGAGTGGCGTGAACCACTCCGGAGTCGGGCCGCCCCAAAGATGGGGAATCCTCCGCACCTTCAGGGGCTAGGTCCGCCCCGGAGTGGTTGGTGCCTCGCTGGCCAGCGGGATAGGGGCCTGGCACCACGCCAACCGGCCACCGTGGGGGCACCTCCCGGGGCCAGATCCCCCCGCGACCCCCCCATGAACCCCGGAGCCCGCCCGCGCTGCCAGGTCCCGCCGGTAAGGGACCAACTCCAATTTACGGCGGCGTGACCGGCATAGAATGAACGGGACTTCGGCCATTGCGGGCCGGAGAATCCGGACAGCCCCGGGGCCCATTGAGTCGCGCCGGACCCCGCCATTCTCCGAGGCGGGCGGCACGACTCACGCCACGCCGGCTTTTGGGGGGCGGGAGAATTGGGAGGACGGTGGGGGCGGGATTCAGGGCGACCCCTGGTGATTCTCCCTCCCGCCGGGGGGTCGGAGAATCCCGCTCAGAATGTCTGGAACCCAGAAACAAAAGGCTAGCAGCCTCAAGAAGAATTCCTCAAACCAACCACCTTCTCCCTGAGCCCATCACGGGCGAGGCACCCATATCCCACTTGGATCTCTACCCACCACATCTGGAAGCCTACTTGCCTCCCTTCCGGTGAACAATGTGGTATCCATTTCACCCCATTGTTCATGAGGTTTTAGTGCATTCTTGCTTGGGTCCAGCGTCTCTCTCCTCAGTGTTGAGAATGGAGCTTGCAGGGACACTGGCCATAATCTTACCATCTTCTCTAACCTCAGAGAAGGTATCAGAGGACTAGAGAATTACAAATGTTGGACGGGGTTCTGTGACCCTGAGGCCATGTTGATGCCGTCGGAAACGCCGTCACGTTTCTCGACGGCGTCAACACGGCCTCAGAATCAGCAATTCTGGCCCCGACAGGGGGCCAGCACGGCACTGCAGCGGTTCACGCTGCTCCAGCTCCTAATCCGGGCGTCAAATGGCGCCACAGGATCCGCGTATGTGCTGTGGCACCGGCGCCAATGCGCACATGCACAGTAGCTTCCTTCAATGCACCGGCCCCGACGCAAAATGGCGTAAGACTACAGGGGCCGGCGCAGAAGAAAGGAGGCCACCCAGCCAGAGAGGCCGGCCCACCGATCGGTGGGCCCCGATCGCGGGCCAGGCCACATCGGAGGGGCTTCCCCCCCCCCGGGGTCGGACCCCCCATCCTCCCCCACAGGCCGCCCCCCGACCCTTCCACGCCGAGTTCCCGCCGGCTGAGAGCAGGTGTGGACGGCGCCGGCGGGACTTAGCTTTTTTATGACGGCCACTCGGCCCATCCCGGGCCGAGAACCAGCTGGCCGGCCACGTAGAGCGGCCCCCGACCGGCGCCACGCCAACCACGCCGGCGCCAATGCGGAGAATCAGGTGCCGGCGTCGGGGAGGCGTGGCGCGATTCGCGCCGGTCGCGGGGATTCTCCAGCTCGGCCCTGGGCTGTGAGAATCCCGCCCGATGTGTCCTTGTTCAAAGGAGGTTGTAAAGATTACAACCCGAGCAATTACCGGCCAGTCAGTTTAACATCAGTGATGGGCAAACTGTTAGAACAATTATTCAGGATGGAATTAGTCGTTACATGGAAACACGTGGATTGATTAGGGAGAGCCAGCATGGATTTGTAACAGGGATATTGTATTTAACTAACTTGCTGCAGTTTTTAGAGGAGGACACAGAAAGGGTCATTGAGAGTAATGCTGTTGAAGTTGTGCACATGAGCTTTCAAAAGCCATTCAATACAGACTTGTGCGAGAAGTTAAAACTCATGGAATAAAAGGCGCAGGAGCAACGTGAACACAAAATTGGCTGAATAATCAGCACAGAGTAATGGTCAATGGATATTTTTCGAAATGGAGGAAAGTTTGTAGTGGTGTTCCCCAGGGGTCGACATTGAGGCCCTAATATATATTAATGACCTAGATCTTGGTGTGCAGGGTACAATTTCAAAGTTTGCAGATGACACAAAACTTGGAAGTATTGTAAACTGTGAAGAGGAGAGAATAGAACTTCAAAAGGACTTAGACAAGTTGGTGGAGTGGGCAGATAAATGGCAGATGAAGTTAAATGCAAAGCAATGTGAAGTGGTTCATTTTTGAAGGAACAACATAGCGAGACAGTACAAAATAAGGGGTAAGATTCTTAAATAGGTACAGGAGCAGACTTTTCTTGGTGTATATCTATATAGATTATTGAAGATGACAGGACAGGTGGAGAGCAGTTCATAAAGTATGTAGTATTCTGATAGGTATGGTAACCTGACCGGGCCTAGTATTGAGCCTGATTAAATTGGATATTTGAAATTAAAGATTTGGGCACCCGAGGCACATCAGCAGCGAAGGCTCCAGGCAGAGGCAATCGAGACCCATCTGAGAAGGAAGGAAGGAAGAAGCTGTCGGCAAGACTCGCCTTCATGACGATAGGCCAGAGGAACTCAAGAATCGGACCCACAGTTCAATCAAGCCACCTTTGCGTGTTTTGAGTATTATATATTTTGGGTTAATTTATGGGTTAATTATGCGTTTAATAAACATTGTTGAATTTATGCTTGTGTTTGTCCTTTGTTCTCCTCACTGTTAAACTACACCTAGGTAAAACCTTTGAGTAAGTAAACATGTCGAAAGTATCTGAGGTTATACAGATACAGCATAGGGGTATAGAGTGCAAGTGCAAGGAGGTTATGCTGAACGTAAACAAAACACTAATTAGACCTCAGCTAGAAGTGTGTACAATTTTGGATGCCACGCTATAAGAAGGATGTGGACGCATTGGAGAGAGCGCAGAAGAGATTTACAAAGATGGTTCCAGGGATGAGAATATTCAGTTTTGGGGATAAATTGGAAAGGTTGAGACTGTTCTTCTTGGAGAGAGGAGGAGATTTGATTGTGATGTTCAAAATCATGAGGGAGCTGGATAGAGTTGATAGGGAGAAATTGTTGCCCCTCATAAAAGGATCAGGAACAAAAGGGCACAAATTCAAAGTGATTTTCAAAAGAAACATATGTGGTGTGGGGAAAAACTTTGCACTCCACCCCTAGTCGAACTTCAAACCTTTGTTGCGGTGGCTGCATGAGTCCCCCAGCTCAGTGCTGTCCAGATAGGTGTGTGGCACCAGGGGGAAGGGGACCCCTGTACTCCCCTCCACTGTACTCCCCACCCCCAGGCGCAGTACTGATCCACGTTGGTGACATAAGAGGGCCCATGGGTCAAGCAGTATGTAGCTGTCCATGAAGACCAGCTCGGCATGGAGATGGAAGACAGAGACCAGTCTGCCCCGGCAGAGTGGTGTACAGTGAACGTATCAGGAGCAGCAGAACACTACGGCAGTAGACTTTGTTACACGCACCACAAAGTCTGTTGCAAACTAGGAACTGCCTTGTCCACACCATAAATTATCAATCTGGTCTTAGACCGACAAAATTTCACGTTGTTGTGGTGCAAGATTGAAAGGCCTGGCCGGATACTGGCAGGCAGCTGTTGTAATGAGCATTCAAGCGATGCTGAATGCAAATGGCGTTCACGCCAGCAGCTGGCAGGCAGATCGACCTGCCATTGGGGGAATTGCAATGTGATTTTATGCGAGCGGGTTTCCAACTTTTTGTCTCCTGTTAGATTTTTCGCTACCACTCGCTACCAAACCAGCTGGTAAACTATAAGAAGTGGAAAATGCATGACATCTCTAGTACAACCCTGCTTTGTTCCAGTGGGGGTGGGTGGGAGAAAGATCATAAAGTAGTCCAGGATTCAGCTTTCTCTAAGAGGTCCTGCAAGGCCTTGTTTACTGTGGTGCCTCCACCTACCCAAAAACAAGTTTCGCAACATATTAGAGTGGGCATAGCTGGGGTGGGGACTCACACGTTTACAGTTTTGTCATCGTAGCCTGGTAGAAGAGTGGGCCAGTAAGCAAGTGACAGCAGGCATACCACTGTCCAGTAGAAGTGAGGTCTAGTTGGGCTTCAAGTCTGTATCATGATCTGTAACCTTGAATTTCTTGACAACTTCAAGATTTTTCTGCAGGGACTGATGAGACATTGGTGACGTTTTTCCAGGGAATGAACCCAGTCTCCCGTCACAAATCGGGGCCCTCAAGGCCAAACCACCTGGTACGGGGAGGGGTACCAATTCCCCATCCCCCCAGGCAGAAAAGTCCATTCTAACCAGCAAACAAGCAGAACCAGTTACATGACCTAGGGCTCTATCGGGGGGGGGGGGGGGGGGGGCACAAGTAAAACCTACCAAACCAAGACACCAAGGGAACACCTAATCAGGGGAGGGGGAGGCGAGGGAAGGTGGGGCTACCTGATGGGGGGAGGGGGGAAGAAAAACAACTATACACATGTCAATACACAATGATCTCGTTATGTAAACTATATAAAAACTGCAAAATTTCACTTAAAATATTTTTTGAAACCAAATTGAAGCCATGATCCATGCAATTTCCAGCCTCTTTATGAGTACAGATTACATCTGTGGTGGAACAACCCAGATATTTTAATTAAGTGATCTGCCTCTGTCTTTGGAGTAAATTGATTATCTGTAAACTTTCAACACTTACCAGTCAGCTCAATATATCTTCCTGTTACCCTTGCCTGAATTCAATCTGATTTTCTAATGTCCGGATATTTTTTTCCAACTGATCTTGTGAGCTGTCATAATTAGAATTTGTTGCGCCCCAGTTTGGTATCATTTCAAAATTCACCAAATTGCAATAAGTTGCTGAATTCAGGGTTGTTCATCAAAATTAGAAACAATAGTATCTGCTGTAGCCAGACTGTTCCACCGCCTTAAGAGATGCAGGCTGACTTTAAGTCATGTTGGTCGGTGCTATAGCCTCACATAAACGCGGGCCTGCTGTGGAGCTATTCAACAGTGTTTGGTGCTAGCTGCCATTGTATTCTTCGAGAAAGGCCACATTGCGCGATTACATTACTGCGGTCTGAATCTTCCCTTCTGGAGTCTAAAGATTATTATTAATGCTGGTGGCGAGAATGGGAATCAGGTTGATTGCCACTGGGGGATGGGATAGCTGACCATGCGCCATCTTGCAATAGTCAGCTCATGACATATGTATCCACGAGGATCCATGGTGAAGCAAATTGCCATCCTGCAGTTACCTCATGGGACTGAAGATCCAGGCACCATATTTAATGGGTACCCAGACAGCCTGCACTATCCTGGCCTACTGCTCCACTCTTCGCTGCGAACCATTCTCCCGTCCTTGGTCATCATCCGTGCAACTTAAACTGCCACCACCCAGTCTCAAACATAAACTAGCATTTACAGACACTCCCCAAAGAAGACAATGGAGCTGCAACTCACCATTAATCATGAAAGATGTCAACCTCATTAAGTGCAGTAGTAAAAATGGAGGTTCTAATTTCTGCTGGCAGGGTACTTAATTCTGGGGAGGTGGCCTTTTAATGAGCATGCATGACATGCCAATGTATACCAAAGGGCTTCCCGACAATATTAGCCAGGAAGCCCGAACCGCCTTCAAACTCCCGAGAACATATTTGATAAAGTTCATCCTGCCGCCGGGAAACTGATTTTTGTCTCACACCAAATTAAGTTCCTCTGCTCGCTAAGCTTCCCAAAGCTGGCCCAACTGGAAGATTCTGTCCTGCCTGTCAAGATTTGGCAGCACTCCCCACTCCTGCAACCGCTCCCCCCCCCCCTCACCCCCCCCCCCCCCTCACCCCCCCCCCCCCCCCCCCCCCCCCCCCCCCCCCCCACCCCCCCGCCTTAAGTTCAGTGAAATTAGCTTTTTGAAACAAGCATTTTTATTCTAGGTTGCTCCTTGTCTTTCTCCATAACTAATCTAAATCTAAAAATACTATTATGACTATTCTCCATTCTCAATTAGACACAAATGTCATTCTCGATTTCCCAGCACTAGCAATGTCTCCCTACATCTTCAACAGAAAAGATACTGGGTGCGACCTACCGGCCGAAAAGGAGTGCGACACGGCTGGTAGATTCCGGGAGAGGCCTCCTGCGGGCTTCCCGACAGCCAGTATGCCTCATGAGATCTACTCAGATCTTGTGAGGCGTGTGATCATGATCCCTTTCACAATGGGCGGGATAAAACCTTGCATGCCTAAGTCGGTTTAAAACCTGGGTAGATGTGCTGTCCCGGGATCTACCGGCCTCCACAGGGGGACCCCAGCCAGGCACCATTCAGCACTGGTCCACACAAACGTGGACCAGATGGAACAGCACCCGGTGGGGGGGATCCCACCGTCCATCAGAGGCCACTGGATGATCAGGGACAGGGCAGGTTGGCCCCCTGGCCCTCCTCCTTGAATGCAGGCACTGCCAAGGTGCCTGGGTGACCCTGCAAAGCTGGCAGGAGCACTGCCAGGGTGGCCCATGAAGGGAGGTTGGAGGGGGTATAAAGGTTGGGGGGTGCAGGGTATGAAGGAGTCTCCGGAAGGTTGGGGAGTGAAGGGTGGAGGTCCTGGAAGGAGGGGGCATCGGAAGGCTTGAAAAGGGAGGGGGGCCCTCAGCAACCCCATAATGGCGTGTTATCACTTCAGTGGATGTGGGGTGATGCCCATGTGTGTGGGGGGTGACATTGCCTATGGCTGTGAGGGACCCACAAGCCTTCTTGGAGATCGGGACACCCTTTTAAAATTCTAAGTGTGGGTTTGACAGGGGCAAAACTCCGCAGGGCCCAAAAAGGTGGCACAATCGAACGGGCACGATGCGCCCGAAAAACAGTGCGCTGCAGCATAATGTGGCTGATAGATGCCAGAGATCCTGCTCCTGGGATCTACCCAGCTTGTGGCCTCGCGGGATTTAGCGCGATCTCGCAAGCCGTAACAAAGTAAACCTTGCCCATTGTGAGCGGAATCACTTTTTGGCGAATCTGCATATCAGAATGAGAGAGCCAGCCTCACTGTAATGAGTCCTCCGAGGCATTGGCATCTATCCCCTTCACCTTGGAGACCTTGGACGAGCGCCATCCAGTACGGTTTCCACAAACGGGGACCAGGCGGAATGGCACTTGTGGAGGTATTCCGGAGGGCCCCAGGTGCATGCCTTTGGGCAGGGTGGTACCCTGGCACTGCTGGTGCCACCTTTGGTGCCATGGTGCCCAGGTGGTACTGCCAATTGGCAAGGCCACTGACAGTGTACCAGGTTGTCACTGCCAAGCTGGCATTTTACGTGTGCAGCGATCGGGCTGGGGGGTGCCCTGTGTGGATGTTGGGAGGTGCCGGGCGGGGGGGGGGGTCTTGTGGACCCCTCATAGTGTGTTGGCAGTGGTCGCGTCGGGGGCAAACCAATCTCTCATTACGCTGAGGAGTTCCGGCGCGTGGAACTCCTCAGTGCAGAAAATGCTGCTGTGTGCAACCTCGGCCGTGCTGAGGCCCCGTATCCAGCCTGAGTGGCGTTTAATAGCGTTGTGTCTCAAGGCACTGTCAACGCTGGGAAACATGTGGCTAAACACGCTCGCTATACGACTTTGTTCACATTTAGCTGAACCGCACCCAATGACAGTGTGGTTAGATAGCAGTAGGGAACTCGCCGACAGAGCCGGAGAGGAACTTCCTGCAAAGCATGCCACAAATGACACTTGGAAACTTTTACGTTAGATTGTGCCCATGATCTAGAAAATCCTCCTGAACACATTTCAAAAATTCCTCCCGTTCTGTGCCCTTAATGCAAATATCACTCCATTCCCAATGGGTTACTGAAAGAATATCACTGCAATGTGCCTCATGCACTTTACAGACATTTCTTTGCAAATCTGCTCCACTATTTCCTCTCATTAATTGATGGCCTTAATTGCCATCAAATAGACCGTGGGCGGAATTTACCAGCTGTTTACGCCGGTGGCGCACCCCCACTTTGAGTTTCCTGGCGACGAGGGGTGCATTCAATGGGAAATCCCGTTGACAACAGTGGGACCAGAAGATCCTGCTGGCAGGCCACCTGCTGAAAAACATGCAGGGGGTTACTCAGTAAATCCCGCACCCGTCTTTGACTCCCTCAAGAACATTCTCTCCTCCTTTTTATTGTAATGTAATCTAATCATTGTAACATTTTCCTTAATCTAAACTGCTACCGCTCCTACTTTTCTTCTTTCTCTGCCGTTTCTGAATATGGAATATTAGCGAGGAATATTAAGGATCCAATTCTCCCGCCTTTCCAGCCAGGTCTCAGCACCATTGCATCACATTTCCATGTGGTATTTGCGCCTGCAGCTCACCAACTTCATTATCCCTGGTTTTACACACATGCACTCCAAACCTGCATTTGGTGTTTTCAATTATCCCACCTAATTATTCACTTCAAACTCTAATTCTCCCTCTCAGCCATTGTCACCCAGCATTTCTACATTTTAAACACTAAATCTGGATGACCAAACCCTGGTGAGCTCATTAAACCCTCTTCCACAGCACTAGTCTTCAGCTCTGTTCAGGTGAGATCTATGACCCTGAACAGGTTCCTCCTACACCAATGATGGGCAACCTAGGCGAGTGAGTGGGCCACGCGAGTGCCCTCCTTCGTCTCAGTGGGTCGCAAGATTGAAATCAGGTTTGTTCACCGACCATGACCCCATGAATACTGAACACATTTAATACACACCAAATATTTCACAACGAGTTACAGAAAATGTTTAATCACTTATATAATAATAGAACTATCACCAACTTCAAATGGTAAAATTAAAATAAATATTTACACTTCAGATGCAAAGGGAACGTGCTGCTCTCTTAGTCACTTCTGTGTGCAATCAGCTTCACTTCACTTGTCCCTGATTTATGTGCGTTTAACTTCAGTCATAAGGGGTATAATCATAGAATTTACAGTGCAGAAGGAGGCCATTCAGCCCATCGAGTCTGCACCGGCTCTTGGAAAGAGCACCCCACCCAAGGCCAACACCGCCACCCTATCCCCACAACCCAGTAACCCCACCCAACACTAAGGGCAATTTTGGACACTAAGGGCAATTTATCATGGCCAATCCACCTAACCCGCACATCTTTGGACTGTGGGAGGAAACCGGAGCACCCGGAGGAAACCCACGCACACACGGGGAGGATGTGCAGACTCCGCACAGACAGTGACCCAAGCCAGAATCGAACCTGGGACCCTGGAGCTGTGAAGCAATTGTGCTATCCACAAGGCTACCGTGCTGCCCCGTAGTTTAGCTCAGTTGGCAGGACTGCTGGTTTGTGATGCGGAGCGACGCCAGCAGCGTGGGTTTGATTCCCGTACTGGCTGAGGTTATTCTTGAAGGTTCTGCCTTCTCAACCTTGCTCCTCGCCTGAGGTGTGGTGACTCTCAGGTTAAATCACCAGCAGATCAGCTCTCCCCCTCAAAGGGAAAAGCAGCCTATGGTCATCTGGAACTAGGGTGATGCACGATCAATTGCCTAGAGACGAGAGTTGAATACAACTGAGGCTTTATTACTCTAAGATGTGTGGCCTCCTACAGCAGCTGGTGAAATGGCTGCAGTATAGGGAGCACACATATTTATACTCCGCCTACTGGGCGGAGCCAGCAGGCAGGGACTACCCCCGTACCTGTAGTACCTGTAGGGCCTTACCGCACATCTCCTAATATATACAACAGTGGTGATTACCACATAGAGCAATATTTACAATTATGCTTCAGTCATACCGATAGGAAAAAAACTAGGGAACCAGCAGAATGGGCGGCAGATTACCCACCGCTGTCCAACATTATGGCCAGAAATTTACCGCCCCGCCGCAGCACGTCGCTTCCCCACAGTGGATGAGGGGGGCCATTTAAATCTCTGGGTGGACCATAAAATCATGGCCCATGTTTAGCTACTCATTAACCTACCCTAATGCCTGGCGCAGAGATCATGGGCTGGATTCTCTGATCCCCGACTGCAAAATCGCGTCCGCCGACGGGGCGGAGAATCCCCAATGACGCCGAAATGCTGAAGCCCGCTCCGCGATGCTCCATCCCCTAACGGTCGAATTCCCGACAGCATGGGTCGCATGTCGTCTCACCCGTCGGACTCAGTCCAGCGGCGCCACAGTCGGGGGGAGGGCCGATTCACGGGCAGGAGGGGCATTATTTGGGGCTGGGGGCACTGTGGTGGGGCGGTCCAGGGCCCGCAAGCCGAAGGGGGGGACTGTTTGTGTGGGCCGCCATGAAGCACGCGCAGCTGCTGCAGGCCGCTGCCGTGTGCAAGTGATCCAGCAATTCTGCAGGCCATATCGGCAGCTAGTGCTGGGAGCTCTACGCTGCCTTCCTGCTAGGCCCCCACCCCCATCCCCACCGGAGCAGAGAATCGGTGGCAGGTTTTGCACCAGTTTTCCTGCCGTAAAACACCACCGTTTTCACGCCGGCGTGGGGCCTTAGTCTCCGGAACAGAGAATCCAGCCCCATGCTTTTCAACCTCCACCCTATCTCCTTAAGATTTGACTGTGGGACCTCAATCCTTTTCTAGTGAACTATGCCGTTGTTCCTGATATGAAGCACAAATTATGGCCCTTCCTCTTCATCCCAAAGAATGTTCTGCACCTTTTCAGTGATATCCCCAACCCTGGTATCAGGGAGACAACGTACTAAACCAGTCCCATTTCAACAGCAAAACAATCTGTCTGTCCCCCCGACCATCAATTCCCTGATGACTATTGCATTTCTACTCTTTGCTGTAAACTCTTGTGAAGTCCTTTGCCTCAGATTACCAGCCTTGGAATCGCACTCCTTCAGCGTGGCATGAACCCCATCACTAGTAAATGGCAAATATCGATTTGAGTGCACCACACTCCCATAGGATTCCTGCACTGCCTGCCTCTACCTCCTGTTACACATCTCCACCTACTTCCTATTCTATATTCTATGTGACTGTGACTGACTGTCTCCCAGAACTCACGATCCCAGAAATCATTCGGCTACCCATATTCCCTACAGTGAATTCAGATTATCCTAAAACGCAGAGGCCCTCAACATGAGTTTGAACAATGGGAAGCCCTTTCTGCAAAAATGAGCCTCCGGGACACATGAAGTGCAGGATATGGACCGCAGCTGTCCATTCATTCTACATAGCTGATGGTAATTAGGTCTAAAACACACTGCCACCTTTCCACTTTTCCTTCAAAATGACCAAACCAAGGACGAAATTATTTGGCCAAGGTGAACAAGAACCATTGAAGTACTAAACACAAAGAACGTAAATATCGGACACCTACATATGAACCTTAGATACTTAGCTTAGAATCCTTAAGTTTTGAGTTCCGCTCCTTTTGAGTTGAATTTGAGGATCCACCATCCTCCTCGCCCCTGCCTGAATTTCTACCCCCCTATCCTACCTCAACATCCATTCTGTTTATAATCCACTTTGATAAAACTCTATGTTCAAATTTGAGATGATTGTCATTTAGATTGTCTTGTTTACGAACTCCCCTAACTCATTGACTATAATAGATTGGGGGCCCATGACGTTGCGGAGGATTGTTAGAGTGAGATCACAAATTGTATTTTCAATGACTGTCTGGCAGGAAAGCATTTGATGGTAAAGTTACAGGACTGATTCCATGATGCAGCGCTCCTGTATAAGAGCTGCACTCACAGGGTGCATGTCACAGGCAATCGCTCAGTAATTTGCATGAATTGAAATGAATGGGAGCAAATCACAGGCTCTGCACCTGGATTACATTTCCTGTGAACATTGCTAACTACTGTGAATGACAAATCACCCCCTATATATTGGAAAGGAGGCAGGCTGTGGCAATGGTGCAGATACACGTGGGGGTTCCAGAGAGGAAGGCCAAGATGGCTGACACCTGTGGAAAGGAGGTTAAAAGACAAATCCCTCTCTTCCAGTCCAACAATTCCGGGATCTCTGTGCTTTTTTAATTTTGACTGCTTGCAGATCTCCAACTATCATTTCTCCACCACTGACAAACAGCCTTGTCCTCAGCTACCTAAACTCTGGAATTCCGTCTCTGAGCAGGAAGGAGGAAAAGGACGGAGAAGGGGAAGGAGAAGGAAAAGAAGAAGGAGGAGGAGGAGAATGAGAAGGAGGAGGAGGAGAAGGAGGAGGAAGAGGAAGAGGAAGAGGAGGGGAGAGGAGAGGAGAGGAAAGGAGAGAAGGTGAAGGAGAAGGTGAAGGAGGAGGAGAGCAAGAAGGACTGCCCTGACAATCACGCCTGCTCACAATTCAGAAACCCTGTTTTGATGCCCCCCCAATCCATAGTCCTTTGCACTATTGACCATGCGCACTGACGTCCCAACTAAGAGCAGCTAATTGAAGACTAATAGCCAGCCCTGCAGCCTTCTGGGCAATGTGGTTCAGGGTTACACCCATGTAGCACCTTTTTACATTATTGGAGATAGATCTGTGCAGGTTGTTTCCTCGTTCCCTTCCACATTTCACAGTATTGCATGTTTTTAATTAAATTGAACCACATCCAAACCTCGAAGAATAAGGTGGATACGGATGGATGAAAACTCCACACAAATGTGTTTGTGATATGTTTGAGCTTCTGGGAACTTTGATTGTTCCCATTAGTGTGCGGACAATTATATGGATAACAACAGATGAAGCAGCTGTGCATTCATTGCATCATCTTCTATTACTTCTACAATATATTTTTCTACCACTAATGTCTCAAGTAAATATCAACTCTATTCACCCAAATGCAGTTTTTCAGAAGGAGCGGTTTACTCAGCTGTGCAGCTATGTATAAAAAACCCGAGTGCACAGAACATTTGCATTCATCCAAGAGGGAAGAGGTCCAACCACCGACTGGTCTTTGGCAAGTATATTTGCCCACTGATGGGTTCTGCTGCAAAAATAATGCTGCTTATTGCAGCTTTCCACTTCTGGGATCTACAAGGTAGGTACAAATCTGGCCATATTCTCATACTGGTCATTCTTGCTCCCTCTTCTGAATCTTTCCTGCCCTCTCTGCCTCTTTTCTTTTCTCTTTTTGCATACACTCTCCCATTTTGCTTCTCTTCGTCTCTCCCTTTCTTTCACCATTTTTTTCTTTCCATAGGAAAGAGACTAGACGAGAGACACTGCAAAGTTTAATATGTTTCTCTGTAACTGTGGAAAGAAACACTGCTCTGTGCATTATATTGTGCTATGGCATTAAAGGGGCACTCCAGGCTCAATCCAGCTATCCATTTTCTCCCGGAATGTCCTCTTAGTCGTGAAACATGCTGGTAATGATGCCTTTCATCCACCATGTTCTAAGATTAACTTGTGCATTAAGTACTGCATTTCCAAAAGCTGCCTGACACTTGTGGATATTTTCACGCTTGACAATCAGTGGTATGGTTTAACCTTTTCTTGAGCAAACTAATCAAAACAGCATCAATAGTTGCGTGTTTATTGAAAGTTCTGTTCAGTGTGCAAGAAACCTCAGAGGTGTCTTTTCTTTTTACATAAATTACAGCTGAGACTGAACCTGAGATACATTTTGCAGAGTTGAAGATCAAAAGGCAGGATGAGCACAAACGTGTGAAACGAGAACAGTTTTGCCAAGTGTTGTGCCTTCCAAACTGGACACTGTACAATGACACCTGCTATCGAGCTTCACAAATACCCCGTACCTGGATTGGGGCTGAGGTAGGGCAGAATTACTTTTGTTCTGGTTTTGTGTGAGTGAAGGTGGGGTTTCAAAGGAAAACATCTACATACAGGATCAAACAAAGTTATGTACGATTGAATTCACTCACACTTGCCCTTTTACTATTGGTTCCTCACTAAATTATGTTCACATGACTTTAACTTACATGAATATTCAGTCCAGTTTGTTGCAGGGTTATGGATGGGCCATTTAAACTTTGAGAGTAGAACCATCATTCATTCAACATTTGCACATGAACATTCTCCACAAGGGCTCATTGGATTATCCTCATTCTTAATGATGATAAAGTCCAACACATGAATGCAAAGACAAGGCTGAAGCATTTACAATCATCTTCAGCCAGAATTGCTGTTTGGATGTCTGCTTAGCTAAATACTTGCAGCACTATACAAACTCTCACTTGTCCACACACTGACGTTTCTGTTCCACACGGGTCTTACAAGAAGGGCTCTAAATATAGAATACACCTTTAAGGATGTGGTGGTGTTGCAGGATGGGGCTCTTTACCATCACTTTGGTTTACCCATGATCTTGTTCCAAATAGTGCAGTATGGTCATTTATATGCGTGGGGCAGATGGTCCATTCCTATGGATACAACAGAAGTGCTTGTAGTGATCTCTGTAGGTGCATGCATACAAGGGGTTAATGGGTAAATAGCAGCACCACATGATCACCAGAGGGCTGGACCAACAGGGGTATAAAAAGCAGCCACACGGAGTCTCTCTCTCTCTCTCTCTCTCGTGGGTGCACTGTGAACAGGGTAGCATCAGAATAACATAGATAGTTAGTGGAGTTATGTTTAGTTATTATTGTTAAATCTTGTTAACCAATTCCTAGTTTCCATGTTAAGGTAAAGAACTCACGCATTAATAGTTATAGTTACTCAATAAATCTTTGTTGTCACTGGACGAGTTCGAGTCTTCTTCAACAAGATTCAGATGACCTCACCATCAACCAAGTATTGAGTAACACGTGTTATTGACCACGCAGGTAACACAACGGTGCTCACCCTGCAATTTCAGGGAAATTCACAAAGGCACCTTGCCATTTTTTTAAAATTCATTCACGGGATGTGGGCATTGCTGGTTAGGCCAGTATTTATTACCCATTGCTAGTTGCCCTTCAGAAGGTGCTGGTGAATTGCCATCTTGAACCGCTGCAGTCCTTGAGTTCTTAAGTACACTGTGCTGTTAGGGAGAGAGTTCCAGGATGTTGCCCCAGCGACAGTGAAGGAGCGGCGATATCTTTCCAAGTCAGGGTGGTGAGTAACTTGGAGGGGAACCTCCAAGTGTTGGGCTTCCCAGGTATCTGCTGCTCTTGTCCTTCTACATGGTAGTGTTTGTGGGTTTGGAAGGTGTTTGGTGTTTGGAAGGGCGGCACAAAAGCACAGTGGTTAGCACTGTTGCTTCACAGCGCCAGGGTCCCAAATTCGATTCCTGGCTTGGGTCATTGGCTGTGTGGAGTCTGCACATTCTCCCTGTGTCTGCGTGGGTTTTCTCCGGGTGCTCTGGTTTACTCCCACAAGTTCTGAAAGACATGCTGTTAGGTGAATTGGACATTCTGAATTCTCCCTATCAGTACCCAAACAGGTGCTGGAATGTGGCGACGAGGGGATTTTCACAGTAACTTCATTGCAGTGAGCCTACTTGTGACAAGAAATATTATTGTTATTATTATTGTCGAAGGAACCTTGGTGAGTTACTACAGTGCATCTTGTAGATGGTACACACGGCTGCCACTGGTCGTCGGTGGTGGAGAGTTTGAATATTTGTGTAAGGGGGAGCAATGACATGGGCTGTTTTGTCCTAGATGGTGAAGAGCTTCTTGAGTGTTATTGGACTGCACTCATCCAGTAAGTGGAGAGTATACCATTACACTCCTGATTTGTGCCTTGGAGATGGTGGACATGCTTTGAGGGGTCAGGAGGTGAGTTACTCGCCGCCGGAGTCCTAGCCTTTGACTGCCCTGATAGTCACAGTATTAATGTGGCTAGTCCAGTTCAGTTTCTGATCAATGGTAACCCCCAGGATTTTGATTGTGGTCATGCCATTGAATGTCAAGGGGCGGTGGTTAGATCCTCTCTTGCAGGAGATGGCCATTGCCTGGCACTTGTGTGGCGCGAATGTAACTTAGACCATAAGACCATAAGACATAGGAGCGGAAGTAAGTCCATTCAGCCCATCGAGTCCACTCCACCATTCAAACATGGCTGATTTCAACTCCATTTACCCGTTCTCTCTCCATAGCCCTTAATTCCTCGAGAAATCAAGAATTTATCAACTTCTGTCTTAATGACACACAACGTCCTGGCCTCCACCGCCCTCTGTGGCAATGAATTCCACAGACCCACCACTCTCTGGCTGAAGAAATTTCTCCTCATC
The DNA here is from genome assembly GCF_047496885.1 of Scyliorhinus torazame. Classification (NCBI taxonomy): domain Eukaryota; kingdom Metazoa; phylum Chordata; class Chondrichthyes; order Carcharhiniformes; family Scyliorhinidae; genus Scyliorhinus; species Scyliorhinus torazame. The sequence continues at coordinate 246,155,971 of NC_092711.1, forward strand.
TCTGTTCTAAGGTAACTCCCTTTTATTCTAAGGCTGTGCCCCCGGGTCCTAGTCTCCCCTGCTAATGGTAACAACTTCCCTACGTCCACCCTGTCTAAGCCATTCATTATCTTTTAAGTTTCTATTAGATCTCCCCTCAACCTCCTAAACTCCAATGAATATAATCCCAGGATCCTCAGACATTCATCGTATGTTAGGTCTACCATTCCCGGGATCATCCATGTGAATCTCCGCTGGACCCGCTCCAGTGCCAGTATGTCCTTCCTGAGGTGTGGGGCCCAAAATTGCTCACAGTATTCTAAATGGGGCTTAACTAGTGCTTGAAAAAGCTTCAGAAGTACATCCCTGCTTTTATATTCCAAGCCTCTTGAGATAAATGACAACATTGCATTTGCTTTCCTAATTACGGACTCAAACCTGCAAGTTTACCTTTAGAGAATCCTGGACTAGGACTCCCAAGTCCCTTTGCACTTCAGCATTATGAATTTTGTCACCGTTTAGAAAATAGTCCATGCCTCTATTCTTTTTTCCAAAGTGCAAGACCTCGCACTTGCCCATATTGAATTTCATCAGCTATTTCTTGGACCACTCTCCTAAACTGTCTAAATCTTTCTGCAGCCTCCCCACCTCCTCCATACTACCTGCCCCTCCACCTATCTTTGTATCATCGGCAAACTTAGCCAGAATGCCCCCAGTCCCGTCATCCCATCACTTGTCAGCCCAAGACTGGATATTGTCCAGGTCTTGCTGCATTTGAACATGGACTACTTCATTATCTGAGGAGTCGCGAATGGTGCCAAGTGAGGGAACTAAAATCTCTTATCAAGCTGAAGTGTTAAGTGTATTTAAGTTTATTTGCCATGGTAACCTTTGGCCCATATTTTCTTTCAGAGGTCTAGCATAGCATCCATCTCACTCTGAACAGATGTGCAATCTGCTGCCCCTATGAGGAATGAGCCAGTCAGAGTTCTGGAGTAGCTGAGGAATGTTGCATGAATTGTTAGCAATTCTGACCTTGGGTGACTGTCTACGTGAGGAGTTTGAACCTTCTCACAGTGTCTGCATGGGTTTCCTCCGAGTGCTCCAGATTCCTCCCACAGTCTAAAGATGTGCAGGTTAAGTGGATTGGCTATGATAAATTGTCCCCTTAATGTCCAGGAATGTGCAGGTTATGTGACGTGGTTACAGGGATAGAACGGGATGGGCAGGGGAGAGGGCTACTCTTTCGGAGGGTCGGTGAAGACTTGATAGGTCGAATAAACACCTTCTGCACTGTAGGGATTCTATGATCTATGATCCCCCCTGCTAGTTGTGGTGGTGGAGGTTATAAAGAACATACCATCTCCCAACTGGTATATCCTAAGCCAGTAATTCGCAAACATTTTCCTGGTGCAAACCCATTTTAATGTCTCAGACTTTATGTGATCCCCAGAGTGACAAAATGAGGGTACTGAAGCAGGAGGAAGGGGGGTTCGCTCAATGGGGAGACACTACAGTTAATGTGGAGGGTTGTGATTGTTGAGCAAAGACCATTTAGGACTTCATTAAAAGAGTTGGTGAAAAGGCAGGGGCCGGGATTCTCTGAAATTTTGGCTTCAGAGAGCAGTCCATTAGACCATTCTCATCATAGAAAATACACATGGACTCAAAGGGACCTTGTAGCTGTCATGAATCATTCTGCGCTCTATGGCAGCCATTACTGCCTCGGAACCCGTGACCCCCAAAAATGTGATGTGCCTCCAGGAGGGTCGCGACCCATAGTTTGGGATCCCTGTCCTAAGTACAAGATTCAGAGTGGAAATCCATTGGAGTTTGGTTACTTGCCTCAGTGCGCCCCTCCTCCATTCACAAAATTGCACTATGTTACAGTTCTCACGAGCCCTCAGAATTTTGAACCCAAAGTCTTTTGCATTACATGTGGACTTCCTTGTTATTTCACAAAAACTTTTCACAGTCCCTTCAAATGTTTGGGCTTTCTGGGGAGATTCTGCCTTCATAATAATAATAATCTTTTTTGTCACAAGTAGGCTTACATTGACACTGCAATGACGTCACTGCGAAAAAAACCCTAGTTGCCATTTTCCGGCACCTGTTTGGGTACACAGAGAGAGAATTCAGAATATCCAATTCACCTAACAGCACGTGGGAGGAAACCGGAGCACCCGGAGGAAACTCACGCAGACACGGGGAGAACGTGCAGACTCCACACAGACAGTGACCCAAGCCGGGAATCGAACCTGGGACCCTGGAGCTGTGAAGCAACAGTGCTACCAACTGTGCTACCGTGCTTGCTCTGTGAATTTGATTCAGTGCCATTTATCATAATGGCACTCATCTTTTCAGGCTGGTCTGAGGATTACATATTTGTCAATAGTCTCTCCCATTTGGTCTGATGAACATTGATATGTATGTTTCTCTCCATTCTCAGATATACTGTCAGCAATTGGTTCCCGGTGGGCACCTTGCCACACTTCACAGTTTGGGGACAAGTGAGTTTCTTGTGAAGCTGGCAAGCAGAACATTGAGTGCTACTTATATTTGGGTTGGTGCCTCTGCCCAGTACAAGGTAAATACAATTACATAGCCAGTTACAATAGCTTACTTTTTATTTCCTATATCATTGTGCAACACTTAACATTATCCACTTTTGACATTCACTCTAATTTAGAAAGACACCTTCTTCTGGACAGATGGATCTCAGTGGGATTATTTCAAATGGCATAAATATGACTCTTCAGTGGGTGACTGTGTTCAACTCATCTGTGTGGGTGCAGGTATTACTTTTTTCATTGGAAATTGGGGTCTCAATCTTTCTCTAAGATTTTATGAATGTGTACCAATAGTTGGAAGCCTTATTGCTGGTAGCTCATGAGTCGCCATACATACGTAACATGTATAATTAGCCCTACAAAAAAACAATAGCTGAGTTCTCCATATTCACATCAGGGAGTGGTGTCTCTGCACATGTTAAATTCGGCCCCTTCACTCTCTGTTGGGTAGCATTCTCTCTTATTGTACATCACTTGATCTTTATTTTATAGACAACATACTCATTCTGAACCTTATAAACCCTAAAGTTCTCACCCAAACCCTTGGATTCACTCTTATTTTTCAATATATCTTTGGCTTTGCTATCCGTCTAACATGCCTTGTTCTCAACTTCACAGACTTTTCACACATTCCCTGTTCTATAGATCCTCAGAATGTTTTGCATAAAAAACTTAGAAAATAGAAGCAGAAGGAGGCCATTTGGCCCTTCGAGCCTGCTCCGCCATTCGTTCTGATCACGGCTGATCATCAAGTTCAATACCCTGATCCCGCCTCCCCCCATATCCCTTGATCTCTTTAACCCCAAGAGCTTTATTTAATTCCTTCTTGAAATTACACAACGTTTTGGTCTCAACTACTTTCTGTGGATAGTGAATTCCACAGATTCACCACTCTCTGGGTGAAGAAATTTCTCCTCACCTCAGTCCCAAACGGTTTCCCCCTTATCCTCAAACTATGACCCCTAGTTCTGGACTCCCCCACCATCGGGAACATTCTTTCTGAATCTACCCTGTCTAATCCTGTTAGAATTTTGTAAGTTTCTGTGAGATCCCCTCTCACTCCTCTAAACTACGATGAATATAATCCTAACCGATTTAGTCTCTCCTCATATGATAAACCCACCATCCCAGGAATCAACCTGGCAAACATTTGCTGCACTCCCTTCGTAGCCAGGAGTCCCTTCCTCAGATAAGGACACCAAAACTGCACATAATACTCCAGATGTGGCCTTACCAATGTCCTATACAATTGTAGTAAAACTTCTCTATTGCTTTACTCAAATCCTCTCGCTATGAAGGCCAACATACCATTTGCCTTCCGTACTGCCTGCTGTACCTGCGCGCTTACTTTCAGCGACTAATGCATGAAGACACCAAGGTCTTGCTGAGTATCGACCTCTTTCAATTTACACCCATTCAAATAATAATCTGCGTTCCTGATTTTGCTACCGAAGCAGATAACCTCACATTTATCAACATTATAAGGCATCTGCCATGCATCTGCCCATTCACTCAGCCAGTCCGTATCCTGCTGAAGCATCTCGGCATCCTCCTCACAGCTCACCCTCCCAACCAACTTTGTATCATCTGCAAATTTGGACATAATACATTTAGTTCCCTTGTCCAAATCATTAATATATAATGTGAACAGTTGGGGTCCTAGCACAGATTTCTTTTTAAAAATAAATTTAGAGTACCTAATTCTTTTTTTCCCAATTAATGAGCAATTTAGTGTGGCCAATCCACCTAACCTGCACATTTTTGTGTTGTGGGGGTGAGACCCATGCAGACATGGGGAGAATGTGTAAACTCCACACAGACAGTGACCCAGGGCCGGGATCGACCCGGGTCCTCAGCGCCGTAGGCAGCAGTGCTAACTACTGTTCCGCCACCCTAACACCGATCCCTGCATACCCCACTAGTCACAATCAGAAAAAGACCCATTTATTCCAACCTTTTGCTTCCTGTCTCCTAACCAGCTTTTTATCCATCTCAAAATGCTACCCATAATCCCATTTGATTTAACATTACATATTAACGTGCTATGTGAGACCTTGCCGAAAGCCTTTTAAAAGTCTAAATAAACCATGTCCACCTGTTCTCCCTGGTCAACTCTACTAGTTACATCTTCAAAGAATTCAAGTAAATTTGTCAAGCATGATTTTCCATTCGTAAATCCATACTGACTTTGACTGATTATATCACTGCTTTCCAAATGCTGTGCTATGAAATCCTTGATAATGGAAAGCAACTTCCCTACTACCAATGTTAGGCTCACTAGTCTACAGTTCCCTACCTCCCTTTTCGAATAGCAGGGTTACATATGCTACCCTCCAATCTGTAGGAACCATTCCAGGGTCCAATGAATTTGGAAAATGACCACCAATTTACCTACTATTTCTAGGGCCACTTCCTTAAGTATTCTGGATGAAGATTATGAGGCCATGGAGATTTGTCCACCTTCAATCCCATTTATTTTCTCCAAACCATTTCTTTACTAATACTAATTTCCTTCAGCTCCTCAGAACTTCCGGTACATTATTCATGTCTTCCACAAAATCTATGTGCAGATTAAAGTCACCCATAATCACAGTTGTTCCTTTATCACATGCAACTCTGATTTCCTGTTCTAATGCTATTCCCAACATTCCCAAAAAAATGTTTTTTGCCCCTTGATGTTTCTTAACTCAACCCAGACAGATTCCACATCACCTGTACTAATACCTTTCCTCAATATTGTATCAATATCCCCGTTAATCAACAATGCAACTCCACTATCTTTTCCTTTCTGTCAGTCCTTCCTAAAAACTGAATAGCCCTCAATGTTTAGTTCCCATCCTTGGTCACCTTGGAGCCATGTTTCCGCAGTCCCAACTATATCATTTTCTTTTTCTTTATAGACCCTTTGACCAGCTCATCATTGGTAATTTACAAGCTCATTGATAGTCTATATAAGACTGATGTAATACCACAATATCCTACCCATAAATTGTGCTAATCCTGTAATCCCCTGATATTGAACATGAATGTGCAACTGGAACCTTCTGCAATGAACAAGCTCCAGTCAGGTTGCCTAGCCAACTTAAATAGGGGATAGCCAACCTATCCCCTATCTGCTTGTCATCTGCCTTGGACTCAAATTCCATGTGAAGGTGACAACACTGAAGTTAGAACCAATCTGTACTTAGACATCACACGTCAAAACCAGTTGGCACAAACCCAGAGATCACACAAAGAGCAGAGGGCTCAGTGTTTGGGGCTCTTTATCCAAAGCTCTGTTCAACATCAACATTTCTAAACCACTTCCTGGGCTTAGAGTCAATGAAAGAAAATGTTCATAGAATGCTAGGAATCTTAGTATGGGGGAGACCATCTGAACATCAGCATGCTGGTGTTAATGTTCTCGCCTCTCTTTTATATTCCTCCCTTTCAATGATATTTTAAACCCTACCTCAAAAGCGAAGGATCACATGGTCCTTCAGGAACAATCCCAGTCAGTTCTCCCACTGAGAATCCTCCCACAATCTTTGATGCACTGACTAACCTGTTGTGCAATTCCTCATTTCTCCATCTCCCTAATGGTGGAAGAGCCAAGAATTGCCCTATTTGTTGAAACTCCTTATACTACTTTGGTACTCTGTCCTGCTCCAGCTTTACAAACTTTCCTAACGTCCATCTTTTCAATCATGTCAGCCCTCCTAAGTTTTCCTCTATGTATTGACATCCTTTCCCTTAGCTATTTCTCTCCATAAAGTACTTTGAAATTAATTTAGATATGGAAAACATTATAGAAATAGATGTCCTTGTTGCATGTTTGTGTTTGGCATGTGTTTGTCTGGGCTGCTGTTCACATCTGCCTATGAAAGTTTTGCCTGTCTGTTTCATTTTATATCTGTCTAGTTGAATAAAAATGACAACAAACTAGTGGAAATTTATTACAAATGGACTAACCATTGTTGGATGTCTTTTGTTTCTTTTGTGGCTATTTTTAGATATTTACACAGTGAAAATCTGGTATTGTTCAACAATATGGACTTTCATATGCCAGTACAAGCCTGAGTTTGACTAATCTACCTCTCTGAGAGCTAAATGGATCACCTCTGACCAAGGAAACCTCAGCTCAAAGACTCATCACATTAGTTATGGTTTCATCTCTAATAAGAACTCATATCATGTAAAGTAGTTTGTCATCCGAGAACCAATAGACAAACAGGCATAAGCATGTAACAGCTATCAAAATGTTTTGTTGCTGAGAGAATGAAGATTCTGGCCATGTACAATCAGGGTAATGCAGCAAATGTAAGTTCCAAAGCTGGGAGGGGTATCCACCAGAATTTTGCCAAAACCTAACACCAGAATTCCCCTAGCCCTTCACCCCAGTACAAAATAATGAAACACGAAATCAACCGTAACAGAAACAAGTATCTTTCGCAGCTGAAAGTACGCTAAAAACCTGTTGAGTGGTATATATATAACACTTTTAAACATATGTAAGAGGGATGCATCTGCTACACTGCAGAATCTGGCCAACATACTTGCACGATTGTTTATGGATTGTTTATGCTGTTTGCTCGTTCTCGCACAACGACGAAGCACACATAAAACAAGGAAGCTCATTAGCACCCCCTTTCATCTCAAGCTTTAATAGCACACTCTGCTTCGAGAGATTCCAAACACTTCTGCAATGTAATATAGAGCAGAATAGACTGAAGAAAAATGGATCACGTAGGTAGCTACTACTGAGCCTGCAACCAGGCTTCAAAAAGCACCCATGGCCAGTCCGCTAAATAGGGGTGAGTATAAGTTTCAACCACTGAAACATTTAGAAAGTAAACTTTCAGGAGAGCTCAGATCTACCTGTTGCTAATGACTGAGCACACATATCAGACCGGGTTTTCACAGAGTTAGAAGAACTTGAAGCCTTGAGTTGGAGAACACACAGACAGTGACCCAAGCTGGGAATCGAACCTGGGACCCTGGCGCTGTGAAGCAACAGTGCTAACCTCTGTGCTACCGTGCCACCCAAAAATCAATATCAGGAGTGGGATGTCCTGGAGTGGTCCTTAAAAACCCATGCAATACCAATGGCATGTGTGATATACCATCAAACCTCTTCGCCCACCTGCAACTTCCCAACTGGAACAAAATTTCCTAGGAGAGGAAAGAAAGCAGAGGATTAATTCAGGTAACAAACTCGGTATCCAATTTTACAACAACAACATATTGTGGGTGATTTCCTGTTTCTTAGTGTGAGTGATTTGCTGTTGAGACACTCCAAACAAAGACTGCTGGCATCTTGTCTGAGCTTTTACACTATGTGATTTTTGAATGCTCTCATCATTCTTAACTCCACTCATGTCCAAATAGGTTGGAGCCTCATTGAAATATTTAATTAGGCTTCTAAGGAAATTGCACCATGATGCAATCTAGGTCTGTCCACTGAGCAGCTAAATCAGTGGTCCTTAAATACCTCATGCACTGAATAACAGAGAGAAATAAGTTCTCCAAAGATCATAGCCAACATTCTTCCTCCAACCAATATCACAAACATTAATTAATTAGTCATTGCTGTTTTCGACGGAAAATCTTTGCTTTATTCACCAATGTAACAGAGTACTTGAAAGTAAATCATTACTCCAATGTTCCAAGATGCTAATATCAGTACAGGTATTCAGTTAACCAAAAATGTATACTTTTTAACATAAATTTAGTGTACCCAATTCATTTTTTCCAATTAAGGGGCAATTTAGCATGGCCAATCCACCTACCCTGCACATCTTTGGGTGCAATGTGCAGGGGGAGAACGTGGAAACTCCACACGCACAGTGACCCAGAGCCGGGATCGAACCTGGGACCTCGGCGCCGAGAGGCAGCAATGCTAACCATTGTGCCACCGTGCTGCCCCTAAAAATGTATACTTAACAGGTTATAGCCTTGCTTATTAAATACAGATCTAAGCCTCATTTGTATTGTTGTCACTTTATGTTTACATTGATTGTGGTTCTGATGAATTATATGATTCTTTCATCCTTTCCAAAAGGGGGCACACTTTATCCAGATATCATTTCAATCCAAATGACAAAGTAATTTTTATTTATTAACATGTTCAGCATCTAGAGAGATCTAGAGGTGCAGTGGGTGACATTCCTACCTCTGAACCAGAAACTGTGGATTCGAATCCCATTTCAATACTTGATGCAAAGAAGGTGTGTTCATAACGTGGCCAATCAGATCATGTGGACATGAAAATCCTTCCAATAGGTGCCAATGGCAGGCACTAAGAGTGGGAGAGATTCCTGGTTGGGAAAAATCGTTGGATCCTCTACTATCACTATCCATAGCTCCAGACTACATGCACAGATAAAAAAATGTGTTGCCACAGCAACTCGGACTTCCTGAGTGAATTGAAACCACCACCACTGCACCTTCCACAGAACAAGTGAACAGGGTTATCCAATAATCACCCCTAACGTGAACTGCCAGGCAAAACTTAACAACTTAAAACTTCAGAGGTATGTTCTAGAATTTGGAGTATCCAATTTGTTTCATAAATGCATAGTGTGTACATTCCCACATGCAAGAATGTGCCAGTGCTGTGGATAAAGGCAAATAATTCTCTTGCAAGAATTTAAAATGCATGTTAATATCTAAAGGTAAGAGGTGTTGCCTATAAGAACCCACTTCATAAAATAAAGAATTGTCAAAACTATTGATGCTGAGGCACTTACTGAGGTTCCAGTGAACTTATCCAGAGTTCAGTGCCAGACAGAGCAGGTTCAGATTTGAGCTTTGAGCTGTGATATCGATGATCGAAGTTAGTCGCCAGTGAAGGCATTGAAATTGACATCACTACCCATTGGTTAGAGAGGGGGAAATCAACCAAGTTTTCTGTTGTAATACACCTTGAAGGGATTGCAACATGACGTCACGTGAAGAAATTGTGTCATGCGGTCGATTTTTAGTGTCACTTTTGCTTTTCAGCAAAGTACACACACAGCTCTGTAGCTCTGCTGCCTTCAAGCTTTTTACTTATGCTAATCTGTTCTAAAGTGCCTCGCTTCACTAAATGAGCCCACAATGTGTTTGTCCAGTACCACAACATGGCATGCAGCAGCAATTCCTTTTAAACAACATGGTGCGCAGCCTGGCAGCAAGATTCAGTACAGGTACGACATGGTGAACAGATTTAGATCATGGTGCATGTCATCAGATGACCCTTGATGTTTGGTCAGGTCACACAACGACTGGTGCGGTGGGTCCCCGCCAACAGCGGGATTCTCCATCCCGCCAGCCGGTCACTGGGGTTTCCCATTGTCGACAGCCCAACGCCCTCGAGAAATTCCCGGGCATGGGTGCACATCCGGCGCAATGGAGAATCCCATCAGCAGAGAATGCAGCCCACAGTGCTCAGATAAAGAGCTGGCAAGCAGATAGATCCCTTGTTCTGAGATTGCAGCACATAGATTGTCAATTCAGTGAGTGGAAAAGTGTACAGAGAGGACCAGAACCAGGTTAACACAGTTGGGAAAGGCGAGTAACCAGACTGTAGGCCCGAATGAATAGCAAAGGAAGAATCAACCAAATAAAAAAATTCTAAACTTCAGGCCAGAGAAGGAAGTGATTATGCTGGGTGGAGGTTTGGAAAAGTGTGCGAAAGCGGCTATAGCTCCAATCATCCCAAGTGCTATAGAAGAAAGAAGGTCAAAGGGATATTGTCAAAATGTTCACAAATTTCTCCAGTTTTAATTGAAATGCTGCTGACCTACTATCCGAATTTGAGATTATTAAGTACAGAGCTTGATTCAGGTGTGGCTGAATCAGACAACCAAGTCATAAAGATTCACTTAGCTATTGGGAATGAAGGATTAACAGCAGAAGAGCTTGGACAGCACGGTGGCGCAGTGATTATCACTGCTGCCTCATGGCGCCGAGGACGCTGGTCGATCCCGGCCCCGGGTCACTGTCCGTGTGGAGTTTCCACATCCTCCCCATGTCTGCCTGGGTTTCACCCCAACAACCCAAAGATGTGCAGGGTAGGTGGATTGGCCACGCTAAATTTACCCTTAATTGGGTAAAAAGGAATTGGGTACTCTAAATATATTTTTAAAAACAGCAGAAGAGCTAAAGGATCCCCAAAGGATATGGGGCAGGATTCTCCATTCAGCGACGCCGGATTTGTGACACGTGATTGGGCACAGGATCGCGTGTCAGCCAAATATCGAGGTCGGCCTGGCCGCCCAATGGAATGCCATAGTCGGGGCTGGTTTAGCACAGTGGGCTATGTCATAGTATACACCAGTATATCATGGTGCAGACACACACTGATGGACACACAGTGGGACCAATCAACACACACAACACCGCAGCCAATCACCAGTTAGAGCACACGCACTATAAAGACAGGGGGCATCAGAGTTCCCGCTCATTCGTGCTGCAGCTTCCTAGTAGGACAGAGCTCACAGCCTGCAGCACAGGCATTCACCAAGTGCTGAGTGCATCGACTGGTTAGGACAAGGCAAAGGTCTTTAGTTAAAGCTAGTATTGTTTTAACCCACAGTGAGAGTATGTTAAACAGTTAATGATTCAATGAAATAGTGTTGCACTATTTCAAGTGTTGGTGACCTGTATGTGTTCCACGGATCCAGAGCGCCCAACACAACAGGCTAAACAGCTGGCTTGTAATGCAGAACAAGGCCAGCAGCGCGGGTTCAATTTCCGTACCGGCCTCCCGAACAGGCGCCGGAATGTGGCGACTACGGGCATTTCACAGTAAGTTCATTGAAACCTACTTGTAACAATAAGTGATTATTATTATTATTATGTTCTGGTGCCTCAACAAGGGCGTGAATGCGTTCCACACCGCCCATCGGTGCGTGGGTGCAAATTGTCTAGTGACGGCCGTTAGCATATTATTAACAGGCCCGACCCGGTATTCTCCAGTCTCCCGCGATGCTCCGCCTCTGCCAGGTGCAAGTGACGAAGGCGCAGTTCACATGTGGGATTTAAAATCTGGAAACAGGCGCCGTGGCTGCTGAGGGTGAGAGAGGTGGTAAGACATGTTTCCAAAGAGGCAACCGTGGGCTGCCAGTTGTGACGTTGACTGAGGGGGTATCTGCAAGGGACGGGGGAGTATGTGATTGGTCGCAAAAAGACCCTGTTTTGGCGATGGTCTACCACATTGGCTTGTACGGGAGCCAGCACAAGGAACAGCCCCAAGAAATGCAGGCCTCTGTGACCAAAATTGTAGAACTTACTGTGTTGGACTACATTCTTTGGTGGGGGGCACGCGCATGGTCCCACACAAGGATAGAGATCCCATACTATGAATCATGCATAATGGTCACCTAGGGGTATCAAGGATGAAGATGCTAGCCCTTAACTGTGCGTGGTGGCCAGGCCTGGAAGGTGAAATAGAAAGACTGGCCCAACAGTGTGCCACCTGCCAAGAGCAGCAAAAACTCTCCCCTGCAGCGCTGTTACATCCGTGGGAATGGCTGGGCCGGCCATGGGTGCCGGCTGCTTATAGAGTTTAAGGTAAACATCCTGACTCAAAAAGGATGCATTCAGCCCTCGTAAAACATTTTCCAAAGGCCATGCACACCTTTGGACTGTGGGAGGAAACCGGAGCACCCGGAGGAAACCCAGGGAGACACGGGGAGAACGTGCAAACTCCACACAGTCACCCAAGGCTGGCATCGAACCCGAGTCCCTGCCACTGTGAGGCAGCAGTGCTAATCACCATGCCACCACGGTAGCATAGTTAGCAGATGTATTGCGATTGTTACAATTTATTTCTGTTCTGTGCACTCTCTAAGTCAACTCGGCTAACCACCATTGTCACTTTGCTTCTTATATTTGCTCTGTTTCCCAGAGTGATCCTCCTTTCCTCTTTGAGTAGTTCTTCGATGTTGTATGTTTGAGCTCGACAAGCAGATCATTCTGGAGCTCTTTCATGGGCGTGGATGTGATCACCAAATGAACAATTCTGTCTGCTGGTCCTGCATCTGCTGACAAAGTGGTCTGTGGGTTCTGTAGGCTGTTGTTGAAATGAAGTGAACTCCAGGCGATGGTTATGGAAGTTTAACCTGATTCTGAATGTAGTCCATGGGCAGGATTCACCGTTTCCAGCCAAGAATGTGCCAACCCAAAGAGCAGCACCCAGGTTCGCCGGTGCAGAGCTGGATATATTACTGGATGCCGTCGAGGAGAGGGGGAAACATCCTGCTCCCCGGGGTGGCAAGGAGGCTGCCAAATGCAGATGTCAACCTGGCCTGGGCGCAGGTGGCAGAGGCCATGAGCGCCATGGGCCCCACTGCTAGGACCTGTCAGTAGTGCAGGAAGAAGCTGCACGATCTCCTCAGGGCGGCCAGGGTGAGTCACGAGCACGGGCCCTAGCTCCAACCCCGTCCCACACTCTCCACATCCATAACCCCCTCCACAGTCCCTCCAAGTGGCCCCAACCAGGCGGACCAGTAGGCAACTCTGCTCGTCAGTGCAGGAAGAGATTGGGGCTGCCATTTTTAAATGGTGCCCTGATCTCCCGATCTGCCAACACGGCCTCCGGACCCCCGATGCCCCGACTTACAGGTTGCGAGGTACTTGAGTCCCCGCACCCCACCTCATAAGGGCAGGGCACCCCGGACCCGATCCGGTTTGCAAAATGTCACTTGGCACTGCCAGCCTGGCACTTTTCCAGTGCCCCTGCCAACCTGGAGGTGCCATTTAGGCACCCTGGCTGTGCCAGGCTGGCACCCTGGTGACACTGCCAGGGTGCCCTGCTGGCAGTATCAAGGTTCCCAGGTGGCATCAGCACTGGCAGGGTGCCACCCTGCCCAAGGGCCAACCACCTGGGGCCTCTGATTGTTGGGGGGACCCCCCCTTCCCTGGGGCCTCTGATTGTTGGGCAGACCCCCCCCCTCCCAGAAATGCCATTCCGCCTGGAGCCCGCTTGTGGAGACCAGTGCTAAACGGCGCACGGCTGGGGTCTGGTTAGCTTTAAGTGTGCTGTAAATGTAGAGATTCAAATGGGTGGGATGCAAACCGTGACGTCTCGCGAGATGCCGTTAGATCTCACGAGGCATGCTTAGCGGGTAAATCTCGCGAGAGGCATCTCGTGAGATTTACCGGCTGAGTCGCATCCCAACTCAGGCACAACACGGCCATTAGATCGCGCCCTATGAATAATCTCCGGCAGTACAGTGGGCAGAAAATGTTTTACGAGTGCTGAATGCATCCTTTTTGAGTAGGGATGTTTATCTTAAACTCTATAAGCAGCTGCAATGCTCACATCTGGAGTGTGTACCCACAGTTTGGAAGCCCCACTCTCAGAGAGATATACAGCTTAGAGAGAGTACAAAGACATGGGGGGCGATTCTCTGAGCCTCGCGCCGGGCCAGAGCATCGCCGCAACCGCGCCACGACGCCCCGTGCCGGCACGCGATTCTCCGAGGTGCGACGAAACGCCGCCATTTGTGCCAGGGTGTTTGCCGCGGCACTGGCCGCGGGCCACTGGAGTCCTGCCGGCGCCATTCACCCCTGGTTGCTGTCGCCGGGAACTCTGCGGGAACGGTCGGGGGGCAGCCTGTTGGGGGGGGGGGGGGGGTAGAGGGGGGGCTCCATCCCCGGGGGGGGGGCCTCCGATGGGGTCTGGCCCGGGATCAGGGCCCACCGATCGGCGGGCCAGCCTCTCCCCCCCCCCAGGCCTACTTTCTGGTGCGGCCGGCCCCTGAACACCAATGCAATGTTCGGCGCACTGAAGAAGTCCCCCGCGCATGCGCAGGTTGGCGCAGCCCAACTGCGCATGCATGGGTTGGCACGGTGCCCATTTGGGAAAGGAGGCTGGAGCGGCGTGAACCGCTCCAGCGCCGTGCTGGCCCCCTGTGGAGGACAGAATCGGTCGTACCCGGTTCGCGCCATCGTGAAACGCGATGGCGTTCACGACGGCGCGGACACTTGGGCTCCATTTGGGAGAATCGCCCCCATGTTACCAGGAAGATGGAAGGCATGAGGGGTATATCTTATGAGGTGCATTTAAGAATTCTTGGATTATAATCTAGAGAAGTGAATACTGATTTTTGGTTTGGTTGAAGTTTATAAATTGATGCAAGGCCTTACTACCACTGAGCCTGAAAAGTTCTTTATTTACAATACAGGGTTTTGTGCGGTCAGCAGTACAAACTACAGGAATTTGGTTCACGTCTTGATATTCATTAAAATAATTTCACATAGAATTGTTGATACTTGGAACGTTTGTCTGATTTTGTTGTGAATGCTGAAAGTTTATTGACTTTTAGGAGACTTGTTCGGAACATAGTCTGATTTCTATGTACATATTGTCTGATGTTGTGGTTGATGTTCTTGTTTTTAATATTGTGCCTAAGCACTGTACGACAATAAAGATAAAGAAGTACAAAGATCCTTGCAGGTCGACCAAGCTTCCAAGTCCTAAGTACAACCTCAGTTGTTGACATACTTACTAGAACAGCCAAACCTATCAAACATGTGGAAGGTATGGCTTTCTGCATGAACCAAGAGAATGCCCAGCTTTCCAGCAATCCCGCAAGACATGGGACCGAAATGGCTATTGGCAACGACAGTGCACTTGAGGAGAAGCTGATGTAGCTACAAAGAGCCATGCATTGATCCACAATGGGTACACAATGGGTACATTCAGGAAACAGAATTGACCAGCCAGTGTCCTGTCAGATACATACAGAGGAGGTGATTTACAACCTTGAAAATGACAATGATGGGACTTCCGGTGGCGGCCAGGGAGGAGTAGGTTGCACATTTGATAGCTCCCGCCTGTGACGGACTTTTGGACCTTTTTCCTCCGTTTTTGTCCGGATTTTATTGGATAAACCGGGTAAGAGTGAGACAGTAAGGAGAAATCCCCCTCCGGTGTATGGAGAATTGGACCAGAAGTGGCCGTGTGAGAAGACAAAGTTCTACAAGGAAGAAGCAAGTAGAGCTGGCAATGCGGGAGAGCATGGCGGAGAAGCAGGGCCGCGGGGAGATGGCACAGTGATCGACGGAGCAGCTGGTGAAGTTTTTTGAAGATTGCTTCGCCAAGCTTAAGAAGGACACGCTGGACCCGATCAAGGCTTCGATTGATCAAGTTGTGCAGAATCAAGAGACCCACGGGCGAGCGATCCAGGAGGTGGAGAAAAATGTGTCCGAGCACGAGGAATACATAACCGTGCTGGAGACCAAGGTGGAGAAGATGAATGACCACCAGAAAAGAATGCAGGAGAAGCTGGAGGACCTGGAGAACAGGTCCAGGAGGCACAATCTGAGAATCGTCGGCCTCCCTAAAGGCAGAGAGTGATTGAATGCGAGGGCCTATGTGTCAACATGCTGGAGAAGTTGATGGGGGCTGAGGCGTTCCCTCGGCCCCTGGAAGTGGTAGAGTGCACAGAGCCCTCGCGAAGAAGCCCTGAGCGAACGCGCCGCCGAGGGCGATGGTGGTATGTTTACACCGATGCCTGGACAAGGAACACATTCTGCGGTGGGCCAAGAAAGAATGGAGCAGCAAGTGGGAGAATTGTGAGCTGTGCATTTATCAGGACCTGGGCGTGGATTTTGCCAGAGGCGAGCTAGGTTTAATCGGGTAAAAACGGCCCTCTTTAAGGAGGGTGTGAAGTTCGGGATGTTGTACCCAGCCCGTCTGTGGGTCACACATGAGGAACGGGACTTTTACTTCGAAACACCAGACAAGGAAAGACGACTGGAGGTGAACTAAAAGACACCGAAGCCTTGGAGAGTACTGTAGTGGCGATTTGTTGTAAATCACTTTTGTGCTGGGTTGAATAAGTAGTGTTATGAATAATAAGGGGCTGTTTTGATGGCTAAAGTTAACTTTGTCTTACTGGGAGCTGCTGAGAGGGGGGATGGTTTCTGGGGTTGATTTTTCTGTGGCTGTTTTTTCACTTTTTTCTGATGTTTGTTTACTGGGGAACATGATGCTTTGAATATGCTTGTCCAACTGGGGGGAGAGGGGAGAGAACAATGGGGAGACAGACTGCTTGGTGCCATGGGCGGGTGCTATCAGGTCAGCATAGTCAGCTGACTCACGGAAGCACAGTGGGGGGTGAGCAGGAGTTAAGCTGGAGCTTGATGTGTGGCCGTTGAGTTGAACCCCAATTGAAATTGAGGAAATAATCAAGGGGCTGGAGGGCATGCAGTCAGGCAAGGCCCCGGGGCCGGATGGCTACCCGGTGGAATTACATAAGAACATAAGAACATAAGAACTAGAAGCAGGAGTAGGCCATCTGGCCCCTCGAGCCTGCTCCACCATTCAATGAGATCATGGCTGATCTTTTGTGGACTCAGCTCCACTTTCCGGCCTGAACACCATAACCCTTAATCCCTTTATTCTTCAAAAAACTATCTATCTTTATCTTAAAAACATTTAATGAAGGAGCCTCTACTGCTTCACTGGGCAAGGAATTCCATAGATTCACAACCCTTTGGGTGAAGAAGTTCCTCCTAAACTCAGTCCTAAATCTACTTCCCTTTATTTTGAGGCTATGCCCCCTAGTTCTGCTTTCACCCGCCAGTGGAAACAACCTGCCCGCATCTATCCTATCTATTCCCTTCATAATCTTATATGTTTCTATAAGATCCCCCCTCATCCTTCTAAATTCCAACGAGTACAGTCCCAGTCTACTCAACCTCTCCTCGTAATCCAACCCCTTGAGCTCTGGGATTAACCTAGTGAATCTTCTCTGCACACCCTCCAGTGCCAGTACGTCCTTTCTCAAGTAAGGAGACCAAAACTGAACACAATACTCCAGGTGTTGCCTCACTAACACCTTATACAATTGCAGCAGAACCTCCCTAGTCTTAAACTCCATCCCTCTAGCAATGAAGGACAAAATTCCATTTGCCTTCTTAATCTCCGGTTGCACCTGTAAACCAACTTTTTGCGACTCATGCACTAGCACACCCAGGTCTCTCTGCACAGCAGCATGTTTTAATATTTTATCATTTAAATAATAATCCCTTTTGCTGTTATTCCTACCAAAATGGATAACCTCACATTTGTCAACATTGTATTCCATCTGCCAGACCCTAGCCCATTCACTTAGCCTATCCAAATCCCTCTGCAGACTTCCAGTATCCTCTGCACTTTTTGCTTTAGTGCCGTTTGCAAACTTGGACACATTGCCCTTGGTCCCCAACTCCAAATCATCTATGTAAATTGTGAACAGTCGTGGGCCTAACACTGATCCCTGAGGGACACCACTAGCTACTGATTGCCAACCAGAGAAACACCCATTAATCCCCACTCTTTGCTTTCTATTACTTAACCAATCCTCTATCCATGCTACTACTTTCCCCTTAATGCCATGCATCTTTATCTTATGCAACAACCTTTTGTGTGGCACCTTGTCAAAGGCTTTTTGACAATCCAGATATACCACATCCATTGGCTCCCCGTTATCTACCGCACTGTTAATGTCCTCGAAAAATTCCACTAAAATAGTTAGGAACGACCTGCCCTTTATGAACCCATGCTGCGTCTGCCCAATGGGACAATTTCCATCCAGATGCCTTGCTATTTCTTCCTTGATGTTAGATTCCAGCATCTTCCCTACTACCGAAGTTAAGCTCACTGGCCTATAATTACCCGCTTTCTGCCTACCTCCTTTTTTAAACAGTGGTGTCACGTTTGCTAATTTCCAATCCGCCGGGACCACCCCAGAGTCTAGTGAATATTGGTAAATTATCACTAGTGCATTTGCAATTTCCCTAGCCATCTCTTTTAGCACTCTGGGATGCATTCCATCAGGTCCAGGAGACTTGTCTACCTTTAGCCCCATTAGCTTGCCCATCACTACCTCCTTGGTGATAACAATCCTCTCAAGGTCCTCACCTGTCATAGCCTCATTTCCATCAGTCACTGACATGTTATTTGTGTCTTCCACTGTGAAGACCGATCCAAAAAACCTGTTCAGTTCCTCAGCCATTTCCTCATCTCCCATTATTAAATCTCCCTTCTCATCCTCTAAAGGACCAATATTTACCTTAGCCACTCTTTTTTGTTTTATGTATTTGTAGAAACTTTTACTATCTGTTTTTATATTCTGAGCAAGTTTACTCTCATAATCTATCTTACTCTTCTTTATAGCTTTTTTAGTAGCTTTCTGTTGCCCCCTTAAGAGGTTTTCAGAGATATTGAGCTCACTGCTGGTGAGGACATTTAATGAAGCAAGAGAGAAGGGAGTCCTCCCCCCAACAATGTCGCAGGCCTCGATTTCAATGATCCTGAAACGGGAGAAGGATCCGGAGCAATGCGGGTCATACAGGCCAATTTCTCTACTGAATGTGGATGCCAAACTGCTGGCTCAGATACTGGCCACAAGGATAGAGGATAGTGGCCCGGGGGTGATAGGAGAAGACCAGATGGGATTTGTATAGGGCAGGCAACTCAAGGCCAATGTTAGAAGGCTTCTAAATGTTATTATGATGCCCTCAGAAGGAGAGGAGGCGGAGGTGGTAGTGATGGATGCGGTGAAGGCTTTTGATCGGGTGGAGTGGGATTACCTGTGGGAGGCGCTGGGAAGGTTTTTGGTTTGGTGATGGCTTCATTGACTGGGTGCGGTTGCTCTATCAGGCACCAGCAGCGAGTGTGCGTACGAACCGGCTGAGGTCGGGGTATTTTAAACTACCCTCCCCCCACTACTGTTTGCTCTGGCCATAGAGCCATTGGCCATGGTATTAAGAGCCTCTAGGAACTGGAAAGGGCTGGTTTGGGAGGGGAGTGGAGCACCGGGTCTCGCTTTACGCAGATGACATGCTCTTGTATATTTCAGACCCGTTGCAGGGGATGGGGGAAGTAATGCAGATCCTGGGGGAATTTGATGATTTTGCGGGGTATAAGTTGAACATGGGGAAAAGAAAGATGTTCGCGATCCAGGTAAGAGGGCAGGAGAAGAGATTGGGAGAGCTGTCGCTTAGAATGGTAGAAAAGAGCTTTCGGTACCTGGGAATCCAGGTGGCCCGGGAATGGAAGGCACTGCACAAGTTAAACCTATCCCGGCTTGTAGAACAAATGAAAGAGGATTTTAAGAGATGGGATATGCTCCCGCTATCACTGGCGGGGAGCGTACAGACCGTGAAAATGACGGTCCTCCCCAGATTTCTGTTAGTCTTTCAGTGCCTCCCCAACTTCATCCCAAGGGCCTTTTTCTAGCGGGTGAATAAGGTTATTGCGGGCTTTGTGTGGGCGGGTAAAACCCCATGAGTGAAGAAAGTGTTGCTGGAGCACAGTCGGGGAGAGGGTGGGTTGGCGCTGACAAACTTTTGCAATTACTACGGGCAGCTAACATAGCCATGATTAGGAAGTGGGTAGTAGGGGAGGGGGTGGTATGGGAGTGGATGGAGGTGTTGACAAGTAAAGACACAAGTTTGGGAGCACTGATGACGGCAGCTCTTCCGTTCTCGCCGGCCCGCTACTCCACAAGTCCGGAGGTGGTGGCGGCCCTGAGAATCTGTGGGCAGTGGAGGAGATATAAGAGAGCGGAGGGAACACGTGTTTGGACCCCGATTTATAATAATCATCGGTTTGTACCGGGTAGGCTGGATGGTGGGTTCTGGAGATGGCAAAGGGCAGGAATTAGGAGGATGGGGGACCTATTTATAGATGGGTGCTTCCCCAGCTTGAAAGTCTTGGAGGATAAATTTGAATTGCCAGCAGGGAATGGGTTTAGGTATTTGCAGGTGCGAGACTCCTTGCGAAAGCAGGTTCCGGCCTTCCTGCTGCTACCGCCACGGGGGATACAGGACAGAGTAATCTCCAGCACCTGGATGGGAGAGTGGAAGGTATCAGGTATTACCAGGAACATTTGGAAGCGGAGGAATCTCCGGTGGAGGAGCTTAAGGGCAAGTGGGAGGACGAGGGCCGGATTGTTGTTTTATGGTTGGGGTGTGTGAAGATTGTGATGAGGGTGGAAATGTTTCTTGCACCATGTTTATGTCATTGTTATTGTTATTATTATAAAAACTTGCAAATACCCTAATAAAAATATTTTTTTTAAAAAGAAAATGATAATTATGTGCACAACGAGACAATGGGCGGTGAACACATATTTCACATTGTCAATGTCTTTTTTTTCCAATTAAGGGACAATTTAGCATGGTCAATCCACCTTATCTGCACATATTTGGGTTGTGGGAGTGAAACCCATGCAGACATGGGGAGAATGTGCAAACTCCACACAGACAGTGACCCAGGGCCGGGATCGAACCCGGGTCCTCAGCACCGTAGGCAGCAGTGCTAACCACTGAGCCACCGTGCCACCCACATTGTCAATGTCATGGAAAACACTGATGCCATCACACCATCCAAAGTGTTTCCAAGACTGGAATTATCTGCCCGAAGAAAGTTGGTAACTATGCATTATTGGCCAAAATTGACACTGGTAAGTGTCAACATATTACCCCTGCGAATTATAAAAGCCATGTATCCACAGACATGGAAGGCCCTGGAAAACCTACTACTGCACGTCTAGGGGCATACAACAGTTTACTACTTGATGTGCAGGTTCAATGGTTCTGGAGTGCAAGTGCAATCAGTCCTCCTGGGTGTGACGGATGTTCGACATTGTGGAGACTAAAGGCCTGGCAATCGCAGGTTTACTGCAATGCCCTGACCATAGAACTATAGGAAGGTTACGACACAGACAGTCTGCACCAACTGAAAAAGCAAGCCATCGATTCTAATCCCACCTTCCAGCACCCGGTCCGTAGCCTTGCAAGTTACAGAGGTTAAGGTGGAGATCCAGGTGCCTTTTAAATAAGTTGAGAATCTCGGCCTCAACCACCAATCTGGGCAGAAAATTCCAAACACTTACCACCTACTGGGTGAAAGCATTTTTCTTAACATCCCCTCTAATCCTTCTACCAATCATCTTAAATCTGTGCCCCCTGGTAATTAACCTCTCTACTAGGGGAAACAAGTCTCTCTTGTCTACTCTACGTAGGCCCCCCCATAATTTTGTGCACCTCAATCAAGTCACTCCTCAACCGCTTCTGTTTAAAGGAAAAGATCCCTAGTTTACACAATCTTTCCTTATAGCTGCAATTTTCAAACTCTGGCGTCCCGTCTTTCGCCCGTATTCTGAGGAAAGCAACTCTAGCCTATCCAATCTCTCCTCATGGCTGCAACTTTCAAGCCCTGGCAACATTCTTGTAAATCTCCTCTGCACTCTCTCCAGAGAAATTTTGTCCTTGCTGTAATGTGGTGACCAGAACGGTACGCAAAGCTTCAGCTGTGGCCTAACTAGCATGTTATACAGTTCCATCATTACATCCCTGCTTTTGTACTCGATACCTCATCCGCAAAAGGAAAGCATTCCATATTCTTTCTTTACCAACTTATCTATCTGTCCTGCCAACCTTAGAGATCTGTGGGCATGTACTCCAAGGGCTCTCACTTCTTCTCCCCCTTTGAACATCCTCCTGTTTATTGAGTATAGCCTTGCATTGTTTTCCGTCCCAAAATGCATAACCTCACACTTTTCTACATTGAATACCATTTGTCACTTATCCGGCCACTCAACCAAACCATTGACATAATGCTGGAATCCACAGCTATTCTCTTCACCATCAACTACATGGTCAATTGTTGTGTCATCTGCAAATTTCTCAATCATGCCTTCCACACTGAAGTCCAAATCATTAGCGTATACAACAAACAGCGAAGGACCCAACACTGACCTCTGTGACCTCACTAATGTATATTCAATCATACACTTTGTTTCCTATCAGTGAGCCAATTTGGATCTAACTCGCCACATTTCCCTGTATTCCATTGGCTTTTACTTTTCTGATAAGTCTGCCATGTGGAACTTTATCAAATGCCTTACTAAGATCCATGTAGACCACATCCACTGCACTACCCTCATCAATCTTCCTTGTTACTTCCTCAAAAATTTGTATTAAATTAGTGATCTCACACTAGTGACAAGCCATTGAATTCATCTGATATCACAAGGCAAATCAACCTCCGAAACTATTTCTATCGCCTCAGTTCATGCCTAATATCGAAATATCCAGAATATTCTGACAAAATTGGAAGTTTCAAGGGAGCTGAAACATTACACTTGCAGTAGGATGCATGTCCATCAATTGATCTGGTACACTTTGCATAACGTAAATTTCAGCCGCTACAAGAAGATATGGTGATAGACTTTACACTTCAGGAACTGTAAAAAACTATAATTGAAGGATGGCCTGATTCAATCCAGTATGTTTAGGAACACATGAGACCATTTAGGCCTTACCGGGATGAGCTAGACATCATTTTTAAATGATTCCCCATGGAATCATTTTTAAAGGCAGGCAGGTCAACATACAGAATCTTTGTAATCTGATATTCTTTAATAATTTCATCACTCACACATGGGCGTAGATTGGACAAGAAGACTTGTAAGAAAGACAGTCTCTTGCCTGGGTATGAACAATGAATTGAAGCCGTCATCATAAGGAGTATGAGGCATGACAAAGCACCACTGATTCCATATGAAGTTCCTATCTATCCTTGGTCCAAAACCACATCAGACCCCTTCTTGTCCATCGCACTAACTTCATCGTCATTGTCGACTACTTTACTAAGTATACCCTCCGAGAGGGGGAGGGGATGGGGAGGGGAGGGGAGGGAAGGAGGGGGAGGGAGGGGACGGGGTAGGGGAGGGGAGTGGGAGGGAGAGGGGGAGGGGGAGGGGGGAGGGGAGGGGAGGGGGCAGGGGGAGAGGGGAGGGGAGCTTCTGAAGTCAGCTGCACTCCCCTTAATGTTCAGTGGTATCGCCGGACCTCACTCCCATCCCAGCCATCACCTTGCGACCCAAATTGCCCCCTTCACCATCGCCCCAGGCCTCCCCACCCGAGGACAGCTTAAACTTACCTTGGCCTCCGGTGCCCGGACTTAGTCTCAGGCGTCCTCATGCACCTCCACTTCAGTCCACTGCTTCTCTTGTCGCTGTTGGGACTGGAGAGCTGCTAGCCAACCTGATTGTCCGGCTGCTCTCTGAGGAGGAACTTCCTCCTGAGTAAGGGGCAGAACTCCCACCTGAAGACAATTTATGCTCAGTTGACCATCAGTTGACTGCGGGCACTCGAAGTTGGCAGAGATGTAATCCCTGCTGACTCTTCGGGTGGCAGGAAGGGAAGGCCTGAAAACGTCAGGCCTTAAAAAAGGAAAGGGGAATGTTGTAATGTGTAAATTGACATCACAACCCATTGGTTAGAGAGGGGAAAATCATGCAGGTTCTTAACCTTTAAGGGGTTGCAGATTGACATCATTAGAAGGAAATGTGTCATGTGATCCAGTTTTAGTTTAAATTTTACTTTTCAACAAAGCATGCACTCACAGGTCTGCATCTCTGATGTCTTCAACCTTTATACATATGTATATCTATTCACAATGCCTAGTGTCATTTAGTCTCAATAAATGAACCAACAACAACTCTACCCAACTCCTTATGAGTGATTGGTGCCTTTATATATTTATTAAAACACAACAGTTCTTGCTCCTGACTCTCGTGTCTCTGTTCTCCTCTCTTCCAGAAGTGCATATCTGAATGCCAGTGATATTTTGTACAGTTGAATGACTTTCTTCTATTCACTGTTGTGACACACACATTAATAGCGGTCACCTAGGTAAGATACTGGAGGTCAGCTGGTATCTCTGCAACCCTGCATCAGTAATGTGTTAAAATGAGAATATTGATGAGAACAATAGATTACAGCAAGAAAGTGTTTCATCATTTTTTACCAACAGATCAATATAAAGTCCACCCAGAGAATCCACCTGGGAATGACCCTTGTGATTTATTAGTGAAAGTTTATTGCTAAACCAATAGTAACTATAGTAACTGTATGGTCATTGAATCAAAGATCCAGAACATAATGGAAAGCTCTCAAATATTGTCCTTCATATAGAGTTTTGCTGTTGGGTAGATTAATGTGCCAACTTATATGTGATCTCTTTGTATCTGATGTGTTTTATGTCCAAAGCAATAATGAGAAACAGGGAGGAGCCCTGTTCCTCCAATAAGTGTTCATTAATCCTGCTGATCAATACAAAACTTACAAAGTAATTTTTCTGATAACATTTTGCCATGGTTCATATCCAGACTTGTTAGGATACAATTGATTCCATCCTCCTCTCTAGTTTTCTTCTCTTCATTCATGAATTAAATCTCTTGTTGGGCTAACGTTCCATGCGTTGCTAACTTTTGGTTGGTTCAATTGGCTCTGTTTTATAACCTTTGCTCTCGAGTCGCCAGGTATCTTTATGATACCGCCACGAGGTTCAAGTTCAAGTAATGATCAATTACTCAATACACCAATCAGGAAGATTCAAATCAAAGCACATTTATTTACACACAGTCAAATCTACTCATGCATAAACGCTACTTTCTAAGCTACTTCTACAACTAACAGGCCTATACTTAGCTTCGGACTGGCCCACCAGGTCAGGGGAACAAATGGCCTTTCATTTGGGTTCTGAGTCTGCGGGATTCAAAAGCTGGTACGGACTGGTAGTTAGGAGTGCCTATCTCGTAGCGAGCGTTGACTTGAGACTTACGGTCTTTTGGCGGCAGCTGAACAGGTCACTGTCAAGGGTTGGTTCGCGTTGCTGAGTGACCCGGTCAAGAAGGACGATTTGAACTTGGGGGCTTTACTTTATGGTCCCCAGGGGCTTCCCGCCTTTCGGGGCGGACCTCATACCCGGTTCCAAGTGATTGGACTTCGTTCCAATCGCTTAGTTCGATTTCTCCAATGCTGGAGCGGTTCCCTGATCGATGGGCGGCCATTAGGTGTCCGTTAACCTCTTTTGTGTTAACTCCTGCTGGCGCCGAGCAGTCTGGCTTGGCCTTGTTTATCTCAAATGTTTTGATTGTTCCCAGGGATCGCTCATTCGTATGTAGATGGTCGCTACATTATTTTGCAAATGGCTGCTGGTATCGATGCTGTCTGGGCTTTTGCAGAGTTTAATACACAGTAAACTTGCACCTGCTAGTTTCTGCCTGTGTTGGCTGAATTTCCCTTCAGCCTTTGCTGTTCTCCATTTTACGTCGGGAGTTGGCCAACCCAGGTGGCTACACATCCCTCCTTGTGATCCTAACGCGAAGCGTGAAGGATCACATAACTGCGTTGTTGTTCATTCCCTGACCCGGCGAGCACTCTTCTATGGCCTCTACACTGATCATAACTATGCAAGAAATTTATAACTGACAATTCTGAGGGGCGCTATGTCAAACAGGGACATGCATTGCAAAATAAGAAAATCGGTACCTCTAACTATCCTTAATAAACTACACTCACTCAAACATTCAATCATACTAACTTCCTAAACAATGCACACAAAATCATAGCAGCATTATACACATTTTTTTTCTGGCTTGGCAGTCAAGCTCAGGATTGTACAATCACTCATGAAATATTTCTTTATTCACAAAAAAAGGGAACGCAAACGAATGCTCTTTATTATAGATCGCGGGGGTCGGGGGTCTGGTCATATCCGAAAATAGGGGATCTTATCCTATATACCGGGGTGCGAGCGCGGTAGGCTCTCCTTCTCCATTTCCTCAGATGAATAGTCTGCACAATGCAGCAGAGAATCGCCAACACTAGTAGGGATTCTATCAAGTAGGACAGGGAGTACCAGGTTATAAACCTGTCACACCAAGATGGTGTGGTGTCGCTTGTGATTGGGCTCTGGGTACTGTGGGGAAGTGAATCATTAACGGCTGGGGGGAGTGTTGGGGTCAGGGGGTTCGCGTTCGCGTGCAACCAAATGTCCATTATGGTGATGAGCAACACGGAGGATGTCCTCATGGTTCTTCTTCTTTCTTTTCTCTTCTCTTCTCTTCTCTGGTCCTGGAGCTTCTGGAGTTCTGTGGGATCAAGCATAGTGTCTGTTACTATCTTGGTTTAATATCTCGTATGATAGCCTGTCTGTCCTTTAGTGCCAATTACGCCCTTTATAATTGATCACTATGTGTGACTCCCTCATTTTATTTTTCAAAAACCGAATTTCAGGACAAGACACACTTACAAATACTGAAACAGTGCGATCCGTCTGGCAGACTGTGTGATTTACCATCCAAATGTTTGAGGATGTAAATAGCAGAGGGTTGGCAACCTAAGGGTTACCTGAAAACAAAACAAAACAAAACTTTTTGAACAAAACTTGTCGAAATGAGGTGCGTATGGGCCGCGACGGGTAAGATTTGGATGGAATCCCCAGGTAGGAAGGCGACCAATGCCGTGTGTGCTCTACCCGAGCGTAGCTGACCAGAGGGGGGGTTCCCAGGCAGAGCGGGTCCCAATGCCATTTCTCCACTGCCTGAGCAACCGACAAGAACGGGCAAGAAATGTAGTCATCGTGGGGGGTTGCCGTATTGGTTCTTCCTTCGAACCAGAAGGGCAGTTACGAACGGGGGTCTGTGTACCTGTCAACAGACGAGTTCCTCTGAACTGGCGTCTGGGACATTAACAAGTCTCTGCGGACAAACTAGTTCCGCTGAACTAGCATCCGGACAAACTAGTTCCTCTGACTGCCAGTGGGCGTCGGAAGGGTGGTGGCGTGGGGCCGTGGAAAAAAATTTCCGGTCTAACATACAACATTGAACAATACTAGTACAAACAACATTAAACATGCTGCAGGTTCCATCAGAAAGGACACCGTTTTCTCCCAAGCAGTTCCTTTTTAAAACAACATCTGGACACCTCAGTTATCGGTTGCGAAAAGGGTCGCAAAGGGGTTCTTGTTTTGGGAGTCGGACTCAAAGTCGTCATCTTCTCCTGGATGCCAAACTCTCGAGTGTATCTGGGCTGATAGGGCTGCATGGTGTGATTTGGGATCGCTCTCGTCATTCCGGACGAGTCTGTATGAATTATCTCGGTGCCAAAAGGTGGTGTCTAGTTCTGTGGGGATGGAATCAGGGTCGTCATTGTAGGTCGGTGGTGGGGTTTGTTTAGGAAAGTGATCGTGAAGGGATCACTCGAATCATGCTCAGATTCGCTGGGTGTGGGTCCTGTTGCATGGGGATAGTAGGGAGGCGTGCTGTGGCTATTGCCGGAGTCACAGTCGCTGTCCCTGCTGCTGCTGTCTGTGGGCATTCCGGGGCGGAGTGTATATTTTGGGGGTGGAGTCGATGTTGAGTTTGTGGCTGGGCTGGACGTGTTGGGGGAGGGTAAGGTTACGTTGGCTGTGGGCGGGGCGTGGTCTGCTGCGTCGAGCATGACGTGATGTGCGTGGTTAGATTGTGTTCCATATGCCTTCAGCTGGTTGATATGGAACCACGCAGTCTTTCCGTTGGGGTACTTTATTTTGTAGACGGAAGGGCTTACTTTGTCCGCAATGGAGTACGGACCCGAATACTTAGGTGACAGGAATGTGCTGGGGTTGTATACGGAGAGCATGACTTGCTGTCCTACACTGAACTCAGTCGCATGCACTGTCTTATCGAAACAGGCCTTGCGCTGTTTCTTTCTTGTGCCCAATTTCACTGTGGCTGCTAGCTGAGCAGTTTTAACATTCGCCACTAATTGTTCTACTGCCTTCTCGTGTGTGAGGGCCGTCACTTCGGGGCTGGTCAAATCTAATCCTAATAAAAATTCTGTGCCTTTCATGGGGCGTCCGGTCATGAGAGTGTGTGGATGTTGAAACTGTATTTCGCAAAAACATCAGCACAAAGTGGAGGACAGAATCCCAAGTGGTGTTGTTTTGCTGGACCATTTTTCTGAGGGTGGATTTTAGGGTCCGATTCATGCGCTCCACGATACCACTCGACCGGGGGTGGTATGCAATGTGGAATTTTTGGGTAGGACGTTCTTCATGACACGTCCCGTAAAATGCGAACCTTAGTCGGATTCAATGCTGCGGGGGAGTCCCCATCTCGTAAAGATGTGGTGGGTTAGGATCTTGGCTGTGGTCTTTGCCGTGTTAGTTCTGGATGGGACTGCTTCCCTCCATTTTGCAAACGTGTCTATCACCACAAGTACATATTTATAACCATTCCTGCAAGGGGGCAATGGTCCTATAAAATCAATCTGGAGGTTAGTCCAGGGGCCATTAACGGGTCGGGTGTGACTGAGTTGAGCCTTTTTGGCGTATCTGTCCGGGTTGTTCTGGGCACAGATAAGGCAATTCTCAATGTAGTGAGTTACATCATCTTTTAAACTTGGCCACCAACAGAGCTGCCTGAGGTGGGCTGCAGTGGGATCAATTCCCTGAGATTGCTATCCTGCTTCTGGGCCTGCACTAAATCCTCGATATTAGTCGGCGAGACCTGAACTGCATTCACTGGTGCGCTTTCGGGGTGTGTCCAAAAATATCCATGCCTGGAACCTGCTTTTGCCAGTGTGTCGGCTTTTACATTTCCAGGGGGGGAGGAACGGTGGTGACTACGAACTTTAACTATTCCAAAAGTCCTGTTCTGTGCCTTTTCTAGAATATGACGGAGCAATGGGGCTGAAGGGAGGGGTTTTTCATCTGCGGAAACAAATCCTCTTGTTTCCCACAGGGGTAGGAATTCCATAAGGCTGTTGCAGACATAGAGGCTGTCCGAGTATATGTCTGCTGGGCTGGTGAAGGAATCTGGGTGGTCTACTATGTATGCGATGGCCGCAAGTTCTGCTGCCTGCGCGCCTAAGTGTCCTGGAAGTTTTATTGCTATTTCTTCTAGGGCGCGTCCCTGCGCGTCCTCGACGTAAATGCCGCATCCTGTTATGCGCTTCCCTTCTAATACTGTGGAAGAATCATCCACATATATCCTAATGGATTTGCACGTGTCTGTGTGCTTGGGGCTCTGGGTTGGATTACCTATCTTTCTGGGGGGTATTTTAGCAATAAAGGGGCCTGTGTTGTGGTGTGGAGAGATAATTTCACATTCATGGGGGGTTCCGGCGTACTGTAGGTTATCGGCTAAAAAAGTGTGGGTCTTTGTCCTTTTAACAGTGATGTCCCGTCCCTGCAAAAGAAGGGTCCATCTGGCTGCTCTAATCTGACTAACTGTACCGTCCTAGAGTCGTCCGTCAAGTAAAAGTTGAGTGGGGATGTGTTCTGTGAGGATTGTGATGGGGTTCAGTCCGGTAATGTAAGAAAAATACTGCCCAAAAAACTGCGAGCAGGTGCCTTTCACAGGCTGATAATCCCTGCTCCACAGCATCTAAAACTCTGGAGGCGTAAGCCACGGGCCTTAACTGTTCATGCCGTTCATGAAGGAGCACGGCCGAAAGGGTGCTGTCTGTGGTCGCTACCTCTATCGCATAAGGGGAAAGCAGGTCTGGAACTTGTAATGTGGGGGCTGCAATGATTGCTCTTTTCAATAAGTCCACAGCATCCGTATGCTGCGGAAGCCATTCCCAGGGGGCTCCTTTCTTCAGGAGGTCTGAGAGGGGTGCTGCCTTGCTCGCAAAACTGTCAATGTGGCCAACCAGTCCTAAAAACGACCGGAGGGCTGAAACGTTCTGGGGAAGGGGCAATTTAGCAATCGAGTCAATCCTTTTGTGCTCGATCTCGCGTTTACCCTGTGTGATAATTGTACCCAAATATATCACCTTGTTTTCCAAAATCTGGGCTTTTTTGGGGTTGACGTTACATCCAATTGCTTGTAGGAGTTCCAGGAGTTCGGACAGAAGCTCGATGTGCTCTTCCTTGGTGTCTGTCTGCTGTAGTTTGGGGCAGCACGGTAGCATGGTGGTTAGCACAATTGCTTCACAGCTCCAGGGTCCCAGGTTCGATTCCCTGCTGGGTCACTGTCTGTGCGGAGTTTGCACGTTCTCCCCGTGTCTGCATGGGTTTCCTCTGGGTGCTCCGGTCTCCTCCCACAGTCCAAAGATGTGCAGGTTCGGTGGATTGGCCATGCTAAATTGCCCTTAGTGTCCAAAATTGCCCTTAGTGCTGGGTGCAGTTACTGGGTTATGGGGATGGGGTGGCGGTGTGGACTTGGGTAGGGTGCTCTTTCCAAGAGCCGGTGCCGACTCGATGGGCCGAATGGCCTCCTTCTGCACTGTAAATTCTATGTAATCTATGTAGTAGGTCGTCTAAGTACTGGACCAGACATTTGGGGCGAGAAAATTTGGCTAAACCATTTGCCAGCTGTCGGTGGAAAATGGAGGGGGAGTTGTGGAATCCTTGTGGAAGGCATGTCCATGTGTACTGTTGGTTTTTAAAGGTGAAGGCAAATTTGAACTGGCACGCCTTTGCCAATGGAATGGACCAGAATCCATTACTGATGTCCAAAACCGTAAAGAATCGGGAATTGAGTCCCTGCTTGAGCATGGTCTCGGGACTTGGTGCTACTGTGGGGGCTGCTGCGGGGGTGATTTTGTTGAGTTCCCGGTGATCGATGGTCAGTCGCCATGATCCATCGGGCTTTCTCACTGGCCAAATCGGGGCATTATTAGTGGAGCCTACTGATCTAAGTACACCCTGCTCTAATAAGCTGTCGATTACTTTTGCGATTTCTCCCTCTGCCTCTTGGGGAAATCCATATTGCTTTTGGGGTCTAGGGTCAGGTCTTGTGATTTGTACTGAACCAGTCATCCGGCCACAGTCGTGTTTGTGGGTCGCGAATGCTGTCCTGTTCTTTTGTAACACTGCCCTAACCTGCTTGTCCGTGCTAATCGTAGTCAGGTTAAACCAAAATTCGCCTACTGCGCTAATTTTGTTTGCATAGTCCCCTATGGTGAGCGTTGCGGGGGCTCTTGCAGATTTTGCCATTCTCCAGGCACATTGGTTGACTGGATCAAAGGATAGACTGTGGGAATTCATAAAGTCTATGCCCAAAATGTGTTCTGCAGTGTGGGGTAGATCGACTAAAACTATGGGGTGCTTGGTGGTGATGTTCCCGATTTGAATGGGTACAGGGGCTGTGATGTGTCCCTGCTGTGAGTGGCCTGTAAAGCCACTGAGGGTGATGGTGCCTGTAGTGGGCCACGTGTCCTTTTGAAACATGATGGAGGAATTTATTGTGGTGCGGGACCCTCCTGTGTCCCAGAGAAACTCGATGGGCTGTCCCCGTATTTTTGCTGCAACTACTGGTCGGCCGGACCTATCCCAAAGGGTATCGCAGACCCAACTGGGGGAACCCGAACACCGTCAGTCCGTTCCGTTCAGGTCCGTCTGATCTGAACGGGTGCTCACACTATGTATGCGCTCTGTCCTATTCTTATTCAGAGTGCCTGCCTGCTGGGCTCTCTGTGGCTTTCGTGGGGCATTGCACTCTCTTGCAAAGTGTCCCAAATGGCCACAGTTGTAACACTCCTGTGGGTTCTGTGGGGGGCTGTTCTTGCCTTCATTTACCCTTGCGGGGTTCTGGTGTGCCTTAACTGCTTGTCTATCTGCTTCAGCCTGCTGTTCTTCGGGATTTTTAACTGCGGGATTGTTTTGTACAGACTGCTCCCACGTGCGGGACAATCTTTTTACGGCCCATTTCTCATTATGAGCCTCCTCTGAGGGATCATAATTGGCACAAGCTTTTTGTCCTGTTTCTGTGGCAGGGGCGATAAGGGTGCGGGTTCATTTGGCCATGTTGCCTGGGGACTATTGGGCGCGGTCTAAGTCTCCGAAAACTGCTGCAAAATGGATCCACAGGCGTCCAGCAAACGCTGTGGGGTGCTCGGTTTTCTTTTGCCTGCACTTATTCAGGCCTTCTACGGGGTCACCCCGGTTATACCCGATCGCGTCTAGGATCGTGGTATGCATTTCTGCAAGGGTCCCTCCTCCTACATTCTGTGGGTCGGGAAGGGCTGCTACGACCGAAGGGTCGAAACTCAAAACTGTGAGCTTCACGTGCTCTCGCTCATCCAGGCCGTACATGGTAGCCTGCTGCTTTACTCTGGCAAAGAAGTGGTGGCGGTCTGAGGTGGGGAGGAACAGTGTGATTTTCTCGCACGCGTCCCGTAATTGGGTCACTGTTAAGGGGGTGGTGTACAGAGATTCCGTGTCGTCCGATGTGGCTGTGCGGTGGGTGGTGACTGGGTTCATTGGAGCCTGAACTATCTGCTCTGTGGGGGGTTGGGGCGCTTTTCTCTTCTGGGGTTTTCCCTGCGTACATGTTCCCTGAACATATCTCTGCGCTGTCTCATTTAACTCTTCCTAATCAGGGCCGTCTTCCTCGTCTAACTGTGATCCAAAGGTTTCCTGGAATCCTTTTTGAAGCAGAGATTGCAGTTCTGCAATCTGCTTCCGGCACTTTGCGTGGTCTAATGAGCTTTGTCTTTGCTCCGTGGTGGCAGCATAGAGTGCTCTTAACGCTGCCTTCAGGTCACTACACTACCTCTGCAATGCCCCTACCTGCTTCTCGGTTTCCTCTCGTACCAGGACTGCACGTTGCGTGTCCTGATAGGCCTTTTCGTACTGGGACTGGAAGCTGCTTAAGTGAGCCAGACAAGACTGGTGTGCCCACTTGGCATCATCCACCTCTCCGTCTTTTGCTGCCAACTTCCTCCTTAACTCTACGTTCTCTCTTTCTACCTCACTGACATCGACCTTGCTCATTCGATGTACTCCTTCTATCTCTTTCCAGAGCATCCTAACGACCTCCTCTGTGCCTCGCAATTGTGCCAAGCAGGACACGATTGCCATCGGCTTGCGAGCTTTTCCTAAGCTCTTCTTGTGAATCTCGCTCAGGTTCTCCCACCAAGTATGTCATATACTCCCGGGACCTGTTTCCTCATTGTTACAGAATTCGCTCCAAAGGGGCCATCCTTTCCCTTTGAGGTACTTCCTGATTTCCTCTTCCCAAACGGGACACTGTCCTACTCTGCTGCTGCTGGTCGCTGCGACCACGAACTCTTCGGGGTTCATGAGGCGTCGCGTTGCCTGCATTGCCATCTTTCTTCTCTGAATGCTTCTTTTAAAATTTGGAACAAGGGGTGCTGAGGCGGTGCTGCAATTACGGGTACGGCTTTCGCTATTTTCCGGAATACAAAGTCCCGACAGTTTTGTCGCAACAAAAATCTATCAGTTTACCTTATCGCCCTGTTAGTTACGCATACATTTAACACACTTCCGAATTATGAGGATTGATCAGAACTGCTTGAACACTTGTGGTTTTCTGTTCCCAATTGGATCTCTAATTCAAATTTTTGGGTTCTCCCGGAGTGGTTAAGCCACTTCTAGATCGGGTCCCCTCAGATGTCGCCAGTAATATGTTGCTAACTTTTGGTTGGTTCAATTCGCTCTGTTTTATAACCTTTGCTCTTGAGTCGCCAGGTATCTTTATGATACCGCCATGAGGTTCAAGTTCAAGTAATGATCAATAACTCAATACACCAATTAGTAAGATTCAAATCAAAGCACATTTATTTACACACAGTCAAATCTACTCATGCATAAACGCTACTTTCTAAGCTACTTCTACAACAGGCCTATACTTAGCTTCGGACTGGCCTACCAGGTCAGGGGAACAAATGGGCTTTTGTTCGGGTTCTGAGTCTGCGGGATTCAAAAGCTGGTACGGACTGGTAGCTAGCAGCGCCTATCTCGTAGTGAGCGTTGACTTGAGACTTACGGTCTTTTGGCGGCAGCTGAACAGGTCACTGTCAAGGGTTGGTTCGCGTTGCTGAGTGACCCTGTCAAGAAGGACGATTTGAACTTGGGGGCTTTATTTTATAGTCCCCAGGGGCTCCCCGCCTTTCGGGGCGGACCTCATACCCGGTTCCAAGTGATTGGACTTCGTTCCAATCGCTTGGTTCAATTTCTCCAATGCTGGAGCGGTTCCCTGATCAATGGGCGGTCTTTAGGTGTCCGTTAACCTCTTTTGTGTTGGCTCCTGCTGGCGCTGAGGAATCTGGCTTGGCCTTGTTTATCTCAAATGTTTCGATTGTTCCGGGGATCGCTCATTAGAATGTAGATGGCCTCTACATTATTATACAGATGGCTACTGGTATCGATGCTGTCTGGGATTTTGCAGAGTTTAATACACAGTAAACTTGCACTTGCTAGTTTCTGCCTGTGTTGGCTGAATTTCCCTTCAGCCTTTGCTGTTCTCCATTTTACGTCGGGAGTTGGCCAACCCAGGTGGCTACACTTGGACAGCATTAAACTTCTGGAATTTCACTATGGTTCATGTACGATCCTTCATAATGAATGCCAGCAAGCATTTTGGCTCTCTTAAACAACATACTGGGAGGCAGTTGTGTTGGGGGCTAAAAGTCCAGTCTGCTGGGAAAGTGGGATAGGTGATTCCAAAGCTCAGGGTTGTAAACAGTCACAGCCTCCTTTGGAAATGTTTCCTGGGAATTCTGTCTCCATTCATTTTTGACAGGTCTGGTGGTTCCCACATCTGTCGAGGAATCAAGTACCTTCAGAATGCTCCTCCTCTGATCCCCATGGGGCAGATATTATTTATTTTTGAGTGGTCTAGGGGCCTCTTGCTTCCCCCCCAAGGGGAATGTGTGCTGTTCTGTGTTCTGAGATGCTGCAGGATATTCATTCCAAACAGAACATTGGGCGGGATTCTCTGATCCTGAGGCTAAGTGTTGACGCCGGTGTAAACGCCGTTGCTTTCTCGATGGCGTCAACATGGCCTTAGAAGCAGAAATTCTGACCCCTACAGGGGGCCAGCACGGCACTGGAGCGACCCACGCCGCTCCAGCTGCTGATCCCCAGCATCAGATGGGTGCCGCGAGTCTGCGCATGCGCAGCGGGACCAGCGCGCGCATGCGCAGTGGCTCCCGTCTGTGCGCCGGCCCCGACGCAACATGGCGTAGGGCTACAGGGGCCGGCGCGGAACAAAAGAGGCCCCCAGCCTGAGAGGCCGGCCCGCCAATCGGTAGGCCCCGATTGCGGGCCAGGCCACAGAGGAGCCCCCCCGGCCGGGTCAGACCCCCTCCTCCCCATCTGGCTGCCCCCGGATGCATCCACGCCGAGGTCCCGCTGGGTAAGAGCAGGTGTGAACGGCGCCGGTGGGACTTTTATTGTGTGGCCAGTCGGCCTATCCTGAGTCGAGAATCGGCGGGGGGGGGGGGCCCATAGAGCGGCCCCCGACCAGCGCCGTGCCGACGACCATCAGGGCGGCGTTGCACGATTCGCGCCGGTCCCGCCGATTCTCCGGCCCGGCCCCGGGGTGAATGAATCCCACCCATTGAGTCTGCAACAAGTTGATCCAGTCCTCATTCACCCCCAGCACATTTTCCCCTTCCTATGGAACTTTCTCATGTGCATGCAACAGATGCAACACCTGCGCTTTTACCTCCTCCTTTTCCAGTCACAAGGGCCAAAACACTCATTCCAGTTTAAATATACTTGTACTTCTTTCAATTCAATATACTGTATTTGTTGTTCACAGTGCGCCGTCCTCTGAATTGGGGGTGAGGCCATTGATGGGATAGCATATAGGAGAATACCAATAAGAATGCACACTGGCCTGCCAGACACTGTCACAGTCAAGGAGCATGGAGAAGCCTGGCTCCAACGTGACATAGGGCATCATGCAGACCTTTGAACTCATCCTCTCCTCTGGAAGTGGTGGTCAAGCCCATGACAGCACTGTGGACCTAGACATGTTGCAGTGACACGGCAACACAAAGAAGCCACCCACTATCTGGGTGAATTCAGATACCCTCTCATCCTTCTTCTCCTGCCTGAGGAATAAAATTATGTATTCACCTCTCCTGGTATCAATGGCTCTCATCAGCTTCCTGATCCATTGATGCTTGGCATGTTGGGAGATGTTATATCAATCGAGCTGCACGGAAAAGACAGGATGCACGAATATTCAATGCCACTGTAACCTTTACGGACTCTGGCAGCATTGACTTTGCCCTGGTGTGACGCTCCAGATAGCGGTGAAGGGGCTGCCACAGTCTGTGACTGCATCTCTTTGTTGAACCTGATTCGCCTCAGGCAATGTTCCTGGATTAGGCAGGATACGAGAGATGATCTCAAAGGAACCTATGGTGGATCGGCTTTCCTGTGCTGAATACTCACCCTCTTCCCTCTTTGCAGAGCTTCCCCTTTCTGCTGCCTATGTGGTATGTGCTGGCCATGCTGCAACCACAGCCCACATACGTCACACAGAGTTGAGTCACCACATCTTCTGGCAGCTCAGGACAAAACTTCCAAAAGGGGAAGACATCTTTCTGTATCTCTGGCAGAAGTAGGCCGGATATCACCACATTTGCAAGTTAGATGCTTGCATTTTTACATCGCATTCGTAAGGCGGACAGTGGATAAGGGGTAGGGTTCCCTCATGCTGCATATTCAGCCGAGAGCAATTAGCATAGGCAGTCAAGGCCAACTTTGTAAAACCTGTGTCGAATCAGCTAGAACAGTCACAGCCAGATCTCTCCTTCTGCTGTCAATGGATGCTTGGCATGGCTGCGCTAGTGCCTTACCCAGTACAAGGTGCAGTGCAAGCAAAATGACTAGCAACTTGCGGCCTGCATCAGCAGGCCTTCCAACTGCTAATCACCTCAGCAATGTCCAGCCATGCCTTCCTGCTCTCTCACACAGGCTTCTTCCCCCCATCAGAAAATAAGTTAATCTCCCTGTGGGTCCTCACAGACCCAAGAACCTAACCTAAGGAGAGCAGTGACGTAAGCACGGACTTGCTATGTTACCTGGTGCTGTGACTCCAGTTGTGTTTCTTCACCTGTCATCTCTGCAGTGTTCCTTTAAATAGTTAAGGCTCATGTGGATCACCAACACACCTGCTTGCTTTATTTGGTCGGGAAATCAGAAAGTCAAGGGGAGAATTCAGTGGCTGGGTTAAAATGTTGCTGACATTTTCCCCACATGTGAATTACTCCCAATTTCCAGCACATTGCCATGTTAAAATATCCTCTACAATAATGGCCACAAACACTCACACCACAGTAAGTACCCACAGCAACAACCTGAGTTGTGATTATTTCTTCCCCTCTCCTCAACCCAGATGCTGATGTAATGATATTGTAGCCCTTCGGTTACTAGCCCAGTTGAGATTAAGTAGTTCAAAATTAGAGAAGACATGAATCTGCATTTTCTAGTTAGGACAACCCAGTATCGCACAGGACAGTGTGTTTCGCAACCTTGTCAGCAAAGGTTTTGGAATTCAGCATTGGAGACAACAATGGCAAATAAGCATTGAAAGATATTCAAGCACTTCCCAACCTCAATTAAAATTAAAATAAAAGATAAATTCTGTGGTAGTGTGGCCCCTTTTTAAAGGTGGACTCCATGGACAACGTGATCAGCTCGGGGCCAATGGCACGGGGGTTAGCGAACACTGGCCAATGAGGAGATTGGGCAGGGTCCTGGGAGCACGTGGGAGCAGAACCCCAGGCAGTGTGGACCTGGGAGCTGAAATGTAAAGACCTGGGCTAGGATTCTCCCCTACCCGGCGGGGCGGGAGGTCCCGGCGGGATGGAGTGGCGGGAACCACTCCGGCGTCGGGCCGATTTCTCCGCACCTTTAGGGGCCAAGCCTTCACCTTGAGGGGCTAGCCCCGCGCCGGAGTGGTTTGAGCACCGCCGACCGGCGGGAAAGGCCTTAAGTACCACGCCAGTTGGGGCCGAAAGGACTTCGCCGGGCAGCGGAAGTCCACGCATGCACGGGAGCGTCAGCGGCTGCTGCCATCATCGCCGCGCATGCGCGGGGGTGGGGGGTCACATAACAAGTCGGCCATCGCGGAGACCTACACGGCCGATTGCGGGCCAAGCTACCATGGAGGCACCCCCCCGGGGCCAGATCGCCCCGCGCCCCCCCCCCCAAGGACCCCGGAACCCACCCGCGCCGCCTAGTCCCACCGGGAAGAGAGGTGGTTTGATCCTCGCCGGCAGGACAGGCATTCCAGCAGCGGGACTTCGGCCCATCGCGGGCCGGAGAATCGCCGGGGGGGGCTCGCTGACCGGCGCGGTGCGATTCCCGCCCCCGCCGAATATCCGGTGCCGGAGAATTCGGCGGCCGGCAGGGGAGGGATTCACGCCGCCCCCCCCTGGCGATTCTCCGACCCAGCGGTGGGTCGGAGAATCCCGCCACTTTTGTACAGTGTTCTGTGCCTGTTACTGGACTGCCTTTTCCTTTCATCAATAACCCCCTTTGTTGATTGCTGGAAGCCTCCAGTGTATGTCTCGAGTCACCACAATGGACGAGGTAAAAGTTTTAGATCACAACCAACAGTTGTCATGAATTGAGGGGGAAGGAAGGGACAGTTGAGAAAGTAGAGAAGCTCCAGCAAACGTCACAAACATTTAACCCGTGAGTGGAATGCCTATCATTGGGAAACTAGTCCTATTTGCCCAAGGGGTTGAGGATTGGAGTCAGTACATCAAACTACTTGGTTGTTTCTTTACCGCGAACGAGCTCACAGGTGAGGACAAGCTGAAGGTGATACTTCTGACAGTTTGCGGGTCCGAAATATCTAATTTGATCCAGAGGCACCCAACGCGAAGACCTTTGACTAGATAGTGAAATTGGTTAAAGAACATTTCAACACAAGGCCCCTGATTATCCTCCAACGTTATTAGTTTAACTCTGTAGCAATGGACCATGAAGAGTCTGTCTCAGCCTTCATAGACAGGCTTCGTCAGCTTGCTGATCGCTGTGTGTTCGGGACCGCAATTATTGACATGTTGCGCGATCGGCTGGTTTGCGGAATCCATAACCTTAATATCCAAAAGACGCTTCTAGCGGAGACCACGATTGCATTGGAAAAAGTGATTGAGATAGCTCAGGCAACGGAGTGCGCTGAAAAAAGGAACCACTGAGCTGCAAAGCATGGCTGAAGGGGAGGTTAATCAGGTCTGTTGCGGTATGGCGGCGAGGACTGCAGTGGGATCAACAGGCACAGCGCAGAACCAGATACGGTCCTCGGGACAGCACTGGAACTCAAGTGGGAAGGAGTGGGGGCGGCAACCCGAATCTGAGCTGGACTGCCACCATTGCTGGGCGGACCATCCCCAGGAGGTCTGCCATGTTCAGGAGTTTGTGTGCTTCCAATGCAACCGAAGGGGGCACATTCAAGCACATTGCCGCGCGAGGCAAAGCGCACCATTGCAAAATTTTAAAAAACAGTAGCAGCAATACACAATACTACTGAACATAGTGGAGAATCGCTCTGAAGAAGTGCAGGCAATGCATCAGTTGAATGCAGTCCAACTAAATAAAACGGCACCGATTGAAATTGGCTTACGGGTAAATGATAGGCCCCTTCAAATGGAAGTCCACACCGGGGCATCGGTGACCGTAGTGGGTCAGCAGACTTTCCAATATCTTCGTGCAGTAATGCAGTCTTTAAGCTTGAAGAGTACTACAGCCAAGCTTTCCACATACACCGGAGAAATTTTGAAGATCCTCAGAACAGCCAAAACCCCAGTGGCCTACAGAGAGCAGGATGCCAATCTGCCTTTGGTTTTCATGGAAGGACATACATCCAGTCTGTTGGGAAGAGAATGGTTACAGAAGATTAGACCAAACGGGCTGGAAATCTTCAAAATATCTAACAGTGTTCTCCAAGGCGTCTTAAGGAGGTATGAAGACATCTTCCACAAGGAATTGGCCGTATTAAGGGCGTAAAAGCCAAGATATATTTCAATCCAATTTGATGCCCAAGTTCTTCAGAGCCAGACCAGTGCCATACACATTGCATCAGAAGGTTGATGTTGAGCAAGAGAGATTGGAAGAGCTGGGTAAAATCAAGCCAGTTCAGTTTTCAGAATAGACCTGCCCGATAGTCCCTGTCCTTAAACCTGATCGTTCTACAAGGGTTTGTGGGGACTAGAAGGTGAACATAATCAGGCTGCCCAGGACAATCGGTATCCAATGCAGCAAATTGCGGACCTCTGTGCTAAGCTGGCAGGGGGCGTCACCTATTCAAAATTGGACCTCAGTCACATCTATCTGCAACTAGAGTTTGAAGAGGTGTCTCAGAGGTTTGCTACACTCAATACCCACAAAAGCCTCTTCCAGAGTGGCAGAACCCCATTTGGCATTGCTTCAGCCTGTGCTATCTTCCAGTGCATGATGGAAAATCTCTTCCAGGGAATTCCCATAGTGATGGTTTACCTTCATGACATGCTAGGCACCAGCACTACACCAGAAAAATGTGGCCAGTCCAGAGGAAGACGTTTTGTGATGAAGGGGTCTGTTTAAAATGCGGAAAATATCCTTTTCCAGCCCCAGAAATGGCATACCTAGGATTTTGAGCTGATGCAAAAGGGTTCCACCCCTTTGAATGAAAGGACAAGGCCATACAGGATGTCCCTGCATCCAAAAATGTCAGCAAGCTTGAATCCCTCCTTGGTATGGTCAATTATTATGGAAGGTTTATTTCAAATTTAGCCACAACATTAGCACCATTACATCAGCTCTGAAGCCAGAAACGAAGTGGCAATGGAAGGAGCTCCAAGAGGAAGCCTTCGAGCCGTGAAGCAAGCATTGCAGTCTTCAAACCTCTTGGTGCATTTTGACCCAGGGAAACCAATCGTGTTGGCATGTGATGCATCAGCTTACGACACAAGGGCAGTTTTGGCCCACAAAATGGGAGATGTTTCGGAACCTCAAGGACCATTTCTGAAGCAGAACAAAATTATGCCCAGATTGAGAAGGAGGGCTTAGTGGTTATTTTCAGTGTGAAGAAATTCCATCAGGATGTGTATGGTTGGCAGTTCGACATAGTAACTGACCACAAGCCATTACTGGGCCCATATCACCTGTAGCCTTGGTGAGGATGTAGATTTGGGCCTTGTTGTTGGTGGCCTAAAACAATGCCTTTCAGCACCGGCCTGGGACGCAAATTCTTAATGTGGATGCATTAAGTCGCCTACCCCTACCCAAGAGCATTCCGCCGCCACCTGTACCCCGGGTGATCGTTCTAGCCCTAAACTTCCGAGATCCTCAGGGCACATCCGCAACTGAACCCAAAGAGACCCTATTCTTTCACAGGTTAAGCAAATGATGCAGTCTGGCTGGCATTACGAGAAGTCTGAACAGCTGAGGCCCTGCTTCACTTGTCAGGACGAGTTGTCATGTCAAGACTGCGTGATTCTGTGGGTTGTCCAGCCATAGGCCAGGAGCCCCCTCTTTCAAGGGCTACATAGTGCCCACCTAGGGCAGACAAAGATGAAGATGTTGAAACGGAGTTACATCTGGTGGCTAGGCATACTTAAAGCCATTGAAGAAGTAGTACAACAGTGCCACCCTTGCCAATTGCAGCAATCTTAGCTGCGTTTGCCACCCTTCACCCTTAGGAATGGCCAGATCATCTGTGGACCAGGATCCACACTGATTATGCGTTTATGGGCAAGATATTTTTGGTGCTGGTGGATGTGAACTCGAAGTGACTATCTGACATTGGGGCCACAACCTCGGTGGCCACAGTAGATGTTTTGCGCCCAGTGTTTGCCATTCATGGGCTTCTCGAGTCAATTGTTTTGCATAACCGCACCTCCTTCACTGGCAAAGATTCACAAGCTTTTTATGCGAGCCAATGACATAGAATACACGAGGACAGCCCCTATCACCCAGCATCGATCTGGCTGACAGAGCCATCCAAACTTTCAAAAATGCAATGAAAAAGCAATTTGATAAATCCCTTTGCCAGAGGTTTGCTAATTTTTTGTTGTTGTACAACTCAAACCCTCATTCAACCATGGGGATCACATCAGCTGAGCTGCTCATGGACCGTCGGTTGCGAACTCGATTGGAGCTTATGTTTCCAAATTTGCCGGGGAGGGGGGAGGCATGACAGGCCTCCCAGAAGCATCAGCAGCCAGAGTGGGGGGGGGGGGGGGACTTTCGGTCTGCAATTTCGCCTCAGATTCGCCTTGGTTAGAAGGATGAGTTGTGGCCCTGTCAGGGAGGGTGTGTTATGTGGTCAAGGTGAATGGGAACACTATCACAAAGTGCATCGACCACTTGAGGAGTCAAAGGGTGGAAACACCCAACTTGGAGTCGGCAGTGAGCATCGTGAATACTCTTGTAACTTTCGCCAGCCAAGGGGAGCCTTGACTCCCGTTTCTGTTAAACCAGCTGTGTCTGTCGAGGCCAGTGAGACCAGTTCATCTGTCATTGTTGACCAACTGTTGACCACTCAGTCGCCCAACAAAAGTGCCAAGCCTGTGGCAGGGCAATGGAGGGCTGGGAGGACCTGGTGGTCTATTATCTATGTTAACATTTGTCATTTCTGTGTTTAGTTTTTTGGGTGGTTGTAATAAGGGACTTATGGCGGGGAGGGATCTGGTAACACAGCTCCTTTAAGACCTTCACGTGCCACATGACTGGGAGTTTGCATGGAGCCTTGGGAGCAGGACCCCGAGCATAGTGGACCACAGAGCCGAAGCGTTGTGTAGTGTTCTGTGCTTGTTACTTTGCTGCCTTTGCCTTCCATCAATAAACCCCTTTGTTCACTACTGGAAGCCTCCACTGTATGTCTCAAGCCACCACAAATTCCAAGGTTGTCAGGGACATTTCTGTTTCCTCCAGTAGCTATCAGTTCATTTTTGTTACATTCCCCATAACTTGGATGTGGTGAATGTATAATTACTGATAATTCACCAGTGCACTGTGTTATGTTATTAACCCCGTGGGCTCTACCAATGGGCCATTGTGTGGCTTCACCCACAGGGGATATGTTGGGGCATGTACGGGCTCCGCCCATGGCTCCACCCCATTTACAGGAAGTATAAGAGCTGCTGACCTGCGGGGCCGCCTTCAGTGTTGTACCGGTCACAGGCAGGCTCAGTTCTAAGCTGATTAAAACCACAATTTACTTCTCCACGTGTCTTCGCGTGAATTGATGGTCGCATCATTGGGGTATGTGGGTAAGTACCAGAAGTACCTATCCCTGAGGTGCATTGTCCCGCAATACACAGATTCCAATGTAAGTGTTGGACTGAGCACGCATAAACAAAGTGCTATTGGAATGATTTGGGTCTGATTATCGTGTCAGCTGCATACTAAGCCTAGTGTCTGCTCCAGTGACCGACTGAATGGAGGGCTAAAAATAAAAGCTGGAGAGCATCCAGAACTCAAAACATCAAAATACATTAATCTGTCTGAACAGAATTTGTTCCTTCTCTTCAATCAACTGTAATGACCCAGTTTACCAGTTCTGTTGAGTATACATACACATATATATATATATATATATATCTTGAATTACTTAATGATATGTCACCTTTTAATGTTCACTTGCTGCTGGAGGTTTGGAGATATTCAAAACACATTAGAAGGTTTCCTGACATACTTTGTCAGAGCTTTCTTCTGGAAATTCTTTTCCAAAAGGACAGGCTTGGTCATGGTTATCTTGTTT
The DNA here is from genome assembly GCF_047496885.1 of Scyliorhinus torazame. Taxonomy (NCBI): domain Eukaryota; kingdom Metazoa; phylum Chordata; class Chondrichthyes; order Carcharhiniformes; family Scyliorhinidae; genus Scyliorhinus; species Scyliorhinus torazame. Next base: position 246,199,778 of record NC_092711.1, read on the forward strand.
GGGGTCCCTTTGGCCTATGGGAGGAATGAGGCCAGGTAGAGCAGCACTCGCAGCTGCAAGAGGGAGGGGCAGCTCCCCCAGAACGCCATCACTGGGCCTCCAGTGCCATGTCTGAGAACCGGCAACACACTTCAGCAATCCTGCAAACTGCCACTGAGCTCACTCCGCAGTGAAAGAGTGGTACATACTCGTGCGACTCGGCCAACGTTGTCTACCTCATACACTGCAGGAAAGGATGTCCCGAAGCGTGGTACATTGGTGAGACCATGCAGACGCTGCGACAACGAATGAACGGACATCACGCAACAATCACCAGGCAGGAATGTTCCCTTCCAGTCGGGGAACACTTCAACAGTCAAGGGCATTCAGCCTCTGATCTCCGGGTAAGCGTTCTCCAAGGCGGCCTTCGGGACGCGCGACAACGCAGAATCACCGAGCAGAAACTTATAGCCAAGTTCCGTGCACATGAGTGCGGCCTCAACCGGGACCTGGGATTCATGTCGCATTACATTCATCCCCCACCATCTGGCCTGCGAAATCCTACCAACTGTCCTGGCTTGATGCAATTCACACCTCTTTAACCTGGGGTCACCCCATCTCTGGATCTGTAAAGATTTAATCACCTGCTAATGGTCGCATTCCAAGCATTGTTTGGCATCTTTGAATTTGTCTATATATGTGTTTCTGGAACATACCTCTTCATTCACCTGAGGAAGGAGCAGCGCTCCGAAAGCCAGTGACATCGAAACAAACCTGTTGGACTTTAACCTGGTGTTGTAAGACTTCTTACTGTGCTCACCCCAGTCCAACGCCGGCATCTCCACATCGCAGTGAAAGAGGTTGAGTGGTGCCTGGATGAACTGCTCCAGGGGAATTGTGTGGGGAACATGCTGATGTCTGCACATCTGAGCAAGTTTAAATGATAGTCATTAACTGCTCGCTAAAACCAGATTTTCAACCAGACGTGCCTTATCAGCACACCGCCCATTTAGAGTCTATTTCCTGCCTTTCACCAAAATAGCACCCTAGTTTTTAAAATAAGAATTGGGATAAAGTCTGTTTCAGACCGGCAGCTCATGGCGACATTACTTGGACAAGCAGGTAGAACCCATTAAACAAATTGGATCGAATCACATGGATTATGAGGGGGCGGTGATGAAGTGCAAGTAAACGATTAATAATATCCTTTGAGCTGACTTGGGTTTACCAGTGCCTGTATACAGAGAATGCGACCCGTCTGTCCCTTCTGTACGTTTTAATCTCCTTGCTCTGCAATGTAGACCATGAGATTGTGAGACTGACAACTGTATGTGGAATGCAATATGGCACATCATTTTTCCCATTAAGCATGTTTAAACCTGCTTTTCATTATGATTGATTAGCTCAATTTTTTTCTTCAATGCTGTGTGATGATTCTGTCCATAACTATGCTACTTAAGCCGAGCTATACATTCGACCTGCATTCCTTGGTGTTCACTGCAATGCAGATGTTCAAGTGCCACTGCTATTGGGAGACGGATTCATTGGCTTCAAGTGCCGTTTTGCAGTGATTCTCCATTTGTTACGCATCGTTGCAGTAAATAGTCTTCGCAAAGCAATTTCCTCAGCAAATTGCAATACAATAGATGTAGTGGTATTGGACTGTAATGACAAGAATTGTAACTATTAAAGATACACAATTGTGTGAAGTGATGGTACCGAATTTGTACTGCCTCCCGATTTTTCATTGACACGTTCTTCCATGGCAATCCCATACCATGCCAGAAAGCAGGAGCTTAGTCAGTTTTATTCCCTCAATGTCATTATGTTAATTTGTTATTTTTAGTAAAACATCTTGCGAGACAAGTGATATGTTAGAAAATGCAGATTTTTAAATGACTCCCTGCTCCGATAATACCCATACACACTTTGTACTTGCCGAGTGTCTTTGCTCTGTGCTACCACATCAGAAATACCCCCAATGCCAGGGACACTAACAGTAAATGGACTTGTACCTGAAATCGCAAATCAGAGCCCAGCAGGAAATGGACCATTGCCAAGCACTGCTGATCATGCAATGCCGCTAATATCACCTTCTGCTAACTCTCTTCATTGCAATTTGAAGGGTGGAGCTTTTCCCAAACCCGTTTTGGTGATCGACATTTCACATATTAAATGTATTTTATTGTAGATCTGAACTCAAACTCAACCAGCTATCACAAGGTTACAAAGTAGAGATAGAAGGAAGAATATATTGCACACCTCCCTCATCCCTCCGAAAAATAACAATACTGCCATGACCTAAATCTTCACAGTATCATATTAATTCCTAAAGGATTTTTCATCGTCATTCAACATCCACCATAAACCTTTCTGGCATATTCTTTGAATGATAATCATTCATGGTGGGCAGCATGGCAGCATAGTGGTTAGCACAGTTGCTTCACACGCCAGGGTCCCAGGTTCGAATCCCGGCTTGGGTCACTGTGTGCAGTTTGCACTTTCTCCCCGTGTCTGCGTGGGCTTCCTCCGGGTGCTCCGGTTTCCTCCCACAGTCCAAAGATGTGCAGGTTAGGTGGATTGGCCATGCTAAATTGCCCTTGGTGTCCAAAAAGGCTGGGTGGGGTTACGGGGACTGGGTGGGGTTACGGGGACTCGGTGGAGGTATGGGGATTAAGTGGGGTGCTCTTTCCAAGGGCCGGTGCAGACTCAATGGGCCGAATGGCCTCCTTCTGCACTGTAAACTCTATGTTCTATAGCATGGTTGATTTGTTTTTATGTGTTGCTCAGTTTCCTGAGTAGTGAGCTGCAATGACCCTGATGCAGGCGTGCTTCACTGTCAGTGGTACCAACTTCTGAATTAAATGTTAAACCGAGGCACCGCCTCGTCTCTTTGGTGAATGTCAAATGTTTCCTGATGCATTTTGAAGAAGAGCAGGTGCATTATCCTTGTGTCCTGGTCAATAGGTATCCCTCAACCAACATCACTAAAAACAGACTGGGTACGATTTAACAGAAATGAAACAGAGTCCCATGTCGAGGGCGTTTAGCCGGGTGTTTCCCAGCGCTGGCAACACCAATAAAGACCCCACTATCGAACGGGACTCTGCTTCATTTCAGGCCTTAGTGAGGAACGCCCAACAAAGGCCACACTCAGTCCCATTTCCTGCACTAACGAGCTCCGATCTCTAGAACCCCCCCCCCCCCCACCGCACTGTCGTCTCCGAAACCCCCTCAAAGGCCCAACACATCTATAAGGGCCGCCATACCCCACATCACCCAGGCCTGATCATAGGCGCAGCCAAAATGCCACCCTGGCACCATGAAGGTGTCCCTGTCATCCTGGCTGTGCCACCCTGGCTGTGCCACCCTGGCTGTGCCAAGCTGGCACCCAGGTGGCACAATCAATGTGCCCAGGTGGCACTATCAGGGTGCCAGGCTGGCAATGCCAGGGTGCCTGAGTGGCATCAGTGGTGCCAAGGTACCATCCTGTCCAGAGCCTGAACACCCAGGGACCCCCGATCGCCTGCGAGGCCTGCCAAGTGCCAGTATATCTGGACCCGTTTGTGGAGACCAGTGCCAACCGACGCCTCTCATGAGATTTACCAGTCGAGACACATCCCGGGTCAGACGCATCTCAGCCGTTAGATGAAACCATTATCTGCTCATTGCCACATTGCTGTTTCTGGGAGCTTGCTGTGTACAAATTGGCTGTCACATTTCTTAACATAGGCAAGAAATTTCAGAAGCACCTCTTCAGCTGTAAAGCCCTTTAGGGTGCTCTGAGCTTGTGAAAGGCGCTATACAAATGCAAGTCCTGCTTTTTTAGATGTTCCCTGACAACAATGGCTTGATGTTCCGGGGAAGACCTCTGGCCAAAGAACACATCATCCCAAACTCAAATATCCCTAAGGTGAGGGCATTGTGGCTAACGCATTGGCTGTTCTTCATTATTGACCTGGACAGCATCAACAGACTATTCAACTGCAGTAGGTATCACAATAGAACCAAACCCTATCTTCACTAATCATTCAAACAGGATTTTCAGTGAAAGTACTTAGATAGTGAGCAGGAGCAAGGGGCCCCTACCACATTTAGATTTTTCTTTGTGCCCCTTCCTATTCCAAGAATGTTGGTGCTATTATGATCAACCGTTTCGCCATCACAGCCATTGTCAGTAAACCAAAATTCAAAATGGACTCTTCCTGTCTAGAACATGCATTCAGGGCACTTAACAATTGAGCAACTGGCAGAGATTTGTGCCGTGTGTGAGGAACAGGGATCACCTGTTCATTACGTGTCATTACTAACAGTGCAGAGTTTGGCTCATTACCATCTGTGAACAGCAACCATCGCTGAAAGCACCATTGATACTCCTTTGCCTCTGTGCTACTCGGGTTGGAATGCATGGTGCCCAGTAGAAACACTGTCATGTATCACGACATACAATTGCACTTCGCAAAGCAATATGGTCATTTGTTATATTATTCATTTATTTGGCATCAGACAGCCTAGTCTTTGTATGAATTACCTGGAAATGTCAAACACATGCTCCAGATACCTTAATGAAAAAACAGATTTTTTTTTGATCTTTCAAAATGAAAGTGCACTTTCTCTGTAAATCAGAATGATGAGTTACAATAAGAGTCAAACACAGAGTGTGAACAAGCGTCATATGTAGACCAAATGGTCGGGAGGTTACCTTTACTGAAGGACATCACTAAACTCGTCAGATTTTTAAAACAACCCAGCAGATTTTGGAATAGATTTTTCTGGTGTTAGTCCACCTACCACCTTAATTGGATTCAATTCACAACTTGCTGAGGTTGGATTTAAACTTTCTTCGGCAGGTTTGCTAGTCCATTGCGATAACCACAGCACTAGCATATCAATAGGTTGAGGGAAACGGTTGAGGGAAACAGTATAGAAGAGATGGAATTCAGAAGTGACAGGGAAGAATATGGGGAAAGCATTAAATGCAGACAAGGAGGAATTGGATAATTATCTGAAGATAAAACATTCACAAGTCTACAGGGGACAGATGGGGGAGAGGTATGGCGGCACGGTGGTTCAGTGGTTAGCACTGCTGCCTCACGGCGCTGAGGTCCCAGGTTCGATCCCGGCCCCGGGTCACTGTCTGCGTGGAGTTTGCACATTCTCCCTGTGCCTGCGTGGGTTTCAAAGATGTGCAGGTTAGGTGGATTGGCCATGTAAAATTGCCCCTTATTTGGAAAAATGAATTGGGTACTCTAAATTTATTTTTTTAAAAGGTGGGGGAGTCGGACCAGGTGAGTTGCCTTTACAGAGGGCTGTCACAGAATTGGTGGGCCAAGTGGCTTCCTTCTGTGTTGTATAAAAGCAAATTACTGTGGATGCTGGAATCTGAAACGAAAGAGAAAATGCTGGAAAATCTCAGCAAACCTGGCAGCATCTGTAAGGAGAGAAAATAGTTTTTTTCTCTCCCTACAGATGCTGCCAGACTTGCTGAGATTTTCCAGCATTTTCTCCTTCTGTGTTGTAAACGTTCTGTGATTCTAAAGGGTAGGAGACCGAATAGACAGCAAGGGAAAGGGAGAATGTACAGGAGAGAGAAAGATGAGTTTATAACAAACAGGACTTACTTTGTGATGAACATATGGTGAAGTCATGGCAGAGGGAAAATGGGAGTGGGGTGAGGAAAAATGGCAGGAAGTAGGATTGGTAGCAGCAAAGAGGATTGAAAATTGAAGGGGGAATGAATGACAATGGAAAGTAAATAGTGCAATAAAGAGATGAGGGTAAATGGATGGTAACGAAGGGAGAGCAATTGACAGAAGTACTAGGAGAGGCTGAAGGAAGAGGAAGTGGAGGAGGAAAGAAATTACCAAAATTAGCTGAGAATGAGTGGCGAAAGAAGTGATTCTGTTGAAAGTTCAAGGGCTGGATTCTCCAACGGCCGGATCCTCTGCCTCGCCGGCAGCACACCCACGCCCGTGGATTTCCCAACAGCGTGGGGTGGCACACAATGGGGAAACCCCACTGGTTGGCTGGCAGGATGGAGGATCCCGCTGCCAGCTGGGATGCACCAGAAAACCGGTGCGGCGGATGGAGAATCCCACCCAAAGTGGTTTTTTTCCCCTTTTTAAAATTGATCATCTAAACATTGCACTTAAAAATTAACCCAGGATGTATAATATTAATATTAAGGGCAGAATTTTATGAATCTTCTTACCAGCAGAATATTCTGATCCCGCCAAAGTCAATGAACTTTTGATGTGGAGATGCCGGCATTGGACTGGGGTGAGCACAGTACGAAGTCTTACAACACCAGGTTAAAGTCCAACAGGTTTGTTTTGATGTCACTAGCTTTCGGAGCGCTGCTCCTTCCTCAGGTGAATGAAGAGGTCTGTTCCAGAAACACATATATAGACAAATTCAAAGATGCCAAACAATGCTTGGAATGCGAGCATTAGCAGGTGATTAAATCTTTACAGATCCAGAGATGGGGTAACCCCAGGTTAAAGAGGTGTGAATTGTACCAAGCCAGGACAGTTGGTAGGATTTTGCAGGCCAGATGGTGGGCACAACGAATGAACGGACATCGCGCAACAATCACCAGGCAGGAATGTTCCCTTCCAGTCGGGGAACACTTCAGCAGTCAAGGGCATTCAGCCTCTGATCTCCGGGTAAGCGTTCTCCAAGGCGGCCTTCAGGACCCGCGACAACGCAGAATCGCCGAGCAGAAACTTATATCCAAGTTCCGCACACATAAGTGCGGCCTCAACCGGGACCTGGGATTCATGTCGCATTACATTCATCCCCCACCATCTGGCCTGCGAAATCCTACCAACTGTCCTGGCTTGATACAATTCACACCTCTTTAACCTGGGGTTACCCCATCTCTGGATCTGTAAAGATTTAATCACCTGCTAATGCTCGCATTCCAAGCATTGTTTGGCATCTTTGAATTTGTCTATATATGTGTTTCTGGAACAGACCTCTTCATTCACCTGAGGAAGGAGCAGCGCTCCGAAAGCTAGTGACATCGAAACAAACCTGTGGGACTTTAACCTGGTGTTGTAAGACTTCGTACAATGAACTTTTGAACAGGTCTCCGCGTTTTCCATCCCGTCCCCACTGCAATTAGTCCGTAAAATTGGACCCTGTGGGACCTTTGTGAAGGAGCATACCATTCCCCTCCCAGATAGACAACCTCAATGTTGAATCCTCCTTTAGACTTTCACTACCTAATGGTTCTAGACTTCCGCAATTTGAGAAAATTTATCATGTACTGCTTGAGGTACAAAGCCGATTATAACTACTTATCGGGAAGGCGGTGGTGTAGTGGTCTTGTCACTGGACTAGTAATTTAGAGACCCCAGTACTGCACTGGAGTCTCAGGTTCAAATCCCACCACTGCAGATGGAGGAATTTGAATTCAATAAAAACCTGGAATTAAAAGTCTAATGATGACCATGAAACCATTGTCGATTGTAGTAAAAACCAATCTGGTTCAATCCTATCCTTTAGAGAAGGAAATCTGCCATCCTTACCTGGTCTGGCCAGCATGTGACTCCAGATCCACAGCAATGTGATTGACTCTTAACTGCCACTCAATTAGGGATGGGCAATAAATGTTGGCGAAGCCCACATCCCACGAACGAATTTAAAAAATCTTCACATGTTGTGGTTGTTCTTGAGTTTTTCCGTTTTCTTAGGCTTTGCCAGATTTTGGTTTGGTTTAAAACTGCTAGTTTTCAAGCATCTCGGGGGTTCTCAGAGGGCAGCACTGGAGGGTCAGCCTAGTTCCTGTGCTCAAGTGCTGGACAGGTTCTTGGATATTGGACTCAGAGCCACCAAACCGGCACTTATCTCCTGTTAATAAAATATTGGTTCTGACAGTCTGGAGCGAGTTAATTCTGCCTTGAAGTTTGAGAAATCAATTGATAATTGATTCATGCTGTGCGGCAAGCTGTATTTTTGTGGGGTCACAAAGATAGTGGCAGGCAGCCATAAGCACAGTGCTAGGTTACCCAGGCATGCACAGAGCTGCGTCAGCTGCTCTCAGGGAAGGAGCCTGTTTATGAGAGAAGAGAGCAGCTATTTGCCTGCTTGCTGTGGGTGAGCAGTTTCTAACTAGCTTGGCCAATCTATCTACCTGCCCCCACCTCCCCCAGACTACGGTCTACATCAGCAAGCTGATTGATGAGATTGTTCAGAGACATTGAGAGACTTGTGAACTCCCTGGAGAGGGGGACGGAGAGGTCATTCAGATACTGTGGACCATTAGCCTTGTTAAAGGAGATGCTGAGTAGCCTGTGAGCTACAGTGTACAGAGCAGCTGTGCGTGGGCTACACTTTATTCACAATTATCCAAATTAAAATGTCTCATGTAAGTAATTTTTCTTACTATGTCATGAATGTTTCCTGCCTCATTTATACATTTTTACCCCTCTATTGGTCCAGCAACACCACAATTTTAAAATTCTGCTTTTAATTTTAAAATTGTTTTCAAATCCCTCCATGGACTCTTCTATCCCTTTCTCTGTAACCTCCTCTGGCCCTCCAGTCCTCCAAGATCTCAGCGTCGCTCCAACTCTGGCCTTCCGTGCATCCCCAATATGCTACGCTCTGGAATGTTCTCCTGCTTTTCCCTCTATCTTTTTCTCCTGCTTACAGATGCTTCTTAAAACTTACCTCTCTGACCAAGCTTTTGGTCATCTGCCTTAATATCTCCTTGTATGCCTCGGTCTCAAATTTTGTTTGCTATTTTAAAGGGGCTATTTTAATGCGTTGCTGCTGTTGATTACGTGGGCATTTGCTTAGCTCCCACCAAACCTCCACCAATTGTATGTCACTAATGCCATTATGTTACAGACTCACTCATTTCTTTAATCTAATCTAAGACTTTGATGCTGCTGGATATATTGCGCAGTATCCTGTTCGCAGATTCCACAGCCCTGAAAGAAAAAGATAAGTGACGACGCCACATACTTTGTCAGAAAGCTGTGATTTGATTGTTTTGTTCTTTGCTTGTCAGATTCTTGCCAGTGCTGCGATGCAGCACAGTAAGGCAGGGCAACATGACAGTAAGGTCGGGGATTTAAACTAGCAAGGTTAAGGATGCAAACCAGAAAACAATGGCATTACCTCATTTACCTAACGGCACTGCTTGAAATCAGGCTTGTCCTCAGGTAGAGTGCTACAAATGTGTAAATACAGCGCAAAGCTCCATATTGGAAAGTATATGAAAGAAGTCTGGCTATGACTCTTCTTTTTTTCCCTGCTCTTTCTGCCCCCCCCCCCCCCCCCCCCACTCTGTGGGCGTGTGCTCTGTCTCCTCTAGCAATGGGCAGCATCATGATCAGAAGCATTAAACATGGGGGCAGACATTTATCTGATAGCTTGTGTGGACAATTTAAATATGTTTATTTCAAGATGGACGAGCACTGGGTTCTTTCTTTAATCTGACATCTTCCAACTGAGACGCTAGTTTCAGCACAGGCCTGAAGTTCACAACTTGGAGGTTTTAATTTTTTTTTTAGAAAATATTTTATTAAAGCATTTATAACTTTAACACTTTTTTAATCAGAAAGATCCAACAAACACAAAAAACCCACAATAACATAGCTATCTCCCCCCCCCCCCCCAATCATAGACCCTGACTATCATGTTCCATCTCACAGTTCTCCCTTCGTTGGTTTTCCTACCCTTATTCGTCACTTCCATGCCTCCCTCCTTTCCCCGCCGTCCCCCTCCCACTTGCTGACAAACTAATTTTCCTTGAAGAAGTCGACGGCTGCCACCTCCGAGCGAAGCCCTGTAACGAACCCCTTCAGACGAATTTGGTTTTCTCCAACCTGAGAAACCCCGCCATGTCCCTGACCCAAACCCCCGCTTTGGAGGCTCCGAGTCCCTCCATCCCAGCAAAATCCATCTCTGGGCCACCACGGAGGCAAAGGCTCCCGGATTTTCCGACACTCCAAATAACCGGGTAGCATGGTAGCACAGTGGTTAGCACAGTTGCTTCACAGCTCCATGGTCCCAGGTTCGATTCTTGGCTTGGGTCATTGTCTGTGCGGAGTCTGCACGTTCTCCCCGTGTGTGCGTGGGTTTCCTCCGGGTGCTCCGCTTTCCTCCCACAGTCCAAAGATGTGCAGGTTAGGTGGATTGGCCACGCTAAATTGCCCTTAGTGTCCAAAAACATTAGGTTGGAGGCATGGGCTTAAGTGGGGTGCTCTTTACAAAGGCCGGTGCAGACTCGATGGGCCGAATGGCCTTCTTCTGCACTGTAAATTCCATGATTCTATGATTGCCACCTCTGGACTCGGCGTCACCCTCCCTTCCAGGACCTCAGACATGACATCTGCAAATCCCTACCAAAATCCCCTCGGTCTCAGACGTGGCCAGAACATATGTACATGATTTGCAGGACACCGCCCACACCTGTCTTCCACCTCCTCAAAAAACCTGCTCATCTGGGCCACAGTCATACGAGCCCTGTGGACCACCTTAAATTGGATTAGGCTAAGCCGGGCATACGACGAGGATGCATTGACTCACCTCAGGGCCTCCTCCCATAACCCAAATTCCAACTCTCCTCCCAATTCTCCCTCCCACTTCCACTTCACCTGCCCTATTGGAACACCTTCCCACTCCATCAGTTCCTTATATATTTCTGAGACCTTCCCCTTCCCTACCCCTGTTTTTGACATCACCTTATCCTAAGGATAGTTGGAGGCGCAGGAAGTACCGCACTTGCAAGTACCGGAATCTATTCCCACCTGGCAACACAGACTCCTCCTCTAGCTCCTCAAATCTCAGGAAACCCTCTTCAATAAAAAGATCTCCGAATCTCTTGATCCCTGCCACCTCCTAAAGCCTCCGTCCACCTTCCTCCCCTAGGTGACCACACCGACGCCCCCTCCAGTCCCATGTGCAGCCTCCATTCTCCGCACACCCTCAGGGCTGCCACCACCACCGGGCTTGTGGAGTACCAAGTCGGCGAGAACGGCAGAGATGCCGTTAACAAAGTCTTCAGACTCGTGCCCTTGCAAGATGCCACCTCTACCCGCTCCCACACCGACCCCTGTTACTATCCATTTCCTAACCATCGATATGCTAGCCGCCCAGTAATAGTTGATAAAGTGCGGAAGGACCAGCCCCCCCCCCCCTCCCTGCGCCCTCGATCAAGTAGGACCTTCTTCACCCGCGGGGTTTTCCCGGCCCAGACAATACCCGAGGTCGCCGCATTCATCTTCCTAAAAAACACTTTAGGGATGAAAATTGGGAGACGCTGAAAAACCAACAGCAGTCTCGGGACGACTGTCATTTTCACAGTCTGTACCCTCCCCGCCAAAGACAGCGGGAGCACGTCCCACCTTCGGAAGTCCCCTTTCATCTGTTCTATTAGTCTGCCCAAATTTAGTTTATGAAGTTGACCCCAGGCCTGTGCCACTTGAATACCCAGGTACCTAAAACTCCCTCCCACCACCTTGAACGACATCTCCCTCAACCTCCTCTCCTACACCTTACCTGGATCGCAAAACCTCGCTCTTGCCCATATTCAGCTTATAACTTGAGACCCGGCCAAATTCCTCCAGTATCCCCATAATTCCTGCAATCCCCCCCCCCAATGGGTCTGTTATATAAAGGAGCAAATTGTCCGCATTGAGCGAGACCCTGTGTTCCACCCCCCCCCCCCCCCCCCCCTCACTATCCCCCGCCAAATGTTCAATGTTCGCAGCGGCATTGGCAACGGCTCGATGGCCAGGGCAAACAGTAGTGGGGAGAGTGGACATCCCTGTCTCCTCCTCCGACACAGGTTAAAATATTCCAATCGTATCCGATTTGTCCTTACATTTGCCACCGGTGACTGATAGAGCAACTGGACCCAATCCACAAATTCATGCCTGAATCCAAACCTTCCCAGTACCTCCCATAAATATTTCCACTCCACCCAGTCAAAGGCCTTTCTGCATCTATGGTCACCACCACCTCGACCTCACGCCCCTCCGCAGGCATCGTTATTACGTTAAGGAGCCGCCTAATGTTGGATGCTTGGTGTCGTCCCTTAAACCCCGCCTGGTCCTCTCCTATTAGCCCCGGAACACAGTCCGGGGTGGCCAAGCTCTTTGCCAACAATTTTGCGTCCACATTTAGCAGGGAGATCGGCCTATACGACCCACAGTTTTCTGGATCTTTATCTCGTTTCAAGATAAGGGAAATCGATGCCTGCGCTAACATTGGGGGGAGCACTCCAGGTTTTAATTATTTGATTTCATGTCTCAAACCGCCCCACATAGTCTAACAGCCTCATTTTCCATCTCTAAAATGTTCATAACAAGAAATGAAAAAGAAACATTATTCTTTTCATGCCCAACATTTTGCTCCTGGATAGCTCGCAGCAGTGTCCAGTAAATTAATCGTTAATCCCTGGGGACTCCTCGAGAGTGAGTACAGGTCAGAACTCTCCTTGCTTCATCAAACACAAAAGATGTTTCTGCATTACCGTCCCAATGTCATGTTACCACTTGCTGACCCTTTGTCAAGATGCCAAGCTTGTTACAATTCTCTTACGACGGGTTAAAAGTAACTCGGCTACTAACTCAGTTCTGAGGGTGAATCGTGATGAAAATGCATGCGTCACTTAGCTGTCTGATATATTGCAACCATTTACTGAAGTAGATCCTTCACGTCCAGAGTGGAAAATAACTGCGGGTCTTGTGAGCCCGGTGCTTTGATTTCGTACAGGAGGACAGGCGGAGATCACGGCAGTTGCTTTCCGTGACAGGGACAAGCACCTTGTGTCAGGAATTGTGTACGGCTCCTTGTGGTTAAGGTAGTGTCGATGCCAGCACTTTTGCTCCCTGTTTGTTGGCTCTCAGATCATTCTACTGTGTGATACAGCCATTTGATTAATTAAATTAATGTAATCATTAACCAAATGGGTCTATTACGCAGCAGAATGATCGGAGAATGAACAAACACACAGCAAAAGTGCTGACATCTACATTACCTCAGCAGTGAGCGGCTGTACCTCTGCTTTGTGGTTTTGCAAAAATGGCCACTAAGCTCCACTAGTCCCTGTGTAGCATACAACAACTTTGATATTCCTTCCTTGGACAATGTGGACCACTTTCCATATCTTGGGAGCCCACTTTTAACACGGGCACACAGCAACAATGAGGTTCAACACTGCCTTCGGTGTGTCAGCACGGCCTTCGGTCGCCTGAGGAAGAAAGCTTTTGAAGACCAGGACCTCAGACCTATCACCAAGCTCATGGTCTGCAGAGCAGTAGCAATGACCGTCCTGTGTGGCTCAGAGATGTGAACTATGGGCGGCAGGCATCTCAAAACCCTGGAGAAGAATCACAAGCACTGCCTACAAATCCATTGGCAGGATAGATGCACCAAAGTCAGCGTTCTCACTCAGGCCAACATCCTCAGCATTGAAGCATTGAGCACGCTCGAACAGTTCTGCCGGATGGGTCACACCGTCCACATGCCTGACACGAGACTCCCTAAGTAAACGCTCTACTTGGATTTTCGACACAGCAAGCGAGTTCCAGGAGAATAAAGGAAATGCTTCAAGGACACCCTCAAAGCCTCCTTGTAAAAGTGCAACATTCCTCCTGACACCTGGGAATCCCTGTCCCAAAACTGCCTGAAGTAGAGCAAGCTGAAGCCACGTGTCAACAGTGAAAGGAATATGTAGCAACCAGGGTACCCCATCCACCCCTTCCTCCAACCACCATCTGTCCCATCTGTGACAGAGACTTTAGGTCCCGCATTGGACTCCTCCCTCACCTGAGAACTGTTTAGTGTGGAAGCACGTCATCCTAGGGGCTGACTAATAGAAAGAGGGAGGGTGAATGACCTGCTCAAAGGCTGTGATCAATCAATCTAGCGGCTTGGTCATGAGTTTGGGAGGTGTGTAGTCCCTCAAATTAGTAAATAAACGCAATTAATTGTTAGAGCACTTGGCAACTGAGTAACTACAGCTATTTGCTAACGTTTGCTGAACCTGTCTTGTCCTGTGTGTGTGTGTGATATTTAATATGCCACTTCTTTCATTCTCACCCATTTTCTCTGGACAAGCTGTTTCTATTTGTACCCAAAGCCGCTTTTACCTCTTCCACTTGGTCTCCAATGAACTTGGGGTTGTTGCTAAACTTTGATTGTTGTAGTGTTGGGTGTTCTGATACACAAATGATCCAACACGGCTGTAGATGGTACAACTTTCTTTTATTGTCTAATCTACGGTAACAACTAACTACTGACTTGGGTACGTGCTTCACCAGCTAACCTGTGGACCCAGCCCTATCACTATCTTAGTGAGGCACTCAGCACATGATCTATGTCTGAGTGGCATGCTGTGAGCTCTGTGCTCTGATCTATCTCCTGGTAGAATGAGCGGGAACTGTGGTGTTCCCTCTTTTATAGTGCGCGTGCTCTCACTGGTGATTGGCTGCGATGTTATGTGTGTGCTGGTTGGTCCAACTGCCTGTCCATCAGTGTGTGTGTGATTGCACCATGATATACTGATGTGGATATCATGACATCCCCCCCTCTCACAAAGGATATGTGCCTACATGCTAATAAATAGAAATGTGTACTGAGTATGTGTGTGCAATATTTACAACAAGTACATGAGGCTAAACTATATACAGAGGAAGGTGTCAGGTGCAACAGAACAACGACGTTGTACCAATAACAGAACAAATGCAATCAATAAACGACGAGAGAAAACTCTGGAACAATGAACGACAAGAAAAGAAACTCATTAACAGTACTGTAAAACAATTCAGTGAGTCCAATGTGCTAACAGGCTCATAAGTCAAGTCTCTCAGGTGGTCGACGAATTTGGGTTGACTGTCTCGAGGGTGGGTCAGGATCCACCGACTGAGGAATGGGCCTGGCCACGGGCGAGAGAGGAAGAGGCAGAGTGGCAGGAAGCTCAACAAAGTCAACATCAGGGACAACAGGAAGGCGTGGCACCGGTACATGATCTCGTAGCGAGTGCAGAACCAGACGAAGGGCCGGCCGATTACGGCGGCGAATAGAGCCATCGGGCATACGAACCAGGAATGAGCGGGGAGCCACGTGGCAGAGAACCTCGGCGGTTGCCAACCAGCCACCCTCCGGTAGGTGTATGCGGACATTGTCTCCAGGCGCCAGGGCAAGAAGATCAGTCGCCCAAGCGTCATGTGCCACCTTCTGCTGAGCACCCTGTTGTTGCATCCTTCGCAATACTGGAGCATGGTCGAGGTCAGGAACATGAATGGACGGCACAGTGGTCCTGAGGGTGCGACCCATCAACAGCTGGGCCGGCGGAGGCCCGTGGACAGTGGGCCGAGCGATAGGCCAGCAGGGCTAAACAGAAGTCGGATCTGGCATCAGCAGCCTTGCAGAGGAGCCGCTTCACAATGTGGACGCCCTTTTCCGCCTTGCCATTCGACTGAGGTATGTGAAGTTGTATGAAGTGGCAAAGGAAGACTGTTCTTGACTCGCAAAGCAAGGTCCGTTGTTAGACATGACGGTGAGCGGAATTCCATGGCGAGCAAAGGTTTCTTTGCATGCTCGGATGACAGCTGATGACGTTGTGTCGTGCAGGCGTATGACCTCCGGATAACTTGAGAAGTAGTCAATAAGAATAATGTAGTCCCTGCCGAGCGTATGAAAGAGGTCCAGGCCCACCTTCGCCCAGGGGGACGTGACCAACTCATGGGGCTGAAGGGTCTCAGGGGGTTGCGCCGGCTGAAACCTCTGGCAGGTGGGACAATTGAGCACCATATTGGCGATGTCGTCGCTGATGCCCGGCCAGTACACAGCCTCTCAGGCCCTCCGCCTGCACTTTTCAACTCCGAGATGGCCTTCATGCAGTTGTTCGAGGACAAGCCGGTGAATGCTGTGTGGGATCACGATCCGGTCCAACTTCAAGAGGACACCATCAATGACGGCCAAGTCGTCCCGGACGTTGTAAAATTGAGGGCACTGCCCCTTGAGCCACCCTTCCGTCATGTGGCGCATCACACGTTGTAGAAGGGGGTCAGCCGCAGTCTCACGGCGAATGTGGGCCAGACGTGCATCAGTGGCCGGCAGATTGGCCGATGTGAAGGCTACCTGTGCATCGACCTGACAAACGAACCACTCCGAGTCGGGCGGTGTGTTGACCGCCCTGGACAGAGCATCTGCGATAATGAGATCCTTCCCCGGGGTGTAGACAAGTTGGAAGTCGTACCTCCGGAGCTTGAGCAGAATGCGCTGGAGGCGAGGGGTCATGTCGTTGAGGTCCTTCTGAATGATGCCAACCAGGGGGCGATGGTCGGTCTCCACAGTGAACTGCGGAAGACCATATACATAGTCGTGGAACTTATCGATACCAGTTAACAGGCCTAGGCACTCCTTCTCAATCTGCGCATAGCGCTGTTCTGTGGGGGTCATGGCCCGCGACGCATAGGCAACCGGAGCCCATGATGCAGTGTCATCCTGTTGCAGGAGTACCGCCCCAATGCCAGACTGGCTGGCGTCAGTTGAGATCTTTGTTTCCCGTGTGGTATCGAAAAACGCCAGAACCGGGGCGGTGGTGAGCTTGACCTTGAGCTCCTCCCATTCACTCTGGTGTGCGGACAGCCACTGGAATTCCGTTGTTTTTTTGACCAGGTGGCGAAGAGCAGTCGTCTGCGAAGCAAGGTTAGGAATGAACTTCCCCAGGAAGTTGACCATCCCGAGAAAGCGCAGCACTGCCTTCTTGTCTGACGGCTGCTGCGATGGCTGCCACTTTGTCGGCATCCGGCCGCACACCCGACCGGGAGATGTGGTCCCCCAAAAACTTTAGCTCAGTCTGGCCAAAAGAGCATTTGGCTCGGTTAAGGCACAGGCCCTGATCCCGTATCTGTGCAAAGACACGATGGAGACGGCTGATGTGCTCCTGTGGTGTGGTGGGCCAGATGATAATGTTGTCTACGTAGACGCGTACCCCTTTGATGCCCTCCATTATCTGTCCCATGATGCGATGGAACACTTCGGAGGCCGAAATGATGCCGATTGGCATCCTATTGTAGCAGTATCTGCCAAATGAAGTGTTTAAAGTGCACAGCTTCCTGCTGGACTGATCCAATTGAATCTGCCAAAAGCCCTTTGAGGCATCAAGCTTGGTGAATATTTTTGCCTGAGCCATCTCGCTCGTGATTTCTTCTCGTTTGGGTATGGGGTAGTGTTCCCTCAATGTTGTGATTCAAATCTTTTGGGTCGATACAGATCCGGAGCTCGCCGGAGGGCTTCTTGACGCACACCATCGAGCTGACCCATGGCGTTGGCTCCATGACCCGGGAAAGCACTCCTTGGTCCGGCAGGTCCTGCAGCTGCTGCTAGAGGCGGTCCTTGAGTGGTGCTGGGACCCTATGAGGTGCGTGAATGACCGGGGTGGGGTCCGGTTTGAGCCGTATTTTGTACGTGTAGGGCAGTGTGCCCATGCCCTTGAAAACCTCCTGGTTGTGCGCGAGGCGTGAGTGGAGCTGCGCCCTAATGTCTGCATTCGGGAAATCGGACGTGCCTTCTGGAGACAGAGTGTGTACCCGCCGAACGAGGTGGAGGATCTTGCACGCCTGTGCACCTAACAGAGTCCTTCGAGGATCCTACAATTTCAAATGATAATGTGGCTTTGTGTGAGTTGTGTGTAACTTTGAGCTGGCAGGACCCTGTGGCCGGGATGACATTTCCATTGTAGTCAACCAGCTAACAGTGGGATGGCAGAATCGGTGGTTTAACCTTCAAGGTCTGGAAGGCTGACCATGCGAGGAGATTGGCGGAGGCACCAGTGTCCAGGCGGAATGTGATCTGGGATCGGTTGACCGTTAGCGTGGCACACCACACATCGCCCGAATCAATGCTGTTCACTGGCAGCAGCTGGTAGTTCCGACTTGGGGACATCCGGTTCTTGTGGATTACCGCAACGCGGAAGGGCTCCCTGTCTTCGGTCTGCATACTATCTGGATATGACTCGGTGAAGGTGGGCTGAATCGCCCGCACGTCCCTGCGAGGCTGGCGGAATTGTTGGGAGTTGGCAGGTTGAGCTGCTCGACAGCAGGCAGCATAGTGGCCCATCCTGCCACATCGTAGGCATTGTCGGCTTTGGCCAGACATTGCCGCTTTAAGTGGGCGGAGTCACAGTTGCCGCACGTCGTGACGTCATGGCGTTCGTCGCGCCACCATGCACGCGCGGTGCGGTCCTGCATAGAGCGCACATGTGCATCACGTTCCTCTGCATCAACGTCCCCTCTTTTGGCACGTACAAGCGCGGGAGGCCTCAAAGTGCGCGAAATGGCCGCCCTCGTCCGGGCCGCGGGCCGGGAGGTACTCGATTGACTGGACCCGCTCTGCCTCGTGGGGCCTGTGCCGTTTCGGCAGCCTGGATTTGGGAGTACCGGCTGGTTACGTTCTCATGGAGGACGCAGGTCTCGATGGCAGTCACTAGGGTGAGTCGCTTTATTTTAAGGAGCTGCTGGCGTAGGATGTCCGAGATGACCCCAAAAACTATCTGATCCCGTATCATGGAGTCGGAGGTGGCCCCATAGCCGCAGGATTGCGCGAGGATTCAGAGGTGTGTTGAGTAAGATTGGAAAGGCTCATCCTTACCCTGCAGGCGCTGCTGGAATAGGTACCTCTCGAAGTTCTCATTGACTTCCACGCTGAAGTGTTCATCGAACTTCAGAAGCACCGTCTTATATTTTGTTTTGTCCTTGCCTTCCGCGAATGCCAGGGAATTATAGCTGTGGATGGCCTGTTGCCCCGCCGTGGCGAGGAGGAGGGCAATCTCCCTGGTGTCTGATGCATTCTCCCTGTCTGTGGCTTCGAGGAAGAGCTGGAAGCGCTGTTTAAACAGCTTCCAGTTTACGCCAAGATTACCAGCGATTCAGAGCGGCTGCGGCGGGCTGATGTTTTCCATGGAGCAGGATGGTGGATTTCGGAAAGGGTGCAGGTAGGTCTCACAGTCGCTGGTTTGCGTCCACTACTGGTATCATGTCGTGTTGGGTGTTCTGATGCACAAATGATTCAACACGGCTGTAGATTCCCGTAACAGCCTCCCCGAACAGGTGCCAGAATGTGGCGACTAGGGGCTTTTCACAGTAACTTCATTTGAAGCCTACTTGTGACAAGCGATTTTCAGATGGTACAACTCTGTTTTATTGTCTAATCTACGGTAACAACTAACTACTGGCTTGGGTACGTGTGGACCCAGCCCTATCACTATCTTAGTGAGGCACTCAGCACATGATCTATGTCTGAGTGGCGCGCTGTGAGCTCTGTGCTCTGAGCTATCTCCTGGTAGAATGAGCGGGAACTGTGGTGTTCCCTCTTTTATAGTGCGTGTGCTCTCACTGGGGATTGGCTGCGATGTTATGTGTGTGCTGGTTGGTCCAACTGCCTGTCCATCAGTGTGTGTGTGATTTCACCGACAATTGTGATCGTTCTTCCTGTGATCCGGTGCTCCATGAATGCCAATTGGAAGCAGATTTGTAGATTGGAGGCTTGGTACGACTTTGCTCTTGATGCTTGAATGCCAGCTGGTTGTGGAACTAACACTACGTTATAAACATTTAGATGTCATGTGCAATAGTGTCACAATGTTTCTAACAATGTCAATGTTTAATGCGTTGCAGCTGTTGATTACGTGATGTGGAGATGCCGGCGTTGGACTGGGGTGAGCTCAGTAAGATGTCTTACAACACCAGGTTAAAGTCCAACAGGTTTGTTTCAAATCACTAGCTTTCGGAGCGCTGCTCCGTACTCAGGTGAATGAAGAGGTATGTTCCAGAAACATATGTATAGACAAAGTCAAAGATGCAAGACAATGCTTTGAATGCGAGTATTTGTAGGTAATTAAGTCTTTACAGATCCAGAGGGGTAATACCAGGTTAAAGAGGTGTGAATTGTGTCAAGCCAGGATAGTTGGTAGGATTTCGCAGGCAGATGGTGGGGGATGAATGTAATGCGACATGAATCCAAGGTCCCGGATGAGGCCGTACTCATGTGTGCGGAACTTGGCTGTAAGTTTCTGCTCAGCGATTCTGTGTTGTCGTGCGTCCTGAAGGCCACCTTGGAGAACGCTTACCCGGAGATCAGAGGCTGAATGCCCTTGATTGCTGAAGTGTTCCCCGACTGGAAGGATCTGTAAAGACTTAATCACCTGCAAATGCTCGCATTCAAAGCATTGACTTGCATTTTGACTTTGTCTATATATATATATATATATATATATGTTTCTGGAACATACCTCTTCATTCACCTGAGGAAGGAGCAGCGCTCCGAAAGCTAGTGACATCGAAACAAACCTGTTGGACTTTAACCTGGTGTTGTAAGACTTCTTACAGCTGATTACGTGGGCAGTTGTTTTGCTCCCACCAAACCTCCACCAGTTGTATGTCACTAATGCCATTATGTTACAGACTCGCTTATTTCTTTAATCTAATCTAAGACTTTGATGCTGCTGGATATATTGCGCAGTATCCTGTTCGCAGATTCCACAGCCCTGAAAGAAAAGATAAGTGACGACGCCACATACGTTGTCAGAAAGCTGTGATTTGATTGTTTTGTTCTTTGCTTGTCAGATTCTTGCCAGTGCTGGGATGCAGCCCATGAGGCAGGGCAACAGGACAGTAACGTCAAATCCTTTTTAATTCACATCTCACTAAAGCAAAATCCATTTGGGTTGACTGATCTTCTATTATCTCCTGCTTTATTCACTTTAAGAAAGTGACCATCCAGCACTGCACAGCACATTGAAATCGCCTCTTGAATGTATGTTAACACTTTGATTAAGAACAATTCAATGGCATTGGGTATGTATTAATGATGTGGTGGCTAAATACACTCATACCTTCTGCTGTTCAGAAATGCTTGTTACCCCTTTTCTGCTTAGTAAGGGTTACAGCTTGTTTAATGCCCGACTTACAGGCTACCCTTCTCGGGAGAGGTAAATGGATTCCGTTAATGTCTTTGATTCTCCGTTCCTCCCTCCATGCTGCCAGGATTCTCCGGTCCTCCATGCTGCCAGGATTCTCCGTTCCTCCATGCTGCCGGGATGCTCCGTTCCTCCATGCTGCCGGGATGCTCCATTCCTCCATGCCGGCGGGATTCTCCGGTCCTCCATGCCGGCGGGATTCTCCAGTCCTCCATGCCAGCGGGATTCTCCGGTCCTCCTTGCCGGCGGGATTCTCCGTTCCTCCATGCCGGCGGGATTCTCTGGTCCTCCATGCCGGCGGGATTCTCTGGTCCTCCATGCCAGCGGGATTCTCCGGTCCTCCTTGCCGGCGGGATTCTCCATTCCTCCATGCCGGCGGGATTCTCCGTTCCTCCATGCCGGCGGGATTCTCCGTTCCTCCATGCCGGCGGGATTCTCCGGTCCTCCATGCCGGCGGGATTCTCCGGTCCTCCATGCCGCCGGGATTCTCCATTCCTCCATGTCGGCGGGATTCTCCGGTCCTCCATGCCGCCGGGATTCTCCATTCCTCCATGCCGGCGGGATTCTCCGGTCCTCCATGCCGGCGGGATTCTCCGGTCCTCTTTGCCGGCGGGATTCTCCATTTCTCCAAGCCGGCGGGATTCTCCGGTCCTCCATGCCGGCGGGATTCTCCGGTCCCACTGCAGTGACTGAAGATTTGGCTGAGCGCCAAATTCTCTGTCCTTGTTGGCAGTGGTCGGACTCGCAACAGAGAATCCTGCCCAATGTCTTTTTTCACCACATCCATCACCCATAGTGTAATTCTATTCTACTGTTCAATCCCAACAACTTTTAATACTTTCATTATTCAAGCCGCTAATTCCCTGTTTAACCATCAACTTATAAAATAATACACATGGTTGCAGGTATGTGGTAGTATGTATTGGGGGTCATGTGGGACTGGAAGCCCTAATGTCATTGGCTGACAGATCCCGGGTCCTGGTTGGCCGTTGACCTCATACTCTGCCCTGAAGGCGAAGTATAAGAAGCCGGTGCCTTCCCCCGCAGGCCAGTTTACTATCGGGCTGCTGGGGAACAGACACGCTTAATAAAGCCTCATCGACTTCACTCTATTTGTCTCACGGAGTCTTTGTGCGCCACAAGGTATAAACCCCGTGAGGCCCAGTGGATGCCCCGATTGATCTCCCTGTGGGGCTCGTGGAGTACGAGCTCCCCCGCTGAGGGAGATGAGTCCCAGCAGCGTGTTTGTTGATTCCCCAAAATAAAAGTCGCCCCAGTAGGAGCCGGCATCTCAGGATGATCCGGCTGGGACTTGAACAGTTACTTTCTTATTGTATTTCCTAGCGTGAGTAGGAAATAAACTATTTTTTACTCTCCTTTTCGGGACTGCTCATTGACTGCTCTGGTCCTCCATGCCGGCGGGATTCTCCGGTGTTGCGTAAACATTTGCACAAAGAGGCAGTGTCGATAATGAAACCAAGAAGAAACCTATTTCCTCTAGCACACTTTGTTTTATAAGCAAGTATTTCCTGATAATTTTGAAAGAAAATGTCAGTTATCGGAGGTTTCGATATAAAAGTTCTTTATTTTACTGCCTGTTATTATATGATGTTGCTGTTTTACACTCAGTAAAATTGTGCTGAATACCCTATTGCTGCAATACTGTTGCATCAGCCTATCGTGGGCAGCATGGTAGCATAGTGTTTAGGACAGTTGCTTCACAGCTCCAGGGTCCCAGGTCCGATTCTCGGCTTGGACCACTGTCTGTGCGGAGTCTGCATGTTCTTCCTGTGTCTGCGTGGGTTTCCTCTGGGTGCTCCGGTTTCCTCCCACAGTCCAACTCTCCGAACATTGTCACTGTCTAAGAGTAGAACAAAGAGTCCAGTGCTACATTTACAAAAGTGGCTAACAGGGATTCGGGATAAATAGGAAACTTTCAGGTTAGCTAACTGTAACAAGTGGAGTGCCGCGGGGATCAATGCCAGGCCCTCCAGCATTAATTATTCATATTAATGACGGGCAAATTGCCTCTAAATTTGTTGACGATACAAAGATAGGTAGGAAAGCAATTTCTGAGGAGAAATGAGTCTGCAAAGGGATATTGATAGTTAAATAAGTGAAGAAAAAATTGGCAGATGGAGTATAATGTGGGAAAATGTGAGGTTGTCCACTTTGGCAAGAAGGATAGAAAAGCAGAATACTATTTTAATGGAGAGAATCTGCAGAATGCCGTGGTGTAGAAGGATCTGCGTGTCTAATACATGAATCAAGTGCAGCAAATAATTAGTAATAAGGAATTAGCTATGTGGAGAGGCTGAATAGACACGAACTGTTTTCATTAGAAAGACCGAGGTTGAGGGGTGACCTCATAAGAGGTCTACAAGATTATGAGGGACATGGATAATAGAGTGGATGGGCAGGGACTCTTTCCCAGGGTGGAGGGATCAGTCACCAGGGGGCACAGGTTTAAGGTCTGCAGGGCAAAGTTTAGAGGCAGGTTTTTTTACACAGAGGGTGGTGAGTGCCTGGAACGCGTTACCAGGGAGGTTGTGGAAGCAGATAGCTGCCTCCATTCTATCACCTCTAAATCTGAAAGTAGTTGGAGGCTGTTTGGTGACAAATTTCCAATTTTGAATTACAAAATCCTTGCCCCTTTCCTTCATGTTTGAAGGGGTTAAATATTCAAATATTCTAATTATTTAGGTTCCAAATAGAGTTTAAAGCACATTTAAAGCTTTATCCGGAAATTTAGGTTGCTTCAGTATAAATCTACTTTTGATAAAGTTTTTTTTGTGTTTCTTGCCTGAGATTTGGGGCAGCAGCGTAGTATTTTTCTCCTCGGTTCATGAGTAGGTACATGAACTACACCTCGTGAATACCCCAGTGATTCACGGGTAGATTGTTAACGTGAGGCACATGCTTGGTGCATAGGATTAATTTAAATTCGCCTGAGGTTCAACCTACTTCTGAACGTTAGGGTGAGCACGGATCAAGGCTAAATTTGAAATAATCTGCTTTAGAGACGTTTTCATTTATGAAAAATATCTGAAAATGCAACACGCTCCAGCCACTCACTCAATAAAGCTGGCGTCAGTTAATCTAAGTGACCAAAAGACTTGTACAGTGCGCTGTAATTAGCACCCCAAATAATGAACTTTTTTCACCCAGAGATAAGGTTAAATTCCAAGCATAGTATTTCTTTCAAATTAAGCAATTTGTTTTCATGTTAAACTGGTCATAGTCATCTGCTATCACTGGAGTTTCAAACAATGTTGTAATCAGCTGGTGCAAGTCAACAGACTGGCTCTGCTCTGGATACTCCTTGTTCCCCAAATGTATTTGACTTGTGGTCAGAAATCTTTCTGCGACTCCTCAAAACCTGACTCGTGCTGTTTTTATAGAAGTTTCATTTCTGCAAAAACAGTCACCCACCTCACTGACTTTAGTTGACGCTCTGTCACGTTTCTCTCAATCACTGTCCTCTTGGAACATTTTGGGTGGAATTCTCATCCATTTTCCCAGAAATTAAAAAGCTGGGCAGACACCTATTGCCTAGTTCCCATTTAATTCCTGTCCATCGCCCTCTTAACTAAGCCAGCGTGCCCGACTGACCCAGGGGTTCTATGATGTTGTTAGTGTTACGTCTGGTGCTTGGCCGGATGGAATTAGTGCACTAGTGACTAGTTGAATATTTTTTGTTAAACAATAACATGGGTCAGATAACAATATGAAACCGGGAGACTTCCGGTGACGGAGTGCGGGAGGCAGCCGCGCGTTGGAGGGCTCCCGTTCAGGAACGGCATTGTCGGGGGTTAACGCTCAGTCCTAGGGCCAGCGAAGGCAGTAAAAGTCGGGAGACAGCACAGAGGAGGGGAATGTCGAAGACCAGCAAAAAAACGGCCGTAAAAAAAGCGGCTGAAAGTCTGTCGGGGAGTGGAAAGGTCACCGCGGGGTCAGTAAAGAAAATGGAGGCTGGAGCACCAGGGGAGGCCACATTGCTTACAGCTGAAGAAATAACTAAGGTGATGGCTGCGGAATTCGAAAGGCAGTTTGCAAAATGCATGGAGTCGGTGAGGAAGGAGATGAGGGAGGTTTTGAGTGCGCTGGTGGAGGAGGCGATTTCCCCGGTGATGACGGCGGTGGCGAGCGCAGTGGCAGAGGTGTGAGAGGGGAGGTGCTGAAGGAAGTGGAGGAGACGGTATTGCAGCACGGTGATCAACTTGCCTCGATGAGGAAGGAGATGCGGAAGGTGATGGACATTAACAAGGGTCTGCGAGGAAAAATGGAAGACCTGGAAAACAGATCCAGGCGACAGAATTTGAGGATTGTGGGGCTGCCGGAAGGAGTTGAAGGACCGAAGCCGACTGAGTATTTTGCCGCGTTGCTGGCAAAACTATTGGGGGAGGGGGAGGATCCCTCCCGATATGAACTGGATCGGGCTCATCGGTCGTGGAGGCCTGTACCAAAGGCGAGTGAGCCGCCAAGGGCAGTGACTCTGTGCTTCCGTAGGTACAGGGTGAAGGAGAAAGTCCTGAGCTGGGCCAAGCAGAAGCGGGTGGTGCAGGGGGCTGGAACTGGTATACGTGTATACCAGGACTTTACGGTGGAGCTGGCGAGGAGGCGGGCTGCCTTCAAACCGGGTGAAGAGGGCACTGTACATTAGCGAGGTGCAGTGCGGCATTGTATATCCAGCGAAGCTGAGGGTGACTTATAAGCTCAGGGACTTTTATTTTGGAATGACGGAAGCAGCGGAGGAGTTTGCGAAGGCAGAAGGACTGTGGCAGAACTGACAAATTGAGAAATGACCATGTGCCGATGTAACCTCATGACTGCATTTTCTTTTTTGTTTCACTGCGTGCGGGTGTAGGGGCTAAAGGAGCCAATGTTGTATATATTTGGACAAGGGAAGGGATGGGACTTTCACTCGAAATGAGGACTCTTTGAGGTGTAGGTGGATATGCGGGGTTTGTGTGCTAAAAGGGGATCTCTGGGCTTTCCTTGGGCCGGGCAAGGGGGAAAGAGACCCGGGCGGTGGCCTCCACGCTGGCCGGTTTAAGCCGGCCAGTGAACAGGAGTGAGGTGGGGGGAGGGGCTGCGGCCATCGGAGCCTGGCAGAACAGGGTCCGAGTGGTCTAGCCGGGGTGGAAAGTTGGGGGGAAGGAACCGAGGTTGGGAGGAGGAGTTTTACAAGAGGCAGTGGACTGGAGGAGCTGGAGACTTGGAGGGGAGGGGGGGGGGGGGTTGTACAACTCTTGGGTATCATGTACGGTACTCTTTCAGAGGCTGGATGGCGTTGAGTGTAGAGGGGGAGGGGGAGTGGACTCTATAGGGCAATGGTGACCATGGGTGGTCCCGGACCCCTTTTTCTTTTTCTCCTTTGTTTTTTGTTTCCACCGTGGGAGGGTTTGGTTTATTGGATGCATATATTTACAGGTGGGCCGTTGTTTGGGGTGGTGGGAGGATGGGATCATTGGTATTGTTAAGGGGATTGATTTTGTATTTGTTACCATTTACTGTTTGTGGGCGGTGTGTAAATTTTTGAAGGAAAATGTGAAAATGTAGAATTACAAAAATGTTTTTTTTTTAAAAAGCTAACAATATGAAACCTACTGAAATCTATTATTAAATTATTATTATATAATTATCTATGAGCTACTACAAATGAACTATCCACTATGACGACTATCTCCAGATTCCCCGAGGTAACAGGGTCATGTGATTGTTCTGTACTGCCACCTGCTGGTTGGAGGTCGTAACTGTTAATATTTACATGACTGCTAATGCAAATCATCACAGTTAGGACCCTAATGACATATTGATCTCAGAATGCACAATGGGAACTAATGTGAGAAAAATCAGATGGGGGAAGAGGCCCTCAAAGGTATGTCAAAAACTCATTAAAGGGGCCAGGCAGCTCACCAAGGCTCCTTCAACAACACCTTCCAACCCCCCGACCTTTACCACCAAGAAGGACAAGGGTAGAGGACACATGGGAACACCACCACCTGCAAATTGTCCTCGAAGTCACGCACCACCCTGATCTTGAAATATATTGCTGTTCCTTCACGGTTGCCAGGTCTAAATCCTGGAACCCTGTCCCTAACCTACACCACATGGACTGCAACGGTTCAATAAGGCAGCTCACCACCACCACCTGAAAGGTAATTAGGGATAGGAAAAATGCTCGCCACCCAGGGAATGAATATAACTGAAAGAACCCTGCAATAATGGTCTTGATTCGCCCCAACCTCCGAGGGTTATCTTGGTGCTGACTGGTTGCCTCCAGTCCTGGGTGTTGAAAAAGCTTGGGTTGAATTCATTTCTCACTGACCACAAACCTGCTTCCAGTTAAAATCCAGCTCATTATCACTGCAATTTCCGTGGACTTTAGGGAAATCCTAACTCCCTGTGGCAAGCCAGTGAAATGCACGGGTTGTCTCTCGGAGAACAGCACTAGGAAACCGAGTTCATTACAACAGTCGGACTTTATGAGGCGTAGACGTTCAGGGCTGCGGTGACCTTGACGATCACCAGAAGCAGGTAGCCGCCTCCTACCCATGGGCAATGTCACCCTCCAGACACATTGACTCTACCCCACACCCCCCAAGTGAGGACACCCCACAATGGGGTTCCTGGGTGTCCCCCTCTTCAGGCACCCTCAATCCCCTTACAGGACCCCAGGACCCCCACCCATCACTCCTCCAGCCCCTACTTACCTGCCATGCACTCTCCCACCCTTCAAACTCCCCCTCCACCCTCTTTTCATGGGCTTGGCCCCCCTTTCCGCCTGGCCCTTGGCAGTGCCACCCTGGCACTTGGGCAACCTTGCACTGCCACCCTGGTACCCAGGCAGTGCTCCTGCTGACTTGGCGGTACCATCCATTCACCTTGGCAGTGCCAGGGTGGCAGTGCCAAGGTGCCAGCTGGGCAATGTCAAGGTGCCCTTGTTCCAGGGCGAGGGCCAGGGAGCCAGCCTGCATTTACCCTGACCACCCAAGGGTCTCCGATGGCCCGGGAGAGACCCCACCCCACCCCCCGGGTGCCGTTCTGCCTGGTCCAGGTTTGTGAGGACCAGAACTGATCGGCGCCCGGCTGCAGCCTCCCTTGGGATGCCGAAGAATCGAGGGAGGCCGGTGTGTCCCAGATGTGTAGGCCATAAGTAGGTTTACTACCTACTTCCAGGACCGCTGTTTGGTCACGGCCATTTAGAGCAGAGTTCTGACTGACATCTCGCGGGACTTTGGAGAATCCCGTAAAGCATGGAGCCTGTCAGAAGACTCGCTGAAAGCCTCTCCCGGGATTCTGCGGCCGTGTTGTGCTCTCGCTTGCACGCTATGTGGCCGAAGAATCATGCCCTCGGCCTTCAAGCAGTTTTGCAGCAAAAAACAGGAGAGCTCACACAGCCTGCAGTCACTTTGGAGCTGTGAAGTGCTCACATTACTAGAATTGCCAATTCCCCACTAGCAATAGTCTACAGCTGTGTAGCCAGCGGCCACCACGGTCAGCAGGGGTTAAATTGACCTTCATCGTATTACCATGGACGGAACTCCATCACAGGGTTGCTCGGTGGAACAGACCGATAGCAGCTGAAGCTGCCCCCATTATAGATACACACGATCCAGCGGGTAGCATGCCAGACCCGTGGTCACTGTGCCCCTCCCCCAGCCTAGGGGCATTGCCCCTACCACCGAGCCCGTCCCCCTCCGGGTCTCTCTCATACCCCCAAGCACTGGGACAGCTGCCCTGGTGCCACAGAGCTGACTGCTTGATTCCAAGATGGCTACTCACCTGTTTGGACTGCCTCAGCAGCCACTTCGCTAGCTTCATTTTTACATAGGTGTACTAAACAGCGCCCGCATGATTGCTAGCTGGGGATCCAGTTAGATCATGGGAGGCCGTTCGATTTTGGGTCCTTCCCGTTAGTGGGACGGAGTTTGGCCTTAATTGATAATTATTGGTTTCTCACCGTACCACAGTGGGATCCTGATTTTTGCCAATGGGAGTGGACCAGTTAAATCAGAAACCGATGGGTGTCTACCCGCCAACTCGTTTTCGCGCCAGGGGTGACATGGCCAGTAGATTGCGCCCCCTGTCTCAGTCCTAACATCCTGTCTCAATCCTTCTAACATTCTGTCTGAATCCAGCTAACATTCTATTGCAGTCCTCTTAATGTTCTGTTTCAGTACACACTCTGATACCTCATTGGCTCTTTTTGAACCTTTCAGGGTGAAAGTCAATGTCTGAAGGATGACAAAATGAGTGACCGCAGATTTCTCATGCATGATATACCCAGCCACCTATGTTTCCTTTCAATTGTCCTGTTCACTCTCTCTCAGGGCACCGACACTCCGGAAACTGCTGCCATCTTGTATTGGGACATGATTGCCATTCTCTCTCAGTTCTATTTGCTGTCTCTGGACATTGTCCCAGCTCTTACTGGAAGCACTATCAGCTGTTCAATTTTGTTTAAAAAAAGCATTCATTGTCTTCATTTGGGACAGTGATCTCTGTTCATTTTTAGGATTGTCGGTGTGCTTACATGAGGTACTGTCACAATCCATTTGGTAAGTTGCATTTCCACATATTCTAGCAAAACATTTGTGCCAGTGTTTGCGCTCCTCGCAAGAACCTGCTACTGCTGTTGTCTATTCAGGATGCAGCTTTGTTTCAATGCACTGATGCTTCAGAGGTGATATCTGCACTTTGCCCAGTTTGGCTGCGTCCACCATCTGGCGCTGGCAGAGGTAGGAGACCTGCAGTGGTGCAGAACGCTCAAATAAATCCTTAATCTACTCTTGTTGTTTTGACAGAGTATTCCCCTCTTCAGGAGGTTGGTGCAGTCCAGAGAATGCTCTCAGTATGTGCACGCGCACACACATAGTCACACAGTGCTGATCAAGAGGAAACCGCAATAACCACTCACAGATGCTTATGACTGGATCAGGCGTGACTGAGGATTTATTGTGCCTATCACATTCCTTGCAATCTGTCATCTGAGCTGCACTTTAGACTCTTGTGTAGTCAGGAAGGGATTTATCTCCCAGTTCCATACACCCGGTTCTCTTTCTTCCTCCCAGCCTGTCAGTGTAACAGGGTCCATTGCTGCTCCAGCCTTACAAGGGACTCTTTCTAAAGATACTGCATAAGAACTACAAGGCTGGCAGCTTGATCAACATGACTTTAAAATCCAACAAGAGTGAGCCTCTTGGCCCCTTCGCTGCCTTCGAGAGTATCAATAGCTGTCGGACTCCACTGTCTGATCTGTACCTGGAGCAGCTACTGCAAAGCAAAGGCAAGCCTGAGGTGAGTACTGACCCTACATTCTCTCCTCTTCCTTACACCTAACTGGTGCTACCGCTGTGTTAGTGTTTATTGTCCAGCATGGTGAAAAAAAAGGGACCCTACATTCAGCCTCTTCCTACCCTCATCTCCAACCTTTGCTGCTGCTGTGTTAGTCATGGGCAGTGCAGAGCTTGTGCATTCTAGCTGACTCGAGCTGCTGTTTATTGTTCGTCTATCCCAGTGGCTGGGTGATTCTCTGCTCAGCTGCTCCATTCGTCAGGGTTAATAATAGATTGCCTCATTAAATTACTGGGAAAGTGTGGCCCGTGAGCTGCTCAATAGAAAACTGTTTGTATTCTGAATGAGTTCTGCAGGTGATATGTCAGCCAATATCACCTGGGCTGACAAACGGTAAATCACTACCCGCAGGCGTAGGGACACATGCTGTTTCTGTTAGCGGAATGCTGTAATGTTCATTCACTTGGAAGGAATCCCTCAAGAATGGTTTCAATGCCCAGATCGAGAAATTACACAGGGCTCTCACTCCTTGTCATAAGATGTATGGATGAGGACAGAATTGGCATGGAGGTAATATCTTCCATCCCGAGAAGTTGATGTATTTAACACTGCGTAAACTTTTAAAAAACATTTTTGCTAAATTTAGATTACCCAATTCATTTTTTTTTCCAAATAAGGGTCAATTTAGCGTGGCCAATCCACCTACCCTGCACATCTTTGGGTTGTGGGGGTGAGACCCACGCAGACACGGGGAGAATGTGCAAACTCCACACGGACAGTGACCCAGAGCCGGGATCGATCCCGGATCCTCAGCGTCCTGTATACTGTGTGAAGCTGGTAATAATTTGAAGGGGAGAAGTTTATCGATGCCTTTGATTGGAATGGAAGAAAGGCGTCAGCCTTGGTTCAATGGGGTAACGTATTGACCTTTGTGTCAAAAGATTGTTGGTTTGAACCCCACTCTGGGGACAAAAAAGAAGAACCACTTGCATTTATATAGGACAGGATTTCCCCACACCCCCACGATGTGTTTTGCGGTGGCAGAGGCAACCCACCATTGGCTAGTGGTGGGATCTTCCGTTCCCGCTGCTGTCAACGTGGTTCCTCATTGTTCACACCATCTGGCGGGGGGGGGGGGGGATCGCCATTGGCGGGACTGGAAAATCCCGCCCCTAGCACTTTTCACCGCCACCAGACATCTCAAAGTGCTTTACAGCCAATGAAGCATAGCCACTATTGTAATGTTGGAACAGTATGTAATCTAGCCTTGAAACTTCAGTATAGTTTGGGCCAGTTGTTGAATTACGGCCCCAACCACCCCGCCAGTGATTGTGACAGGCGCCATTGCACTGTTCAAGGAAGAACAAGCGGAATCTCCTAGTTCGCAGGCCAAAATTTGTTTCTCAACCAACATCCTTGGGGAGAGAAAACAGATTATCGAGGGATTTATCCGTTTTGCTGCTTGTGGTCTCTCAAGGTACACAAATTAGTTGCCACATTTCCCCACATCACGACAGTGCCTGCACTCCCAAAGAACATCACTGTGATGGCCTGACGTTATGAAAGATGCTCAGTAAATGGAAACTCTTTCTTTGAGGACTTCACCTGCAGAACAGATGCTAATGTTGTGACAGGAGTCACACTGCACATTATATAGAGGGCGAATATGTGCAAATGCAAATCTGGCTGACTGCGGAATAGTCAAAATAATTGCAGAAACAACGCAACATAGGGATCAAATCGACAAAGGAGTTGGGGAATAGGAATCATTTGGGGATTGGTTAACAGAGCCGATCACTCGTGGAGTTGTTTATACCGAGGTGCTTGCAGCAATGCTGTGTGCAGACTCTACATCCTGTGGCTGTGGCCTGCACCAGGGCTTTGAAAAGATTAGGCCACATTGCAGGGAAATATTAGGATTTGTGGAAAATTGGTTTTGGAAAGGTCTAATGTTAAAAATGTGCGGGTTAAGTAACAACTATAATGATCAGAATAGTGAACAGTGTAAACGTAAGGCAATAGCACCTGTGAAAATTTTCATAAACACGGCATAGAGTCCTATCCAGAGCCTTCATTAGCCTAATGGTTTAACGTGGCCCTGAATCAACGCTGACAAGGAAGGGCACAGCTTGACCAGTGACTGTTATCATAATTACTATTGGCCATTGCGTCATTAGAGCAAGTAGGGAGAGGCTGGGAATCAGTAAGAATTCTAGTTTGAAGGGCAGCACGGTGGCACAGTGGTTAGCACTGCTGCCTCACGGCGCTGAGGTCCCAGGTTCGATCGC